>NC_057801.1:834138922-834441407 GCF_018294505.1 Triticum aestivum | reverse complement strand
ACCTCGACGAGGCAACCTTGTCAGAGCAAGCATTTACAAGACCTGAATCACTTATGCTTGTGTGCTTTGTCAGTGCATATATGTGGAGCCGCATCTTGGACTTGGTGGTCACAGATTTACCTCCAGCTAGCTTTGCAATAACGTCATATGGCTATTGTGTTTGGCTAATGTTGTCATTGATCTTTGAAGGGAAACAATTCGTCCGCCCGGGCAACCATGTTCCCGCTTGGCCACTTCCCAATCCCCCAAATCAATACAAATACATGCATGTAGACAACAAAGGCGGACAAGCGACGGACGAACTAGGTGAACGTGTTTTTTTTCTCGTTTCCGAGAGGCACGGTCGTCCCTCTCGCGAAAACAAAATCGTGCCTCTCATGAAAGAAAAAGAAATGTGTTTTTTTCGTTTTCGAGAGGCATGGCCGTGCGTCTTGCGGAAGCAAAACCATGCCTCTCAAAAAAGAAAAGAGAAAACACAGTTTTTTTTTGTTTACGATAGGCACGGCCGTGCCTCTCGCGGGAGAAAAACCATGCCTCTTACGGTAGAAAAATGCATTTTTTTTGACGCAATTTTTATTTCAAAATTTTTCTTTTATCGAAAAGTTAAGAAAGACGGGTGGTAAACTGAAAAGTCAAAAAATCCGAAGAAGCATCTAAAAAGCAGAAAACACGTCAGGGAAATAAAAAGCAAAATTTTGAAAAAGCGTCTAGAGCACGACACGTGGCTGCGGCTGAGAGTGCATCACGTGATCGTTGGGCCAAATGACGCGCTCTCAGTCCACCCCATATGATCGTTGGAAAGGTTGCGGAAGGAGCGCTCATCAACTAGTTACTCTACTATATTTCGCCTCCCCTACATCGAACGTCTATTGGGCCGGTAGGCTAGCTTCGTTCAGTTTGCGTATATATAAGCTTAGCTTCTTTGTCTCAGAAAAAAAAACTAGCCTCGTTCCTTTCATCGTACACTACCCTCCGTTCGTTGTTTTTTTCCCTTCTTTTCCTCTTTACATTCGTCAGTTCATCCTTTTCCTTCTCATGTACTCCCTTCATTCCTAAATATAGGGTGTATAGTTTTTGGCACGAAAATTAAAGAACACACGTGAAGGGAAAATTTCACAAGTTTTGGGCGAGATTTCACCTGACTAATTGACATGACAAAATAGAGGAGCTTGCTTGATATAAGAATATGTAATCAAATCCCTAAAAAAATTATCCAAACAAGTGGTGCAACGCAATACACCTTATATTTGGGTTTTTTCTTAAAAAACTATACACCTTATATCAAGGAACAGAGGGAGTAATTAAGAGTTGCTTACATGAGTTGCATCAAAACCTTAATTTTTTTAATTTTCATGTAACTTTAGAAGTTGTCCCCATGTTTTTAGAAATGTTCATCGGGAATTTAAAAAATGTTCACACATTTCGAAAAAGAAATATGAGTGTAGTTTTCTTTAAAGGATCTGACTATATACACATCTAAGTTGTGACATGAGCAGCTTTTTTTTTGTGGAGCGTGACAAAAACAAAAAGAGTAAACTACACAGTGCGTAGCAAAGGAAGCACGAGGCGTTGCCCGGTATAGTCCTTGTTAATCCCAAACGGGTAGAATCGTCTGATCTCCCACTCGTAGCCGCCGACTCCACGTAGTATCTACTCCCGTCGTTCCTAAATGTAAATACTTTTACAGATTTTAATATAGACTACAATCGAAGCAACTTAAGTGAATCTAAACTCTAAAATATATCTACATACGTCCATATGAAGTCTATATTGAAATCTCTAAAAAAAATTATATTTAGGAACGGAGGGAGTACATAAATTGAACTCGGGTCCTAATACAAAGGAATGACAGTTTCGACCACTCCAACACATAATGGCTGTTGACAATTAGGAAACGGGGATTAATTAAGAATAAAGCACAACGTCCAGATTAGAAGACATGTTTGAAATTTTTGAAATCTATTTTACAGTTGTCAACTTTTTGAAACATGCAATGTTTTTGAAAACCTAAAAAAATATTGATAAATATTTTTCAAATGCGGATAAACTTTATAGTTCTGTTTTTTAGAAAATCCCCGAACAGTTCTTATAGTGTGGACACTTTTTAAATTCCAAAGATTTTTTTAAAAAATTGAATAAATTTATTCTATTTTTATTTTAATAATATTTTATCTATAATTTATTTTTGCAACATTTTGAAATTTTTGACATTTTAAAAATCATTCATTTCAAAAGAATGCTTGTGTTGTTTAAAAAATGTATTAAACAATGAAAAAAATAACATTGAAATAAATGTTCATGAGTATTATTTAAAAGATACATCATGCATTTAAAAAAATCACAACATTTTATATAATTTATTTTATTTAACATAAAAACATGTTCACATAATGTTTTCAAAAAAGTTCCATACCATTTAAAAGAATGAATAGTAAGAATTTGAAAAATGTTTACCATGTATTCTAAAAAAGCCTGGGTCTGTATTTGAAAAAATATATTCATCATGTATTTTAAAAAACTGTGCAATGTGTATTAAAAAGTGTTCCCGTGTATACGAAAAAATATACAATGTGTATTACAAAAGTGGACATGTATTTACAAAAAAAATACAACTTTACAATGGTACTGGGTTGGAATGAGTTGCGTGCCGAGAGTGGACATGCAACTATGTCGGCCATGAGTTGCATGTGTTGCTTGGACATGCAACTGGGTCGGGTTTTTTTTTCAGGCAATGCAACTGGGTCGGGTGGGTTTACATGTTGGGTTTTGACATGGGACTAGATAGTGGTCGAGGCAAGTTGTGTGTTGCAAAACAAAGCACAAGCCTAGTTGTGAGTCAAAGGATGGGCTTTTAACTAAGAGAACTACGAGCTGACTTGCGAGTTGAGGATGAACTCACAACTAGGACAACTACAAACTATGAGACCAGTTGGGAGTCAATGATCGACTTGCAACTATGATAAAACAAACTATGGTTCCAGTTTCAAGTTAAGGATGGACTTTCAACTAGGATGAAAGACAAAAACACACAACCAGTTACGAGTCAAAGGTGGACTTATAACTGGGATAAAACAAACTACATGCGTAGTTGTGAATCAAGGGTAGACTTATAACTGAGACAAATATATAAAACAATGATACGGGTTGCGAGTTGAGGGTGGCCTGCAAGTGAGGCAAAAAAAAACATCCCAGTTGCGAGTCGAGGAGGGACTTGCAACTGGGCAACAACAAACTATGAGCCCACTTGCGAGTTGAGGGCGGACTTGCAACTGGGACAAAAAATGGTCGGGTCCTAGTTGCGACTCAAGGGTGGACTTGCAACTAGAAGAAAAAGAAGTCACACCCTACTTGCAGAGTCGAGGATGGACTTGCAACTGGGACAAGAGAAGGTTCGGGCCCAGTTGCGAGTCAAGGAATTGCAATTAGAAGAAAAAAAGGCCACGTCCCACTTGCGAGTCGAGGGTGGACTATGAACTAGGAAAAAAAGTGTTGGGCCCCAATTGCGAGTCGAGTGTGTACTTGCAAATGAGACAAAAAAGATCGGGGCCCGGTTTCGAGTCAAGGGTGGACTTGCAACTGGGAAAAAAAATGTTAGGCCCAGTTGCGGGCCGACGATAGACTTACAACTGGGACAAAAAAGTTTACCCCAATTGTGAGTTGAGGTTGGACTATCAACTGGAAAAAAGGTCGGGCCCCGAGTTGTGAGTCGATGGACTTGCAACTGGGACAAAAAGAAGGTCGCTTCCTAGTTGCGAGTTGATGGTGAACTTGCAATTGGGACTAAAATAAATTAGGCACCAGTTGCGCGTTGAGGTTGAACTTGTAACTGGGACAGAAAATGTTGAGGTCCAGTTGCGAGTCAAGTGCGAAAATGCAACAGAAATAGAAAAAGTTTGAGCCCCAATTACAAGTCGATAGTGGATTTCAACTAGCACAAGAAAAAAGACATCTGCTCTGTTTGGTGGTGGACGTTTGACAGTGGTCAGTCAGCTAGCAACAATGTAAAAAAATCATGATTTTTTTTAAAGGAAAAAGTTGAAAAGATAAAATAAAATAAAAACAATCATGAAATTTAAAGTTTATGCATTTGAAATAAATAAATAAATAAGAAGATTAAAGAAAAAGAAAACAAAAAAAGAAAAGAAAAAGAAATCACTTTTTCACGTTGAGGCAACCCATGTTAAGGCAACTCACGGGAACAACACCTAACGATACAAAGTTTCTCAAAAAAAAAATTAACGGTAAAAAATTTAAAGAATATGAATCTTGATGCCATGCGTACATCACATGGTTACAAAGTTAGATGTGAGATAACTATTTCACATCTAGACATGAAATGGCAGATATTTTTTTAAAACTATAGCATTCAAAAAATGGCGAGACATATTTTTGAGAAACAATTGTTGCACAACGGTAGAAAATGTTTGCATAATTAAAAAAATGTTTCCTAGCATTTTAAAAATGTACATGACCACGTTTCAAATATATACATGTGACATTTAAAAAGATGTTCAAACAATGTAAACAAATATTGGCGTAGTTTTATAAAATGTTTCGTATCTTTCAAAAAATGTTCAAAGTGTTTTTGGAATATGTACATATTGAGAAAAAGGTCCAAACATGTGTTTAAAAAACTACGTTAATACTGTATTTGAAAAATCTTTAACATGTATAAAAAAAGTTTTCCGGATGTATACAGAATGTTTACAAGATGTATTTGAAAAAATATTCAAAACTATTTATTTGTAAAAATGATAATTATGTATTTGAAAATATTGAACCTGTAAAAATATTGTTTTGGATGTATATGAAAAATGTACACTGCTGTGTTGAAACGAAGTAGATATCGAAACATATATTGGAAAATGGTTAGTCACGTATTTACGAAATGTTCAAATGTGTAAAAAAAATGTTTCAGTGTATACAGAATTGTACAAAAAAGAAAGGTTTCAACTTGCGGCAAATAAGGTTTTCCTACGTTATGGTCAAAAGAAAAGCAAAAAGTCCGTACGGTTCTGGGTTAAGACCAGTCGTACAAAGCGTTCTTTGCTCTTGCTCCAAAAGTCTAACAACCCATTTCGTTTCTCCCTCGCAGCACGCGCGGAAGCTTCTTGCTCCTGTCCAAGTCTATCTAACCCATATTTCTTCCTCGCAGGCAGGTTTCATGCGGAGGGAGAATACCTCGCCTACGACTTCCGGCCGCGAGCGTTCTCATCCCTCCTGTTTCACGCGCTGCCGCCGCTATCTCTGCTTCTTCCGGCTTCCTCTCGGTTGATTCGCTTCTGCACCTCCTCCCCACAAACGCTTCTGAGCTACAAAGAAACTTTGTGAACCGAACCCATAAAGGTACTTTCCTTTCCTCCTGCTTAGTCGAACAGTTATTTAGATCGGATTGTATGAGTCAATCAAGCTCATTTTCCATATTCATGGTTATTCTGATGTTTCTCATGGTTGTTTGGGCCGCGTATGACTTGGTATGCTTTCCTTTATTTATCAGAAATTTGTTTCTTGTGGATGACTGATCAGTTTGTTGCCCATATGACCCAGTCGATGGGTTTAATTCATAAAGTCTATCAGTTAACATTTTCAACTCATGGGTCACTGTTTGTGCAAGTATATGCTACAAGTATGCTAGACTGGTTCTTGTACAAATGCATGCTCAAAGCTCTCAGTTTGAAGTATGTGCTTACCTGCTAGTAAATTACCAAGGGTACATATATGTTCCTTGCTCCCAGACACGGCCTAATAGTTTCAGGGATGTTGCGAGCTTCTGTGAGATAGTGAATACTGGATTTTCCTTCTAAAGGGTGATAAATTTATTCTCATATGTAATTTATCCTTGGATGAATTGGTATTTATGATGTTCATTAATTCTGCTCATTCAGTTTTTCAATTAATAAGATACAATATGGCTGGGGCTAGCACAGGTGCAGCAACGTTAACCAAGGAGATGGAGGCATTCCATGTTGATGTTGGGCAAACTCAGGAAGCCAAAGTAAGCACTGTGCTGCAAAAGTACCTTTTTGCCTTGAACTAGCTGTGAATGTTTTACCTCGCCATATCTTGCATTGCATGCATGGTTGCTTTGGCATATTTCATACTACTTATGTTGCTGCTAGAGAAAATATTGGGGATGAACAAGAACCATACATACTATTATTGACCCATACTATTCTGCCAAGCAGAATTGGTAATCACGACAAGCCAACAACTACCTCCCCAACACAAAAAAAGTCAACACAACTACCCGTTGTTTCTTGTCATAATTGTTTTTTTTTACATTACCCCATTGGAAAACTTGGTCGCATTGTGTTCGTACTTTGTCTCTATCTGTTTCTGTAGCTTGTCCCTTGAATTCCTCTCATAGTTTAATTTAGAGCCTTTGACTAGATGACATGGCTAGCCTTTCCATAATCCAGTTAGAAAGTGATATGTGATGGAAATACTCCTACAACAGATGGAAACTACTGTGGTTACATGCCATCTTCTCTTGAATGATCGTTGCACTGCTATATATGGTAAATAAGGGCAACTCTAGCAGAACCCTCAAAAGGGTATAACTCCTCAAAATTTCTCCTCTTGAGGAGTTAAATCTGACCTAGTCGAACCCTCAACTGGTTTAACTCCTCAAAAAATTAAAGCGGTGTGTGGACCTCACCACAAATATGAGCAGCCCCAGCCACTTCTTAGCATACAAGTCGCCACCCCCCTACAACCGCCACTCTCCCCCAATGACCAGCATTCACGTCGGCGCCACCCTCCTTGCTTTCGCTAGCCACCAAGCGCCCCTGCCCACATCCCGTCCCACGCAAATTCAATCATCGGTCGCCGCCGTCGCCAGAATCGATGAATCTAGCCTCTAGCCGCCGTCGCCGAAATCAATGATCAAGTTGCAACCCGGCCTCATCTCAGTTGAATCGACAAGAAGGGCCACCGCCGAATCTGCCCGGCTGCCTCGAGCACCGCCGCACCCGCCCCGCTCAAGATCCATGTCTTAGTTGCCATTGCCACTGCCGAATAAGAAGAAGAAGCAGTGCCGTGTGCGTGATCAGTTGTGGGGTACTTGGGTGGCAGATATCCGCAATTCATACATGCAAGAGAGGTATTGGCTCGACACTTTCCAGTCCATGGAGTAGGCAGCTCATGTGTACGAGGTGGCAGCGCCGTGCTTGTTCGGACGCCGGGAAAAGGTTAATTTCCCCCTCGGCAGTCGTAGCGCCCCGAACTTCCGGGAGCCTCAGTTGGTCTCCCATCGCGAGGAGAAAGAGACTTGTGATGCATCGAGCAGATCAAGGCCGAGCAAATCGATGAGGCCTATCTATCCGAGATTAGAGCGAAGCATCCAAAGCTCGTCACCGAGGAACAAGCGTTCTACAAGGCCTATAAGAAGCGTGGTATCCTCCATTGCCACGGGGATGATCGATATTTCCTTTGGCTCCTCTGACTCCGGCTACTCGGAGGTGAACTGGGATGAGCTCATGGAGGATTCCCAGTAGTTTTAAGTGTGCTATGTAGTTTTAAGTAGTTGTATGTTATCTGAACCATATAATTATGCTATGTATGATGTGCTACCTTTGTTTCATTACATAATTGAGTAGTTTGAAATGAAATTGTATGCAAATGTTTTTAGGGAGTTAAGTTTAGGAGTTCGGCTAGGAGCCTAGGAACCACCTTTTCTCAACTCATCAAAATTGGGGAGTTAAGGTTTGAGGAGGCTTTTGAGGGTCTAAATTTTTGTGTTCGGCTAGAGATGCCCTAAGCTTCCTATTTTTGCTACAGGACACTCTGGAAAAGGCATCTAGTATAGAGTCGGATGCAACCTCGTCAAAAGAATTCAAGGTTGCATATATTAGTGGTGGGACTCCCGGAGCTCAGCCCTCACCACCAAAACACGATGATGATGCGCAAGTGGATGGTCGTTCTGAAGATGACGCAGCAGGTGACTACATATCAAATTCTCATTTCCGAGTTTTTCAATTAGAGCTGGACCAGTGGATCTTCGACAATTATTGCTAGCATTTAGAAACTAGGATATCAATCATGTGATTATTCTAACTGTTCGTCTCGAATGGATAGCTTCGGTGGCTGCAAAGAAGAAAAAGAAGAAAAGAAAGGCCAAGTGAGTTCTATCATTCAGTTGAATAATTAACGTTCTTGTTTGGTTTGCTCCATTTTAAGAGCATATCACATGTTTTATGTAGAAAGAAGAAGGACCCTCTTCAACAGACAGATCCTCCGTCAGTCCCTGTTGATGAGCTTTTCCCTTCAGGCGACTTTCCTGAGGGTGAAATCCAGCAATACAAGGATGAGTAAGTATTAGTCTATTTCAATTTTTGTGGTAATGAAGTATTAAATGATCGGAGTATGGTGTTTTTTAACTTCATAAAACAGGCCAAGGTCAAAATTGCATGTGATCTTAACTTTTGAAAATGATGCAAAATACTATTGTGTTTCATTTATTGCTAATGAAGCACTCTGCAAAATCATATTATCTTGTCTTCTTAATTTAATGATGTTATTTCTTTTCAGTAATTTATATAGAACAACTAGTGAAGAAAAGAGAGAACAGGAACGACTACAAAAACCGATGTATAATTCTATTCGTCGGGCTGCAGAAGTTCATCGACAGGTTTAGAATGTTCAAGCATTGTTGGGTTTTGGCAGCTTCATTTTCTTTGTGTTGTTGGTTACAACTCTACGATGTATGATATTTTACAAGGTGCGGAAATACATGAGGAGCATTGTAAAGCCTGGAATGCTAATGATTGAACTATGCGAAACTTTGGAAAACTTGGTTCGGAAACTTATCAAGGAGAATGGACTACAAGCGGGTATTGCCTTTCCAACAGGATGCTCCTTGAATTGGTATGGTATTCCTCTAGATGCGATCTATAGTACTGCTTCCCCTTCTTACAATAACGAATTTGTTTGGTGCTTAGGGTTGCAGCTCACTGGACTCCGAATTCTGGTGATAAAACTGTACTACAATATGATGATGTGATGAAACTAGATTTTGGGACACATATAGATGGTATGTCTATTTTAATATTTTGTTCGGTCCTTTCATCAATGATTTTAATGTATATTTGTGTTTTTTGTCCTTGCAAAGTTGCAAGTATGAATTCATGATATTTATGCTTTCAAAAATTAACACGATAGTGTAACTATTCCCAGGCCACATAGTTGATTCGGCATTTACTGTCGCTTTTAATCCCATGTTTAATCCGTTGCTTCAAGCAACGAGAGATGCCACAAATACTGGAATCAAGGTAATTTCTATGCATTTTGTTTACTCTTATGAGGCTATGGTATATTTTAAGTCAATGGACTCGGATAGTACCGAATGAATGCTTCCCATAAGCACCTTTGCCCATAGTATTTCTAATAGTTGTTGTTAGACTTCTGCTTTTGATTACTGGATTGTAGTCTATTCAGCACGCTGTCTTCTTTCTAGTTGTTTATGTATAGAGATTTGTTTGGGTTGAATCTGAGTTTTTTTTTCCTCTGTTAATGATCCGATACTTGAAATCACATTCCCTTAAATCGTGTCTATTGTTTTTTATTTAATATTGTTTATTTATCATTCATTTCAGGAAGCTGGAATAGATGCACGGCTTTGTGGCATTGGCGCTGCAATCCAAGAAGTCATGGAGTCATATGAGGTTGAAATTAATGGGAAAATTTTCCAAGGTGTGTATAGTTTTTTTTTCATTTAGTGCCATTGGAATTATATGGTGACAAGAATGAAAATATAAATGACTTCTTTGTTTTGTGTCAGTAAAAAGTGTACGAAACCTCAATGGACATGGCATTGGACCATACCAAATCCATTATGGGAAATCAGTTCCAATTGTAAAAGGCGGAGAGCAAACAAAAATGGAGGAGGGTGAATTTTATGCCATTGAAACTTTTGGGTCCACAGGTACGGCACAATATAGCTTGAACTTATATGCCCAAATACATTAGAAAGTCATTTTAATCGGATTACTAATAGTTTTAAAATCCTTTCTATAGTACCTAACTATCACGGCCTTCTTGGTTGAACAACCGATATCCGTTTTCCCTACTTTGGTGCATGTTCATGTTTTTGAACAGACTTAATTACATTTCACAAGCGTAATTCTGTTTGCAGGGAAGGGATTTGTGAGGGAGGACCTGGAATGCAGTCATTACATGAAGAACTTTGATGTTGGCCACGTGCCATTGAGGGTAGCAAAAGCTAGGCAGCTACTCACGACAATCAACAACAACTTTGGAACCCTTACATTTTGCCGCCGATACCTGGACCGCATTGGTGAGACCAAATATCTAATGGCACTGAAAAATCTCTGTGATGTTGGCATTGTGCAAGTACGTAGAATACCACCATTTTCACTCGAATGTCTGATCCCTATCACGTACATGGTTGCGCACGGCTTCCTAACCAGCTTGCCTCTACTTGCAGCCATACCCTCCAGTGTGCGATGTGAGGGGAAGCTATGTGTCACAATTTGAGCACACCATTTTGCTTCGACCAACATGTAAAGAAGTCATATCCAGAGGCGACGACTATTGATTGGCGCTGCAGCTCTCTTTGAATCTGTGCCCCGTGGTGATTAGTGTTTTACTATCTTGGGTGATCTATGATCATATGGATCAAATGACGCATGATAACAGACAAAAAATGTTTTGACATCTTTTATATTGCCCCCTTTTTTCCAGATTTTAAAGTTTCTAAGAACTGATACAATGTTGTATTCGACTTGAATCCTCTATAAATAATAGTCTATTATCTTGAAGAAGTTTATCATTAGCATGGAATGGAACAACTAAAAGTGAAGGTATTTCTGCGAAGCGCTGCACAAGCTGTTGACATAGTTTCTTCTGCTTACAGATCTATGTCTACTAGTACTAATCTGCAAGATAATAGTACTAGTATTTAACAAGGATTACACATTTCAAATGAAATACCTGGTTACAAGTGGAGAAAGGAAAATATTGTTGGAAATATGCCCTAGAGGCAATAATAAAATGGTTATTATTGTATTTCCTTGTTCATGATAATTGTCTATTGTTCATGCTATAATTGTATTAACCGGAAACCGTAATACATGTGTGAATACATAGACCACAACATGTCCCTAGTGAGCCTCTAGTTGACTAGCTCGTTGATCAATAGATCGTTATGGTTTCCTGACCATGGACATTGGATGTCATTGATAACGGGATCACATCATTAGGAGAATGATGTGATGGACAAGACCCAATCCTAAACATAGCACAAGATCGTGTAGTTCGCTTGCTAAGAGCTTTTCTAATGTCAAGTATCATTTCCTTAGACCATGAGATTGTGCAACTCCCGGATACTGTAGGAATGCTTTGGGTGTACCAAACGTCACAACATAACTGGGTGGCTATAAAGGTGCACTACATGTATCTCCGAAAGTGTCTGTTGGGTTGGCACGAATCGAGACTGGGATTTGTCACTCCGTATGACGGAGAGGTATCTCTGGGCCCACTTGGTGATGCATCATCATAATGAGCTCAATGTTACTAAATAGTTAGTCACGGGATCATGCACTACGGAACGAGTAAAGTGACTTGCCGGTAACGAGATTGAACGAGGTATTGGGATACCTACGATCGAATCTCGGGCAAGTAACATACCGATTGACAAAGGGAATTGTATACGGGATCGATTGAATCCATGACATCGTGGTTCATCCAATGAGATCATCATGGAACATGTGGGAGCCAACATGGGTATCCAGATCTCGCTGTTGGTTATTGGCCGGAGAGATGTCTCGGTCATGTCTGCATGATTCCTGAACCCGTAGGGTCTACACACTTAAGGTTTGATGACGCTAGAGTTGTTATGGGAAATTATATGTGGTCAGCGAAGGTTGTTTGGAGTCCCGGATGAGATCCCGAACGTCACGAGGAGTTACGGAATGATCCGGAGGTGAAGATTTATATATGGGGAGTCCAGTTCCAGTCACCGGAATAGTTTCGGGGGTTATCGGTATTGTACCGGGACCACTGAAAGGTGTCCGGAGGTCCATCAGGTGGGGCCACCTGCCGCGGGGGACTTGATGGGCTGAATATGGGAGGGAACCAGCCCCTAGTGGGCTGGTACGCCCCTCCCCAAGGGCCCAAGGCGCCTAGGGTTGAAAACCCTAGGGGAGGGGGGCGCCTCCACCTTGCTTGGGGGGCAAGCCTCCCCTCCTAGCCGTCGCTCCCCCTCTAGATGGGATCTAGAGGGGCCGGCCCCCTCTCCCCTTAACCCTATAAATAGAGGGGGGGTGGGAGGGCTGCAGAACCCTTGCTTTTGGCGCAGCCCCTCCCTCCTCCAACTCTTCCTCCTCCTCCATAGTGCTTGGCGAAGCCCTGCAGGAATACCACGAGCTCCACCACCACCATGCCGTCATGCTGTCGGAGTTCTGCCTCAACTTATCCTATCCCCTTGCTGGATCAAGAAGGAGGAGACGTCCCGGGGTTGTACGTGTGTTGAACGCGGATGCGTCGTCCGTTCGGCGCTAGGTCGGATCTTCCGCGATTTGGATCGCCGCGAGTACGACTCCATCGACCGCGTTCTTGTAACGCTTCCGCTTAGCGATCTTCAAAGGTATGAAGATGCTCATCCTCTCCCTCTCTTATTGCTAGAATCTCCATAGATTGATCTTGGTGATGCGTAGAAAATTTTGAATTTCTGCTATGTTCCCCAACAGTGGTATCAGAGCTAGGTCTATTGCATAGATTCTATGCACGAGTAGAACACAAGTAGTTGTGGGCGTTGGTTTTGTTTAATATGCTTATCGTTACTAGTCCTATCTTGTTTCGACGGTATTATGGGATGAAGCGGCCTGGACCGACCTTACACGTACACTTACGTGAGACAGGTTCCACCGACTGACATGCACTTGTTGCATAAGGTGGCTAACGGGTGCCAGCCTCTCCCACTTTAGTCGGATCAGGTTCAATGAAAAGGGTACTTATGAAGGATAAATAGCAATTGGCATATCACCGTTGTGGCTTTGCGTAGGTAAGAAACATTCTTGCTAGAAACCCATAGCAGCCACGTAAAACATGCAACAACAATTAGAGGACGTCTAACTTGTTTTTGCAGGGTATGCTATGTGATGTGATATGGCCAAAAGAATGTGATGAATGATATGTGATGTATGAGATTGATCATGTTCTTGTAATAGGAATTACGACTTGCATGTCGATGAGTATGACAACCGGCAGGATCCATAGGAGTTGTCTTAATTTATTGTATGACCTGCGTGTCAATGAAAAATGCCATGTAATTACTTTACATTATTGCTAACCGTTAGCCATAGTAGTAGAAGTAATAGTTGGCGAGACAATTTAATGGAGACTCGATGATGGAGATCATGGTGTCATGCCGGTGACGAAGGTGATCATGCCACGCTTCAAATATGGAGATCAAAGACGCAAGATGATAATGGCCATATCATGTCACTTTATGATTTGCATGTGATGTTTGTCATGTTTACATCTTATTTGCTTAGAACGACGGTAGCATAAATAAGATGATCCCTCATTAAAATTTCAAGAAAGTGTTCCCCCTAACTGTGCACCGTTACGAAAGTTCGTTGTTTCAAAGCACCATGTGATGATCGGGTGTGATAGATTCTAACGCTCGCATACAACGGGTGTAAGCCAGATTTACACACGCGAAACACTTAGGTTGACTTGACGAGCCTAGCATGTACAGACATGGCCTCGGAACACAAGAGACCGAAAGGTCGAACATGAATGGTATAGTAGATATGATCAACATAGAGATGTTCACCGATGATGACTAGTCCGTCTCACGTGATGATCAGTCACGGCCTAGTTGACTCGGATCATATATCACTTAGATGACTAGAGGGATGTCTATCTAAGTGGGAGTTCATTAAATAATTTGATTAGATGAACTTAATTATCATGAACATAGTCAAAAGGTCTTTGCAATTATGCCGTAACTTGCGCTTTAGTTCTACTGTTTTAGATATGTTCCTAGAGAAAATTTAGTTGGAAGTTTTTTTTTCTGAATTGGAACACCTTGCATTCCATAAATTACGATGGACCGACCAAGTCGGCGGTCACTGCATCGGTTACATTGGGGGGGGGGAGTTCGAGAGCCAGACATATTGACTCCCATGCATGCTCTGCCTACCCACGGAAGCCAGCTCATGTGCTGGAACGTTACAAGAGCGTGGGCAGTGTGAAATGATCCACTGAATAAAGCCGAACTAAAGAAGAAATCTCGCCTCCCTGAAGATGGCACCCAGGCTTGACCGGTCGAAAGCATCAGTGGAGATGGCGCTGGACAGGCCCAGGAAGTCTGTTTCAAACACTACAGGAATCAGGAAGTTTGTCGTCAGGCAAGTACAGACGGCAAAGGCAGGAATACAGACGGCAAAGATTTTGCCGTCAGCGGGTAGTCGGCAAACACAAAGTCGGCAAAGAGTACTTTGCCGTCAGCTTTTTATTGGGAAGACAGCAAAGAGATTTTGTCGTCAGTAAAATAATAACAGACGGCAAAGAACAGGGTCTCTGCCGTCAGCCAGACTCCATGTTTGCCATCACCCAAAATCATCACAGACGGCAAATTGCTTTTTCATGATTAAAAAAATAAATCACCAACGCTAGCAAACCCATCACAGTCGTAGTTTTGCAAAACTAACCCACTTTTCACACATAAATTCGCAGCACAATGTACAAAAACTTGAAACAAAAAGTGGAATTCGTGAAATATCAATGCAGCTACACGCATAGGCACTGAGCATCAAATTTCTGCCGGTACACGCACATAGCAATTAATAACAGTTACTAAGAGCCACAAATTAAGTGCCGTGGTCGGGGCAATGGCATTCTTGGAGGAAGGTGGAAAAGGTCGCGGCGCCGGGGGACGGGGATGGCGGCGTGCGGTTGCTCGGGGCGACGATGGCCTGGGCAAAGGAAGGAAGGGGTCGGGGCCGGCGTCGCCCGGGAGCAGGGCCCTCCACGTGAGGCTGCTCTGGGCGACGAGGGAGGGCTGGGGTCGGCGGCGCCATGGCCGGCTGCGTGCTGCTGCTCGGGCGACGGTGGAGAGCCGGGGCTGGTAGAGCCATGGCGGACCGCATGCGGATGCTCGTGGCGACGGGGGAGGATCGGGGCCAGCGGCGCCATGGCGGGCCTCCTGCGGCTGCTCGGGGCGGCGAGGGAGGCCGGGGCCGGCGGCGCCATGGCCGGCCGCCTCCGGCTGCTCAGGGCGGCGATGGAGGGCCGGGGCCGGCGGCGGCTGCTCAGGGTGGTGATGGAGGGCCGGGGCCAGCGGCGGCTGCTCAGGGCGATGGGGGAGGGCCGGGACTGGCGGCGGCTGCACAGGGCGATGGGGGATGGCCGGGGCCGGCGGCGGCTGCTCGGGCGATGGGGGAGGGCCGAGGCTGGCTCCGCGCGGCTGCTTGGGACAAAGAGGGAGCGAGGAGAGAGGAGGGAGAACGAGAAGGAGAGGGCGCGTGCGACGTGGGGGTGCGTGCCTCATGGGTGGATAAGTGCGTCCGACAGGAGGGGTGGGATGGGGCCGTGCGTTATGGGCTGGTGCGGCTGAGATATTGCCATGTCATCGATCCGGGAGATCAATCCGTGTGTTGTGCTTCTTCTTTGCCGTCTGTAAAAAAACACAGACGGCGAAGGGTCCAGTTTGCCGTCTGCCAATAAAAAAAGAGACGACAAAGATTCTTTGCCGTCTGTGGATAAAAACACACACGGCAAAGATTTTTTGCAGTCCGTTTTTTATGGGCAGACGACAAACTAAGGTCTTTGTCGCATGTGTTTCTTTTCGCAGACGGCAAAGTACTCTTTGTCGTCAGTCATTCTTTGCCGTCAGCAGCTGATGACAAAAGTTGTCTTTGCCGTCAGGCACAACAAAAAGCTGACGGCAAAGACCCCCACAGACGGCAAATTAGCTGATTCCTGTAGTGAAAGACAACTCGCCCCATGCCCTGAGCTTTAGCGAGTGCAATTGCATGCAATAATGCAAGTGCTTCTGCATGTAGTGCTTCCGTGACATGCCCTAGTCCTCCCGCGGTAGCGAACAGTACGTCTCCCGTGTGATCTCGGGCAACGCAACCCCAGCCAGCTTGGTGGTTAACCGGGGTGAAGGCCCCATCGACGTTTATCTTCACAACATCTGTTGTAGGCTTTGACCATTTTGGGTTGGGTTTGTGGTTCACCGGCGCCACCTTTGAGTAGAACTCATGCCATTCTGACAGGGACTTGGTCATGAGCAATTGAAATTGGTCAGTGGATGCCCTAGCTTGCTGGTGTTTCACCTTGTTTCTTTCAGTCCACCACATCCATAGAAGGCATATGGTTTTGAGCATGGTTTCCTCCGGCAGCGAGAAGACACACGTAAGTAGCTGGCGAGGAGAAGGGCACCCCAACAGTTTCACTCTGCAGTCCTCAAGCCCCAGAGCACGCCACATTTTCTTCACTTCCTTGCACCTAAGAAACAGATGTCCACCGTCTTCAGGGAGCCTGTTGCACATAATGCAGTCGGTATCCAACTCCACACCAATGCGTTGCACATTCCGCACCATTGGATGGCTATTGTGCGCCAATCGCCATAAAAATGATGGACTCTTCTCGGGCAATGGACACTCCAGAGCTTCTGCCACATTTTCTTGTCACCATCGTTGCCTTCGGAGCTGCCGCCTAGTGGGTGTGTACTCTAGCGCGCCTCGAGGTCGACATGCACTCTGTAGGCTGATCGGACGGAAAACATCCCTTTGCCATCAAATTGCCATGCGATAAAATCCTCATGATGTTCAAAGATAGGGATCCCCAGGATAGTGGCAGCCTCATTCGCGGTGAAAGTTTGTCGTACCAGCTGTTCGTCCCATGTGTTTGTTACCGGATCAATCAGTTCCGTGACTCTGGTAAGCAGGGTATTACCATGATGTGATCTTGGAAATCTCACCAGTCCTGAGGGTAGCCAGGGGTCTTGCCATATCCGGATCGGCTCTCCATTCCCCACTCTCCAAATCATGCCCTCCTGGAGAATGGCCAAACCTTGGAGGATGCAATGCCAGACATAGCTAATCCCGGGGGCAGCAACAGCAGTCAACAGGTCTCCCGACGGGTAATTGTTGGGGAACGTTTCAGAAAATTAAAATTTTTCCTACGGTTTCACCAAGATCCATCTATGAGTTCATCTAAGCAACGAGTCTAGGGAGAGAGTCTGCATCTACATACCACTTGTAGATCGCGTGCGGAAGCTTGCAAGGTGATGATGTAGTCGTACTCGACGTGATTCAAATCACCGATGACCTTAGCACCGAACGGACGGCACCTCCGCGTTCAACACACGTACGGAACAGCCACGTCTCCTCCTTCTTGATCCAGCAAGGAAGGGAGGAGAGGTTGAGGGAGATGGCACCAGCAGCAGCACGACGGCGTGGTGTTGGTGGAGCTGCAGTACTCCGGCAGAGCTTCGCTAAGCACTATGGAGTTGGAGGAGGTGTTGGGGAGGGAGAAGGAGGCAACCAAAGGCCAGGGCTCAAGGTATGAAGTCCCTCCTCTCCCCCCACTATATATAGGGGTGCCAAGGGGGGGTGGCCGGCCCTAGTAGATGAGATCTACTAGGGGGGGCGGCGGCCTAGGGAGGTTTCCCTCCCCCCCAAGGCACCTAGGGGTGCCTTCCACCACTAGGACTCCTCCTAGGGGGAAACCCTAGGCGCATGGGCCTTGTGGGGCTGGTGCCCTTGGCCCATGAAGGCCAAGGCGCACCCCCTACAGCCCATGTGGCCCCCGGGGATGGGTGGCCCCACCCGGTGGACCCCCGGGACCCCAACGGTGGTCCCGGTACAATACCGATAACCCCGAAACTTGTCCCGGTGCCCGAAATAGCACTTCCTATATATAAATCTTTACCTCCGGACTATTCCGGAACTCCTCGTGACGTCCGGGATCTCATCCGGGACTCCGAACAACATTCGGGTTACTGCATATACATATCCCTACAACCCTAGCGTGACTGAACCTTAAGTGTGTAGACCCTACGGGTTCGGGAGACATGTAGACATGACCGAGACTCTCTTAGTCAATAACCATCAGCGGGATCTGGATACCCATGATGGCTCCCACATGCTCCTCGATGTTGTCATCGGATGAACCACTATGTCGAGGATTCGATCAAACCCTGTATGCAATTCCCTTTGTCAATCGGTACGTTACTTGCCCGAGACTTGATCGTCGGTATCCCAATACCTTGTTCAGTCTCGTTACCGGCAAGTCACTTTACTCGTACCGTAATGCATGATCCCGTG
Source organism: Triticum aestivum (assembly GCF_018294505.1). Taxonomy (NCBI): domain Eukaryota; kingdom Viridiplantae; phylum Streptophyta; class Magnoliopsida; order Poales; family Poaceae; genus Triticum; species Triticum aestivum. The sequence continues at coordinate 834,423,105 of NC_057801.1, read as the reverse complement.
TCCAACACCTTGGTCACATTGAGCTCATTATGATGATGCATTACCGAGTGGGCCCAGAGATACCTCTCCGTCATACGGAGTGACAAATCCCAGTCTCGATCCGTGTCAACCCAACAGCTACTTTCGGAGATACCTGTAATGCACCTTTATAGTCACCCAGTTACGTTGTGACGTTTGGTACACCCAAGGCATTCTTACGGTATCCGGGAGTTACACGATCTCATGGTCGAAGGAAGAGATACTTGACACTTGCAAAGCTCTAGCAAAACGAACTACTCGATCTTTTATGCTATGCTTAGGATTGGGTCTTGTCCATCACATCATTCTCCTAATGATGTGATCCCGTTATCAACGACATCCAATGTCCATAGTCAGGAAACCATGACTATCTGTTGATCACAACGAGCTGGTCAACTAGAGGCTTACCAGGGACATAGTGTGGTCTAAGTATTCACACGTGTATTACGATTTCCGGATAATACAGTTATAGCATGAATACAAGACAATTATCATGAACAATGAAATATAATAATACTTTTATTATTGCCTCTAGGGCATATTTCCAACAGTCTCCCACTTGCACTAGAGTCACTAATCTAGTTACATTGTGATGAATCGAACACCCATAGAGTTCTGGTGTTGATCATGTTTTGCACGCGAGAGAGGTTTAGTCAGCGGATCTGCGACATTCAGATCCGTGTGTACTTTGCAAATCTCTATGTCTCCATCTTGAACATTTTCACGGATGGAGTTGAAACGACGCTTGATGTGCCTGGTCTTCTTGTGAAACCTGGGCTCCTTTGCGAGGGCAATAGCTCCAGTGTTGTCACAGAAGAGTTTGATCGGCCCCGACGCATTGGGTATGACTCCTAGGTCGGTGATGAACTCCTTCACCCAAATCGCTTCATGTGCTGCCTCCGAGGCTGCCATGTACTCCGCTTCACACGTAGATCCCGCCACGACGCTCTGCTTGCAGCTGCACCAGCTTACTGCTCCACCATTCAACATATACACGTATCCGGTTTGTGACTTAGAGTCATCCGGATCTGAGTCGAAGCTAGCGTCGACGTAACCCTTTACGACGAGCTCTTCGTCTCCTCCATAAACGAGAAACATGTCCTTTGTCCTTTTCAGGTACTTCAGGATATTCTTGACCGCTGTCCAGTGTTCCTTGCCGGGATTACTTTGGTATCTTGCTACCAAACTTACGGCAAGGTTTACATCGGGTCTGGTACACAGCATGGCATACATAATAGATCCTATGGCTGAAGCATAGGGGATGACACTCATCTCTTCTTTATCTTTTGCCGTGGTCGGTGACTGAGCTGAGCTCAGTCTCATAACTTGTAACATAGGCAAGAACCCCTTCTTGGACTGATCCATTCTGAATCTCTTCAAAATCTTATCAAGGTATGTACTTTGTGAAAGACCTATGAGGCGTCTCGATCTATCTCTATAGATCTTGATGCCTAATATATAAGCAGCTTCTCCAAGGTCCTTCATTGAAAAACACTTATTCAAGTAGGCCTTAATGCTGTCCAGAAATTCTATATTATTTCCCATCAGGAGTATGTCATCTACATATAATATGAGAAATGCTACAGAGCTCCCACTCACTTTCTTGTAAACGCAGGCTTCTCCATAAGTCTGCATAAACCCAAACGCTTTGATCATCTCATCAAAGCGAATGTTCCAACTCCGAGATGCTTGCACCAGTCCATAAATGGATCGCTGGAGCTTGCATACTTTGTTAGCGTTCTGAGGATCGACAAAACCTTCCGGCTGCATCATATACAGTTCTTCCTTAAGATGCCCGTTAAGGAATGCTGTTTTGACGTCCATCTGCCATATCTCATAATCATAGTATGCGGCAATTGCTAACATGATTCGGACGGACTTTAGCTTCGCTACGGGAGAGAATGTCTCGTCGTAGTCAATCCCTTGAACCTGTCGATAACCCTTAGCGACAAGTCGAGCTTTATAGATGGTAACATTACCATCCGCGTCCGTCTTCTTCTTAAAGATCCATTTGTTTTCTATCGCTCGCCGATCATCGGGCAAGTCTGTCAAAGTCCATACTTTGTTTTCATACATGGATTCTATCTCGGATTTCATGGCTTCAAGCCATTTGTTGGAATCCGGGCCCGTCATTGCTTCTTCATAGTTCGAAGGTTCATTGTTGTCTAACAACATGATTTCCAGGACAGGGTTGCCGTACCACTCTGGTGCGGAACGTGTCCTTGTGGACCTACGAAGTTCAGCAGTAACTTGATCCGAAGTACCTTGATCATTATCATGGTTTTCCTCTTCAGTTGGTGTGGGCATCACAGGAATGGTTTCCTGTGCTGCGTCACTATCCCGCTCAAGAGGTAGTACTTCATCGAGTTCTACTTTCCTCCCACTTACTTCTTTCGAGAGAAACTCTTTTTCCAGAAAGCATCCGTTCTTGGCAACAAAGATCTTGCCTTCGGATCTTAAGTAGAAGGTATACCCTATAGTTTCCTTAGGGTATCCTATGAATACGCATTTTTCCGACTTGGGTTCGAGCTTTTCAGGTTGAAGTTTCTTGACATAAGCTTCGCATCCCCAAACTTTTAGAAACGACAGCTTAGGTTTCTTTCCAAACCATAATTCATACGGTGTCGTCTCAACGGATTTAGACGGTGCCCTATTTAAAGTGAATGTAGCTGTCTCTAGAGCGTATCCCCAAAATGATAGCGGTAAATCGGTAAGAGACATCATAGACCGCACCATATCCAATAGAGTGCGATTACGACGTTCGGACACACCGTTTCGCTGAGGTGTTCCAGGCGGCGTGAGCTGTGAAACGATTCCACATTTCTTTAAGTGTGTACCAAATTCGTGACTTAAGTATTCTCCTCCACGATCTGATCGTAAGAATTTTATCTTTCGGTCACGTTGATTCTCCACCTCATTCTGAAATTCCTTGAACTTTTCAAAGGTCTCAGACTTGTGTTTCATTAAGTAGACATACCCATATCTACTCAAGTCATCTGTGAGAGTGAGAACATAACGATATCCTCCGCGAGCCTCAACGCTCATTGGACCGCACACATCGGTATGTATGATTTCCAACAAGTTGGTTGCTCGCTCCATTGTTCCGGAGAACGGAGTCTTGGTCATTTTACCTAAGAGGCATGGTTCGCACGTGTCAAACGATTCATAATCAAGAGACTCTAAAAGTCCATCAGCATGGAGCTTCTTCATGCGCTTGACACCAATGTGACCAAGGCGGCAGTGCCACAAGTATGTGGGACTATCGTTATCAACTTTAAATCTTTTGGCATCTACACTATGAACATGTGTAATATTACGCTCGAGATTCATTAAGAATAAACCATTGACCATCGGAGCATGACCATAAAACATATCTCTCATATAAATCGAACAACCATTATTCTCAGACTTAAATGAGTAGCCATCTCGTATTAAACGAGATCCAGATACAATGTTCATGCTCAAACTTGGCACTAAATAACAATTATTGAGGTTCAAAACTAATCCCGTAGGTAAATGTAGAGGCAGCGTGCCGACGGCGATCACATCGACTTTGGAACCATTCCCGACGCGCATCGTCACCTCGTCCTTTGCCAGTCTCCGTTTATTCCGCAGCTCCTGCTGTGAGTTACAAATATGAGCAACGGCACCGGTATCAAATACCCAGGAGTTACTACGATTACTGGTAAGGTACACATCAATCACATGTATATCAAATATACCTTTGGTGTTGCCGGCCTTCTTATCCGCTAAGTATTTGGGGCAGTTCCGCTTCCAGTGACCCTTCCCCTTGCAATAAAAGCACTCAGTCTCAGGCTTGGGTCCATTCTTTGACTTCTTCCCGGTAACTGGCTTACCAGGCGCGGCAACATCTTTGCCGTCCTTCTTGAAGTTCTTCTTACCCTTGCCCTTCTTGAACTTAGTGGTCTTATTGACCATCAACACTTGATGTTCTTTCTTGATTTCAGCCTCTGCTGACTTCAGCATCGAGAACAATTCAGGAATGGTCTTTTCCATTCCTTGCATGTTGTAGTTCATCACAAAGCTCTTGTAGCTTGGTGGGAGCGACTGGAGGATTCTGTCAATGACCGCCTCATCTGGGAGGTTAATGTTCAGCTGGGTCATACGGTTGTGCAACCCAGACATCTTCAGGATGTGCTCACTGACAGAACTGTTCTCCTCCATCTTACAACTGTAGAACTTGTCGGAGACATCATATCTCTCGACCCGGGCATGAGCTTGAAAAACTAGTTTCAGCTCTTCGAACATCTCATATGCTCCGTGATGCTCAAAACGCTTTTGGAGCCCCGGTTCTAAGCTGTAAAGCATGCCGCACTGAACGAGGGAGTAATCATCAGCGCGAGACTGCCAAGCATTCATAATGTCTTGGTTCTCTGGGACGGGAGCGTCACCTAGCGGTCCTTCTAGGACATATTGTTTCCTGGCAGCTATGAGGATGATCCTCAGGTTCCGGACCCAGTCCGTATAGTTGCTGCCATCATCTTTCAGCTTGGTTTTCTCTAGGAACGCGTTGAAGTTCATGTTGACATTAGCGTTGGCCATTGATCTACAAGACATATTTGCAAAGGTTTTAGACTATGTTCATGATAATAAAGTTCTAATCAAATTATGAACTCCCACTTAGATTAGACATCCCTTTAGTCATCTAAGTGTTACACGATCCGAGTCGAGTAGCCCGTGTCCGATCATCACGTGAGACGGACTAGTCATCGTCGGTGAACATTTTCATGTTGATCGTATCTTCCATACGACTCGTGTTCGACCTTTCGGTCTCCGTGTTCCGAGGCCATGTCTGCACATGCTAGGCTCGTCAAGTTAACCCTAAGTGTTTTCGCTGTGTAAAACTGTCTTACACCCGTTGTATGTGAACGTAAGGATCCATCACACCCGATCATCACGTGGTGCTTAGAAACGACGAACTGTAGCAACGGTGCACAGTTAGGGGAGAACACTTCTTGAAATTTTATAAGGGATCATCTTATTTACTACCGTCGTTCTAAGTAAACAAGATGCATAATACATAATAAACATCACATGCAATTATATAGTTGTGACATGATATGGCCAATATCATATAGCTCCATTGATCTTCATCTTCGGGGCTCCATGATCATCTTGTCACCGGCTTGACACCATGATCTCCATCATCATGATCTCCATCATCGTGTCTTCATGAAGTTGTCACGCCAACGACTACTTCTACTTCTATGACTAACGTTTAGCAAAAAAGTAAAGTAGTTTACATGACGTTATTCAATGACACGCAGGTCATACAAAAAATAATGACAACTCCTATGGCTCCTGCCGGTTGTCATACTCATCGACATGCAAGTCGTGAATCCTATTACAAAGAACATGATCTCATACATCACAATTCATCATTCATCACAACTTCTGGCCATATCACATCACATGATCAATCGCTGCAAAAACAAGTTAGACGTCCTCTAATTGTTGTTGCATCTTTTACGTGGCTGCAATTGGGTTCTAGCAAGAACGTTTTCTTACCTACGAATCACCACAACGTGATTTTGTCAACTTCTATTTACCCTTCATAAGGGCCCTGTTCATCGATTCCGCTTCAACTAAGGTGGGAGAGACAGACACCCGCCAGCCACCTTATGCAACTTGTGCATGTCAGTCGGTGGAACCGGTCTCACGTAAGAGTACGTGTAAGGTTGGTCCGGGCCGCTTCATCCCACAATACCGTTGAGCAAGAAAGGACTAGTAGAGGCAAGTAAGATGACAAAATCCACGCCCACAACAAAGTTGTGTTCTACTCGTGCAAAGAGAACTACGTATAGACCTAGCTCATGATGCCACTGTTGGGGAACGTTGCAGAAAATTAAAATTTTTCCTACGGTTTCACCAAGATCCATCTATGAGTTCATCTAAGCAACGAGTCTAGGGAGAGAGTTTGCATCTACATACCACTTGTAGATCGCGTGCGGAAGCTTGCAAGGTGATGATGTAGTCGTACTCGACGTGATTCAAATCACCGATGACCTTAGCACCGAACGGACGGCACCTCCGCGTTCAACACACGTACGGAACAGCCACGTCTCCTCCTTCTTGATCCAGCAAGGAAGGGAGGAGAGGTTGAGGGAGATGGCACCAGCAGCAGCACGACGGCGTGGTGTTGGTGGAGCTGCAGTACTCCGGCAGAGCTTCGCTAAGCACTATGGAGTTGGAGGAGGTGTTGGGGAGGGAGAAGGAGGCAACCAAAGGCCAGGGCTCAAGGTATGAAGTCCCTCCTCTCCCCCCACTATATATAGGGGTGCCAAGGGGGGGTGGCCGGCCCTAGTAGATGAGATCTACTAGGGGGGGGCGGCGGCCTAGGGAGGTTTCCCTCCCCCCCAAGGCACCTAGGGGTGCCTTCCACCACTAGGACTCCTCCTAGGGGAAACCCTAGGCGCATGGGCCTTGTGGGGCTGGTGCCCTTGGCCCATGAAGGCCAAGGCGCACCCCCTACAGCCCATGTGGCCCCCGGGGATGGGTGGCCCCACCCGGTGGACCCCCGGGACCCCTCCGGTGGTCCCGGTACAATACCGATAACCCCGAAACTTGTCCCGGTGCCCGAAATAGCACTTCCTATATATAAATCTTTACCTCCGGACCATTCCGGAACTCCTCGTGACGTCCGGGATCTCATCCGGGACTCCGAACAACATTCGGGTTACTGCATATACATATCCCTACAACCCTAGCGTGACTGAACCTTAAGTGTGTAGACCCTACGGGTTCGGGAGACATGTAGACATGACCGAGACTCTCTTAGTCAATAACCATCAGCGAGATCTGGATACCCATGATGGCTCCCACATGCTCCTCGATGTTGTCATCGGATGAACCACTATGTCGAGGATTCGATCAAACCCTGTATGCAATTCCCTTTGTCAATCGGTACGTTACTTGCCCGAGACTCGATCGTCGGTATCCCAATACCTTGTTCAGTCTCGTTACCGGCAAGTCACTTTACTCGTACCGTAATGCATGATCCCGTGTCCAACACCTTGGTCACATTGAGCTCATTATGATGATGCATTACCGAGTGGGCCCAGAGATACCTCTCCGTCATACGGAGTGACAAATCCCAGTCTCGATCCGTGTCAACCCAACAGCTACTTTCGGAGATACCTGTAATGCACCTTTATAGTCACCCAGTTACGTTGTGACGTTTGGTACACCCAAGGCATTCTTACGGTATCCGGGAGTTACACGATCTCATGGTCGAAGGAAGAGATACTTGACACTTGCAAAGCTCTAGCAAAACGAACTACTCGATCTTTTATGCTATGCTTAGGATTGGGTCTTGTCCATCACATCATTCTCCTAATGATGTGATCCCGTTATCAACGACATCCAATGTCCATAGTCAGGAAACCATGACTATCTGTTGATCACAACGAGCTGGTCAACTAGAGGCTTACCAGGGACATAGTGTGGTCTAAGTATTCACACGTGTATTACGATTTCCGGATAATACAGTTATAGCATGAATACAAGACAATTATCATGAACAATGAAATATAATAATACTTTTATTATTGCCTCTAGGGCATATTTCCAACAGTAATACTTTGCATTGAGCACCTGGGCACACAAGGAGTCCGGTGCTTGCAATAATCTCCAAACCTGGCGGGATAGCATAGCCATATTAAAAGAGTGTAGGTCCCGGAAACCCAAACCACCCTCCTCCTTTGGACGTGTCATCTTTTCCCAGCCAACCCAATGGTGCTTCTTCTCATCATCCTGGTTAGCCCACCAAAAGCGGCATATCATTTGGCTAATGCTCTCACACAAAGATTTTGTCAGGTCAAAACAAGCCATGGCATACGCTGGAATGGCTTGGAGCACTATCTTAATAAGGATTTCTTTCCCTTTCTTTGACAAAAGCTTGATCTTGTAGCCCTGTAACAACTCCCAGATGCGGTCACGCAAAATTCAAAACACGCCTGCCGCGACTTGCCCACATAGGCCGGCAGGCCCAGGTACTTTCCATGGTGGCCCTCGGCCCGGAGGCCTAGCAATTGGATTAGTTGATCCTTCAACTGGCGCTTAGTGTTTTTGCTAAACAAGATTGCTGATTTGTCCCGATTGATCGTCTGACCCGAGCCTCGTTTGTATACTTCCAGAATGGCCGTGATCGCCTGCACACTTTCCACAGTGGCCTCCATTAGCAGCAGCGAATCGTCAGCAAACAATAGGTGAGTCACCGAAGGGGCTCCTGGAGCAATTTTTATTCCCTTTAGCGCGCCCGATGCCTCAGCTTTGTTCAGTAGATCAGGAACAGGTAGGGCGAGATAGGACATCCCTGTCGCAGCCTCCGACCTGGGATCACCGTGTCAGTGCAAGTATCATTTATCTTGAAACGAAACTTGAGGGTTCGCATGCATTTGCTGATTTGGTTGATGAAGGCAGGAGCAAAACCCAGCTGTTCCATTACTTTTTCCAGGAAGGGCCACTCGACCCGGTCATAGGCTTTGCTCATATCTTGTTTCAGCGCCGCAAAACTAGTCCCCCCCCCCGATCTCTTCCTCTTCAGGTAATGTGTCATCTCATACGCCAGGATTGTGTTGTCAGAAATAAGTCGTCCCGGTACAAATGCACTCTGATTCGGCGAAATTATCTCCCCCAAGATGTCCTTTAGCCGGTTGGCGAGAACCTTTGGCACGAGTTTGTACACCACATTACACAGGCTAATCGGGCGTAGGTCTTTTAGACTTTCAGGGTTCTGAACCTTCGGGATAAGCACCACTAGTGTGTCATTCCATCCCTCCGGTATACTGCCGCCATGTAATACTTGCAAAACCTCATGTACAACTTCCTCTCCCACCAGCTGCCAGAAGTGCTTGTAGAAGATAGCCGGTAGCCCATCGACACCTGGTGCTTTCAGGTCCCCGCTGGAATCCAGGGCCTCCTTCACCTCCGTTGCGGTAAACTCCTTTGTCAGGTAGTCGTTCATCTCTGGGGTGACTTTGGCCGCAATATGTTGGAAAATATCAGCCGCGTCCGAATCTGCCACGGGGGTAAACAAGCTAGAGTAATAGTTAGTTACGAGGGCGTTTAAACCCTCCTCCCCAGACACCTCCACACCGTCCTCCCTCTTCAGCTTTGTTATTGTATACTTCCTTCTTCTTTCAGATGCAAAGGCTTGAAAAAATTTGGTATTGCGATCTCCCTTCGCCAACTAGTCAACGTGAGCTCGTTGCTTAGCCGCCAAATCAATTTGGTCCTCCAGTTTGTTGAGCTGACCCTTGACAGTTAACTCCCTTCTAATCTGGCCCTGGGACAGGGGTAGTCTACGAATCTCCTCTAGCTCCTTGCGAAGCTTCATGGCTCGTTTCTGTAGGTCCCCAATGACGTCACGACTCCATATGTGGAGTGCATCTTGGATTTGGGCGAACTTTTTTGAGATGGAGGCTCCATCCGCATCAGCCTAGGCTTTCTGCACCATCTCTTCGCACCCCTCCTCAAGCAGCCATCGGGCCTCAAACCGCTTCGCTTGTGTCCTGCTAGGGTTCCTCCTTGCTGCTCTGTCCCCATGCACCCAAAGCACCACCGGTCTGTGGTCAGAGTGCTCAGGATTTCCGTTGATCACCTTATAATGAGGGAAACGGGCACACCACATGGGTGAGGCGACCCTCTATCCAGGCGCTCCCGAATGTATCCATCCAGGCGATAGTTATTGTTCCTCCAGGTGAAAACATCCCCCTCGAAGTCGAGGTCATTTAGGTTGCAGAACTGTAAAGCATCCCGGAAATTTTGCAAAAACACATGTCCTCGAGGTACCCCTCCTTGCTTCTCATGATTGCACAGAACCTCGTTGAAGTCACCCATGCAGACCCAGGGTAAAGATGATTAGTGCTGGAGAGTCCTCAAAAGCCTCCACGTGTCAACCTTCTTCGCCATCCTTGATTCACCATATATCCCCGTGAGCCTCCACTCGAAACCATCCCTCTCCTTAACAGTTACATCAATATGCATTCGGCCCATCCATCTCAAGGACACATCAACCCCCCTCCTCCAAAACAAAGCAAGACCAGCACCCTTGCCCTTATTGTCTTGCACTAGCATGTTGTGTAAACCTAATTTGCTCCTAAACTGTTCCATCCTGCCCTTGTCTAACCTTGTTTCCGACAAGAACAAGATGTCGGGGTCCTCCTTCTTCTGTAAGGACAGAAGACCTCGAACCGCCGGGCCATTCCCCAAACCCCGGCAGTTCCATGCGATCACTTTCATTTGGCTCCGCCGGGCTGTTCATGCAGCCCAGCGCATAGAGTTTCAGCAAACTTAACCCCCATCTCCTCAGCCATTTTCCTCTTTTTGACCTCCTCCTCTATAACTTCATCAACCTCCATCTGGTCAGCGCCCCTCTTTCCTCCCAAACCTAATCCTCCTCCTTCGCCTACTCCCACGCCCCCTGGTTCTTCCTCTCCTTCCTCCTGAAAGTTTTCCCTTTATAGCCAGACTCTCCCTTTTGGTTGCAAACCTCTTCCACAGTTTCGCCATGCCCCAATGCCTGTGGTACGTCGATCAGCATGTTCACGTGCATGGCCTCGGTCAGCCTGCCAATCTGGTTTTGGCCCGTACTGCGTCGGCCTTGGCCGGCATCCTCGGTTGTGGGCCTCGGCTCACACACTGTTCCCGCATTGTTTTCGTTGGCTTGCACAAGTGTCGCGCCCTGAACTATAGACAAGATCTCTTTTTCTGTTCCTGCATGGGCCGCACCCGTCCCCAAGCCCGGGCCGACTCTGGTTGACGTCCCTACATCCTGCGCTAGCAGCATTTGATTTTGGGCGTCTGCGTCACCTCCCTGTGATACCGTAGTAGTTTCATTGGTGCACCCCACCTCCTGGGGGTAGGTCAGCCTTTTTTGCATCACTGGTTTGTCTGCCATGTCCTTCTTCTTTAGAGGGCTAGTAACTTCTTGCTCCCCTGCTTCCACTGCAATGATCTCCGCCCCATGTGCATCCTTCTGCCTCCAGGATGGGGCATCACTACCCGAACGACTTCCACTCCTCCCTGAACCCGAACTTCTCCCCCCCATTCCTCTCCCCCCCGAGTGAGCTCGCCCATCTCTCCCTCTGGTTCTGCTCTCCCCCCACCTCCTGTTATCCATATACGCTCTTAGCCATGGGCCAAATTGTTTGCGTGATCCCCGAGAGGCTTTTCCATTGCACATTCTGTCCACATGGCCAATCATCCCACAGATGTAGCAGAAATCTGGCAGGTACTCATATTCGAACGGGCACCAGTTCTTCCCCTCCTCTTCTTCTTCCGTGGACCCCTCCACCCCCTTCTCCATGTGTCTCTCCCCATCTTCCTCCTCCTCGAGCGTAAAACCCCGCATCAATGGTGACTTAATGTTCATTCTCACCTTAACCCGTAAGAACTTTCCCACAGCACGCCCATCTGCCCGGGCGTCCACATCCAGCACCTCTCCGATCACAGCAGCGATGGCCTCACCAGCCTCTCTGTTCATCAGTCCAAGAGGTAGCCGTAAAATGCGCACCCACACCGAGATAGTGTCAAATCTGTAATCCTCTATGCGTTTCTTGGCCACATAATCCTCAAGTACCAGCAGATCATTCCCAAACTCCCATGGTCCACCCTCCAGTGCCAGCTTCCTCCCCGGTTGCTGCCTAAAAGTGAAGAGAAAATGTTCTCCCCGACCTCCTCACAATCCACACCCCATATGGGGCACCAGATCCGCCCCACAGTCTCCACCATTGCCTCTCTGAAAGCTGGCTTCTCCGAGAACAGTTTGGCCAGCGCTTGTGGTTCAACAACCCCCGCCTTCCCCGATCCCGACCATCCAATCTTTAGGCCCTTCCTCTCCTTCTCTGTGAACTTCAGGTCCTTCAGCAGGCCCTCAACCTTCTCCATCTTCCGCTAAATTCTGTCACCGCCCCGATCTGATAGCCGGGGACCCAAACCCTAGGTAGACCCAGTGGTGTATGATCGCGCGCCTAGGAGTCACGTGAAAGGCTTTTGGTGGTGGGTGGGGGAGACCTCAGTTGGTGCCGTAGGGTCGCGGTGAGCGCCGGCAAGGACGAACGGGATGCAGGTCATGGCGGCGGCAGTCAAAACCCTAGATCTCCCATGGGGAGTCGCCAGGCGAGGGACCTAACCGTCACACGTGGGATGGACCTTTAGTTGAAAGTTGATAGTAGCAATTATGCGGACTGGGTCCATAAACTAAGGATTGTCCTCATTGCTACGTAGAAGGCTTATGTCCTTAATGCACCGCTCGGTGTGCTGAACCTCGAACGTCGTCTGTGGATGTTGTTAACATCTGACATACATGTTTTGATGACTACATGATAGTTCAGTAATGTTAAACGGTTTAGAATTGAGGCACCGAAGACGAATTTTGAAACGTCACGGAACATATGAGATGTTCCAAGGGCTGAAATTGGGATTTCAGGCTAGTGCCCCACATCAAGAGGTATGAGACCTCTGACGAGTTTCTTAGCCTACAAACTAAGGGAGAAAAGCTCAATCATTGAGCATGTGGTCAGATTGTCTGAGTACTACAATCACCTGAATCGAGTGGGAGTTAATCTTCCAGATGAGATAGTGATGTTTCTTCAAAGTCACTGCCACCAGGCTACTAGAGCTTGGTGATGAACTATAACATATTAGGGATAAATATGATGATCCTTGAGCTATTCGCGGTGTTTGACACCGCAAAAGTAGAAATCAAGAAGGAGCATGAATTGTTGATGGTTAGTGAAACCACTAGTTTCAAGAAGGGCAAGGGCAAGAAGGAATACTTCATGAAACGACAAAACAGTTGCTGCTCTAGTGAAGAAACCCAAGGTTGAACCCAAACCCAAGACTAAGTGCTTCTGTAATAAGGGGAACGGTCACTGGAGCAGAATTACCCTAGATACTAGATAGATAAGAAGGCATGCAAGGTCGACAGAAGTATATTGGATATACATTATATTAATGTGTACTTTACTAGTACTCCTAGTAGCACCATGGTAATAGATACCGGTTCAGTTGCTAAGTGTTAGTAACTCGGAATAAAAGGCTACGGAATAAACGGAGACTAGCTACAGGTGAGATGAAGATATGTGTTGGAAGTGTTTCCAAGCTTGATGTGATCAAGCATCGCATACACCCTCTACCATCGGGATCGGTGTTAAACCTAAATAATTGTTATTTAGTGTTTGTGTTGAGCATAGACATGATTGGATTATGTCTATCGCCATACGGTTATTCATTTAAGGAGAATAATGGTTACCTTGTTTATTTGAATAATACCTGCAATGGTCTTGCACCTAAAATGAATGGTTTATTGAATCTCGGTCGTAGTGATACACATGTTCATGCCAAAAGATATAAGATAGTAATGACAGTACCACATACTTGTGGCACTGCCATTTGAGTCATATTGGTATAAAGCGCATGAAGAAGCTCCATGTTGATGGATCTTTGGACTCACTAATTTTTGAAAAGATTGAGACATGCGAACCATGTCTATTGGTATATACGCATGAAGAAACTCCATGCTTATGGATCGTTTGGACTCACCTGATTTTGAATCACTTGAGACATGCAAATCATACCACATGGGCAAGATGACTGAAAGGCCTCGTTTTCAATGAAATGGAACAAGAAAGCAACTTTTTGGAAGTAATACATTTTGATGTGTGCAGTCCAATGAGTGTTGAGGCATGCAGTGGATATCGTTATGTTCTTACTTCACAGATGATTTGAGTAGATGCCAAGTGTATTTACTTGATGAAACAAAAGTATGAATTATTGAAAGGTTCAAGTAATTTCAGAGTGAAGTTGAAGATCGTCATGACAAAAGGATAAAATGTTTATGATATGATCACACAGATGGATATCTGATTTGCGTGTTTGGTACACAATTAAGACATTGTGGAAATTGTTTCACAACTAATGCTGCCTGGAACACCATAGTGTGATGGTGTGTCCGAACATCATAGCTGCACCCTATTGGATATGGTGCATACCATGATGTCTCTTATCGAATTACCACTATCGTTTATGGGTTAAGCATTGGAGACAACCACATTCACTTTAAATAGGACACCACGTAATTCCGTTGAGATGACATCGTATGAACTATGGTTTAGAGAAACCTAAGCTGTCATTTCTTAAAGGTTTGGGGATGCGACACTTATGTGGAAAAGCTTTAGCCTGATAAGCTCGAACCCAAAGCGGATAAATACATCTTCATAGGACACCCAAAACAGTTGGGTATACCTCCTATTTCAGATCCGGAAGCAAAAGTGATTGTGTCTATAAACGGGTCCTTTCTCGAGGAAAAGTTTCTCTCGAAAGAATTGAGTGGGAGGATGGTGGAGACTTGATATGGTTATTGAACCGTCACTACAACTAGTGTGTAGCAGGGCACAGGAAGTTGTTCCTATGGCGCCTACACCAATTAAAGTGGAAGCCGATGATAGTGATCATGAAGCTTTGGATCAAGTCACTGCCAAACCTCGTAGGTCGACAAGGATGCATACTACTTTAGAGTGGTAGGGTAATCCTGTCTTGGAGGTCATGTTGCTAGACATCAATGAACCTACGAGCTATGGAGTAGCGATGGTGGGCCCGGATTCTGACAAATGGCTTGAGGCCATAAATTCTGAGAGAGGATCCATGTATGAAAACAAAGTGTAGACTTTGGAAGAACTACTTAATGGTCGTAAGGCTGTTGGGTACAGATGGATTTTAAAAGTAAGACAGACAATGATGGTAAGTGTCACCATTAAGAAAGCTCGACTTGTCACCAAGATGTTTTCCGACAAGTTCAAGGAGTTGACTACGATGAGATTTTCTCACTCGTAGCGATGCTAGGAGTCTGTTGGAATTATATTAGCAATTACTGCATTATTTATGAAATCTTGCAGATAGGATGTCAAAACATTGTTTCCTCGATGATTTTCTCGAGGAAAGGTTGTATGTGATACAACCAGAAGGTTTTTGACAATCCTGAAAGATGCTAACAAGTATGCAAAGCTCTAGAAATCCTTCTAAGGACTGGAGTAAGCATTTCGGAGTTGGAATATACGCTTTGATGAGATGATCAAAGATTTTGGGTTTATACAAAGTTTATGAGAAACTTGTATTTCCAAAGAAGTGAGTGGGAGCACTATAGAATTTCTGATGAGTATATGTTGTTGACATATTGTTGATCAAAAATGATGTGGAGTTTCTGGAAAGCATATAGGGTTATTTGAAAAATGTTTTTTCAATGGAAAACCTGGATTAAGCTACTTGAACATTGAGCATCAAGATCTATAAGGATAGATCAAGATCGCTTAATAGTACTTTCAAACAAACACATACCGTGACAAGATTTTAAAGGAGTTCAAAATAGATCGGAAAAGGAGTTCTTGGTTGTGTTATAAGGTGTGAGTATTGAGTAAGACTCAAGACCTGACCACGGCAGAATAGAGAGAAAGGGCGAAGGTCGTCCCCTATGCTTTAGACGTAGGCTCTACAGTATGCTATGTTGTGTACCGCACCTGAAGTGTGCCTTGCCATGAGTCAGTCAAGGGGTACAAGTGTGATCCAGGAATGGATCACAGGACAACGGTCAAAGTTATCCTTAGTAACTAGTGGACTAAGGAGTTTTCTCGATTATGGAGGTGGTAAAAGAGTTCGTCGTAAAGGGTTACGTCGATGCAAACTTTGATACTAATCTAGATGACTATGAGTAGTAAACCGGATTCATATAGTAGAACAGTTATTTGGAATAGCTCCAAATAGCGCGTGGTAGCTGCATCTACAAGATCTGAAAGGTTCAGACCTGTTGACTAATAACCTCTCTCACAAGCGAGATATGATCAAACCCCGTGTGTGTTGAATTCATTACAATCACATAGTGATGTGAACTAGATTATTGACTCTAGTGCAAGTGGGAGACTGTTGGAAATATGCCCTAGAGGCAATAATAAAATGGTTATTATTGTATTTCCTTGTTCATGATAATTGTCTATTGTTCATGCTATAATTGTATTAACTGGAAACCGTAATACTGAAGGAAATATGCCCTAGAGGCAATAATAAAGTTATTATTTATTTCCTTATAATCATGATAAATGTTTATTATTCATGCTAGAATTGTATTTACCGGAAACATAATACATGTGTGAATACATAGACAAACAGAGTGTCACTAGTATGCCTCTACTTGACTAGCTCGTTAATCAAAGATGGTTATGTTTCCTAACCATGAACAATGAGTTGTTATTTGATTAACGAGGTCACATCATTAGTAGAATGATCTGATTGACATGACCCATTCCATTAGCTTAGCACCCGATCGTTTAGTATGTTGCTATTGCTTTCTTCATGACTTATACATGTTCCTATGACTATGAGATTATGCAACTCCCGTTTACCGGAGGAACACTTTGGGTACTACCAAACGTCACAACGTAACTGGGTGATTATAAAGGAGTACTACAGGTGTCTCCAATGGTCGATGTTGGGTTGGCGTATTTCGAGATTAGGATTTGTCACTCCGATTGTCGGAGAGGTATCTCTGGGCCCTCTCGGTAATACACATCACATAAGCCTTGCAAGCATTACAACTAATATGTTAGTTGTGAGATGATGTATTACGGAACGAGTAAAGAGACTTGCCGGTAACGAGATTGAACTAGGTATTGGATACCGACGATCGAATCTCGGGCAAGTAACATACCGATGACAAAGGGAACAACGTATGTTGTTATGCGGTCTGACCGATAAAGATCTTCGTAGAATATGTAGGAGCCAATATGGGCATCCAGGTCCCGCTATTGGTTATTGACCAGAGACGTGTCTCGGTCATGTCTACATTGTTCTCGAACCCGTAGGGTCCGCACGCTTAAGGTTACGATGACAGTTATATTATGAGTTTATGCATTTTGATGTACCGAAGGTTGTTCGGAGTCCCGGATGTGATCACGGACATGACGAGGAGTCTCGAAATGGTCGAGACATAAAGATTGATATATTGGAAGCCTATGTTTGGACATCGGAAGTGTTCCGGGTGAAATCGGGATTTTACCGGGTTACCGGGAGGTTACCGGAACCCCCCGGGAGCCATATGGGCCTTCATGGGCCTTAGTGGAAAGGAGAAAGGGGCAGCCCAAGGGGGCTGCGCGCCTCCCCCCTTCCCCTAGTCCTATTAGGACTAGGAGAGGTGGCCGGCCACCCCTCTCCCTCTTTCCCCCTTGGGAATCCTAGTTGGAATAGGATTGGGGGGGGGGAGTCCTACTCCCGGTAGGAGTAGGACTCCTCCTGCGCCTCTCTCTCTTGGCCGGCGCCCCCTCCCCCCTTGGCTCCTTTATATACTGAGGTAGAGGCACCCCAAAACACACAAGTTGACACAAGTTGATCCACGTGATCGATTCCTTAGCCGTGTGCGGTGCCCCCTGCCACCATATTCCTCGATAATACTGTAGCGGAGTTTAGGCGAAGCCCTGCTGCTGTAGTTCATCAAGATCGTCACCACGCCGTCGTGCTGACGAAACTCTTCCCCGACACTTTGCTGGATCGGAGTCCGGGGATCGTCATCGAGCTGAACGTGTGCTCGAACTCGGAGGTGCCGTAGTTTCGGTGCTTGATCGGTTGGATCGTGAAGACGTACGACTACTTCCTCTACGTCGTGTCATCGCTTCCGCAGTCGGTCTGCGTTGGGTACGTAGACAATACTCTCCCCTCGTTGCTATGCATCACATGATCTTGCGTGTGCGTAGGAAATTTTTTTGAAATTACTACGAAACCCAACAGTGGCATCCGAGCCTAGGTTATTGATGTTGATGTTATATGCACGAGTAGAACACAAGTGAGTTGTGGACGATACAAGTCATACTGCCTACCAGCATGTCATATTTTGGTTCGGCGGTATTGTTGGACGAGACGACCCAGACCAACCTTACGCGTACGCTTACGCGAGACCGGTTCCCTCGACGTGCTTTGCACAGAGATGGCTTGCGGGCGACTGTCTCTCCAACTTTAGTTGAACCAAGTATGGCTACGCCCGGTCCTTGCGAAGGTTAAAACGGAGTCTATTTGACAAACTATCGTTGTGGTTTTGATGCGTAGGTGAGATTGGTTCTTACTTAAGCCCGTAGCAGCCACGTAAAAACATGCAACAACAAAGTAGAGGACGTCTAACTTGTTTTTGCAGGGCATGTTGTGATGTGATATGGTCAAGGCATGATGCTGAATTTTATTGTATGAGATGATCATGTTTTGTAACCAAGTTATCGGCAACTGGCAGGAGCCATATGGTTGTCGCTTTATTGTATGCAATGCAATCGCGATGTAATGCTTTACTTTATTACTAAACGGTAGTGATAGTCGTGAAAGCATAAGATTGGCGAGACGACAACGATGCTACGATGGAGATCAAGGTGTCGCGCCGGTGACGATGGTGATCATGACGGTGCTTCGGAGATGGAGATCACAAGCACGAGATGATGATGGCCATATCATATCACTTATATTGATTGCATGTGATGTTTATCTTTTTATGCATCTTATCTTGCTTTGATTGACGGTAGCATTATAAGATGATCTCTCACTAAATTATCAAGAAGTGTTCTCCCTGAGTATGCACCGTTGCCAAAGTTCGTCGTGCCCAGACACCACGTGATGATCGGGTGTGATAAGCTCTACGTCCATCTACAACGGGTGCAAGCCAGTTTTTGCACACGCAGAATACTCAGGTTAAACTTGACGAGCCTAGCATATGCAGATATGGCCTCGGAACACGGAGACCGAAAGGTCGAGCGTGAATCATATAGTAGATATGATCAACATAAACGATGTTCACCATTGAAAACTACTCCATCTCACGTGATGATCGGTCATGGTTTAGTTGATTTGGATCACGTAATCACTTAGAAGATTAGAGGGATGTCTATCTAAGTGGGAGTTCTTAAGTAATATGATTAATTGAACTTTAATTTATCATGAACTTAGTCCTGGTAGTATTTTGCAAATTATGTTGTAAGATCAATAAGCTTGCGTTGTTGCTTTCATATGTTTATTTTGATGTGTTCCTAGAGAAAATTGTGTTGAAAAATGTTAGTAGCAATGATGCGGATTTGATCCGTGATCTGAGGTTTATCCTCATTGCTGCACAGAAGAATTATGTCCTTGATGCACCGCTAGGTGACAGACCTATTGCAGGAGCAGATGCAGACGTTATGAACGTTTGGCTAGCTCAATATGATGACTACTTGATAGTTTAGTGCACCATGCTTAACGGCTTAGAATCGGGACTTCAAAGACGTTTTGAACGTCATGGACCATATAAGATGTTCCAGGAGTTGAAGTTAATATTTCAAGCAAATACCCGAGTTGAGAGATATGAAGTCTCCAACAAGTTCTATAGCTAAAAGATGGAGGAGAATCGCTCAACTAGTGAGCATGTGCTCAGATTGTCTGGGTACTACAATCGCTTGAATCAAGTGGGAGTTAATCTTCCAGATAAGATAGTGATTGACAGAATTCTCTAGTCACCATCACCAAGTTAGTAGAACTTCGTGATGAACTATAGTATGCAAGGGATGATGAAAATGATTCCCGAGCTCTTCGTGATGTTGAAATCGACGAAGGTAGAAATCAAGAAAGAGCATCAAGTGTTGATGATTGACAAGATCACTAGTTTCAAGAAAAGGGCAAAGGGAAAGAAAGGGGAACTTCAAGTAGATTGACAAGCAAGTTGTCACTCCCACGAAGAAGCCCAAAGCTGAACCAAAGCCTGAAACTGAGTGCTTACACTGCAAAGGAAATGGTCACTGAAAGCGGAACTGCCCTAAATATTTGGTGGATAAGAAGGATGGCAAAGTGAAAAAGGGTATATTTGATATACAGATGTTTGATGTGTGCTTTACTAGTGTTTATAGCAACCCCTCGGTATTTGGTACTGGTTCAGTTGCTAAAGTAGTAACTCGAAATGGGAGTTGCAGAATAAACAGAAACTAGTTAAGGGTGAAGTGATGATGTGTGTTGAAAGTAGTTTCAAGATTGAAATGATCATCATCGCACACTCCCTATACTTTCGGGATTAGTGTTGAACCTAAATAGTGTTATTTGGTGTCTGCGTTGAGCATGAATATGATTTGATCATGTTTATTGCAATACGGTTATTCATTTAAGTAAGAGAATAAACTGTTGTTCTGTTTACATGAATAAAACCTTATATGGTTACACACCCAATGAAAATGGTTCATTGGATCTCGATCGTAGTGATACACATATTCATAATATTGAAACCAAAAGATGCAAAGTTAATAATGATAGTGCAACTTATTTGTGGCACTGCCGTTTAGGTCATATCGGTGTAAAGCGCATGAAGAAACTCCATGCTGATGGGATTTTGGAATCACTTGATTATGAATCACTTGATGCTTGCGAACCATGCCTCATGGGCAAGATGACTAAGACTCCGTTCTCCGGGACAATGGAGCGAGCAACAGATTTGTTGGAAATCATACATACTGATGTATGTCGTCCGATGAATATTAAGGCTCGCGACAAGTATCATTATTTTCTGACCTTCACAGTTGATTTGAAGCAGATATGAGTATATCTACTTGATGAAATACAAGTCTGAAACATTTAAAAAGTTCAAAGAATTTCAGAGTGAAATAGAGAATCATCGTAACAAGAAAATAAAAAAGTTTCTACGATATGATCGCAAAAGTAAAATATTTGAGTTACAAGTTTGGTCTTCAATTAAAACAATGTGGAATAGTTTCACAAATTCATGCCACCTGGAACACCACATCATAATGGTGTGTCCGAACGTCATAACCGTACTTTATTGGATATAGTACAATCCATGATGTTTCTTACCGATTTACCAATATCGTTTTGGGATCATGCATTAGAGACAGCTGCATTCACGTTAAATAGGGCACCATCTAAATCCGTTGAGACGACACTATATGAACTGTGGTTTAGCAAGAAACCAAAGTTGTCGTTTCTTAAAGTTTGGGGCTGCGATGCTTATGTGAAAAAGTTTCATCCTGATAAGCTCAAACCCAAATCGGAGAAGTGCGTCTTCATAGAATACCCAAAGGAAATTGTTGGGTACACCTTCTATCACAGATCCGAAGGCAAAACATTCGTTGCTAATAATGGATCCTTTCTAGAGAAGGAGTTTCTCTCGAAAGAAGTGAGTGGGAGGAAAGTAGAACTTGATGAGGTAATTGTACCTTCTCCCTTATTGGAAAGTAGTTCATCACAGAAATCTGTTCCTGTGACTACTACACCAATTAGTGAGGAAGCTAATGATGATGATCATGTAACTTCAGATCAAGTTACTACCGAATATCGTAGATAAACCAGAGTGAGATCCGCACCAGAGTGGTACGGTAATCCTGTTCTGGAAGTCATGTTAATAGACCATGATAAACCTACGAACTATGAGGAAGCGATGATGAGCCCAGATTGCGCGAAATGGCTTGAGGCCGTGAAATCTGAGATTGGATCCATGTATGAAAACAAAGTGTGGACTTTGGTGGAGTTGCCCGTTGATCGGCAAGCCATATTGTATAAATGGATCTTTAAGAGGAAGACGGACGTTGATAGTAGTGTTACTATCTACAAAGCTCGACTTGTCGCAGAAGAGTTTTCGACAAGTTCAAGGTGTTGACTACAATGAGATTTTCTCAACTGTAGCGATGCTTAAGTCTGTCCGAATCATGTTAGCAATTGCCACATTTTATGAAATCTGGCAAATGGATGTCAAAACTGCATTCCTTAATGGTTTTCTTAAAGAAGAGTTGTATATGATGCAACCAGAAGGTTTTGTCAATCCTAAAGGTGTTAACAAAATGTGCAAGCTCCAGCGATCCATCTATGGACTGGTGCAAGCATCTCAGAGTTGGAATATACGTTTTGATATGTTGATCAAAGCATATAGTTTTGTACAGACTTATGATGAAGCCTGTATTTACAAGAAAGTGAGTGGGAGCACTACAGCATTTCTGATAAGTATATGTGAATAACATATTGTTGATCGGAAATAATGTAGAATTATTCTGCAAAGCATGAAAGGATACTTGAATGAGAGTTTTTCAAAGAAAGACCTCGGTGAAGCTACTTACACATTGAGCATCAAGATCTATATAGATAGATCAAGACGCTTGATAAGATTTTTCAATGAATACATACCTTGATAAATTTTTGAAATAGTTCAAAATGGAACAGTCAAAGAAGGAGTTCTTGCCTGTGTTGCAAGGTGTGAAATTGAGTAAGACTCAAGACCCGACCATGGCAGAAAATAGAAAGAGAATGAAAAGTCATTCCCTATGCCTCAGTCATAGGTTCTATAAAGTATGCTATGCTGTGAACCAGACCTATTGTATACCTTGCTCTGAATTTGGCAAGGGAGTACAATAGTGATCTAGGAGTAGATCACTGGACATTGGTCAAGAATATCCTTAGTAAGGACTAAGGAGATGTTTCTCGATCATGAAGGTGATAAAAGAGTTTGTTGTAAAAGTTACATCAGTGCAAACTTTTACACTGATCCAGATGACTCTAAGTCTCAACCTGGATACATATTGAAAGTGGGAGCAATTAGCTAGAGTAGCTCCGTGCAGAGCATTGTGGACATAAAATATTTGCAAAATACATACGGCTCTGAATGTGACAGACCCATTGACTAAGCTTCTCTCACGAGCAAAACATGATCACACCTTAGTACTCTTTGGGTGTTAATCACATAGCGATGTGAACTAGATTATTGACTCTAGTAAACCCTTTGGATGTTGGTCACATGATAATGTGAACTATGGGTGTTAATCATATACAGATATGAATATTGGTGTTAAATCACATGGTGATGTGAACTAGATTATTGACTCTAGTGCAAGTGGGAGACTGAAGGAAATATGCCCTAGAGGCAATAATAAAGTTATTATTTATTTCCTTATAATCATGATAAATGTTTATTATTCATGCTAGAATTGTATTTACCGGAAACATAATACATGTGTGAATACATAGACAAACAGAGTGTCACTAGTATGCCTCTACTTGACTAGCTCGTTAATCAAAGATGGTTATGTTTCCTAACCATGAACAATGAGTTGTTATTTGATTAACGAGGTCACATCATTAGTAGAATGATCTGATTGACATGACCCATTCCATTAGCTTAGCACCCGATCGTTTAGTATGTTGCTATTGCTTTCTTCATGACTTATACATGTTCCTATGACTATGAGATTATGCAACTCCCGTTTACCGGAGGAACACTTTGGGTACTACCAAACGTCACAACGTAACTGGGTGATTATAAAGGAGTACTACAGGTGTCTCCAATGGTCGATGTTGGGTTGGCGTATTTCGAGATTAGGATTTGTCACTCCGATTGTCGGAGAGGTATCTCTGGGCCCTCTCGGTAATACACATCACATAAGCCTTGCAAGCATTACAACTAATATGTTAGTTGTGAGATGATGTATTACGGAACGAGTAAAGAGACTTGCCGGTAACGAGATTGAACTAGGTATTGGATACCGACGATCGAATCTCGGGCAAGTAACATACCGATGACAAAGGGAACAACGTATGTTGTTATGCGGTCTGACCGATAAAGATCTTCGTAGAATATGTAGGAGCCAATATGGGCATCCAGGTCCCGCTATTGGTTATTGACCAGAGACGTGTCTCGGTCATGTCTACATTGTTCTCGAACCCGTAGGGTCCGCACGCTTAAGGTTACGATGACAGTTATATTATGAGTTTATGCATTTTGATGTACCGAAGGTTGTTCGGAGTCCCGGTGTGATCACGGACATGACGAGGAGTCTCGAAATGGTCGAGACATAAAGATTGATATATTGGAAGCCTATGTTTGGACATCGGAAGTGTTTCGGGTGAAATCGGGATTTTACCGGGTTACCGGGAGGTTACCGGAACCCCCCGGGAGCCATATGGGCCTTCATGGGCCTTAGTGGAAAGGAGAAAGGGGCAGCCCAAGGGGGCTGCGCGCCTCCCCCCTTCCCCTAGTCCTATTAGGACTAGGAGAGGTGGCCGGCCACCCCTCTCCCTCTTTCCCCCTTGGGAATCCTAGTTGGAATAGGATTGGGGGGGGGGGGAGTCCTACTCCCGGTAGGAGTAGGACTCCTCCTGCGCCTCTCTCTCTTGGCCGGCGCCCCCTCCCCCCTTGGCTCCTTTATATACTGAGGTAGAGGCACCCCAAAGACACACAAGTTGACACAAGTTGATCCACGTGATCGATTCCTTAGCCGTGTGCGGTGCCCCCTGCCACCATATTCCTCGATAATACTGTAGCGGAGTTTAGGCGAAGCTCTGCTGCTGTAGTTCATCAAGATCGTCACCACGCCGTCGTGCTGACGAAACCCTTCCTCGACACTTTGCTGGATCGGAGTCCGGGGATCGTCATCGAGCTGAACGTGTGCTCGAACTCGGAGGTGCCGTAGTTTCGGTGCTTGATCGGTTGGATCGAGAAGACGTACGACTACTTCCTCTACGTCGTGTCATCGCTTCCGCAGTCGGTCTGCGTTGGGTACGTAGACAATACTCTCCCCTCGTTGCTATGCATCACATGATCTTGCGTGTGCGTAGGTAAATTTTTTTTGAAATTACTACGAAACCCAACAAATACATGTGTGAATACATAGACCACAACATGTCCCAAGTGAGCCTCTAGTTGACTAGCTCGTTGATCAATAGATCGTTATGGTTTTCTGACCATGGACATTGGATGTCATTGATAACGGGATCACATCATTAGGAGAATGATGTGATGGACAAGACCCAATCCTAAGCATATCACAAGATCGTGTAGTTCGTTTGCTAAGAGCTTTTCTAATGTCAAGTATCATTTCCTTAGACCATGAGATTGTGCAACTCCCGAAAACCGTAGGAATGCTTTGGGTGTACCAAACGTCACAACGTAACTGGGTGGCTATAAAGGTGCACTACAGGTATCTCCGAAAGTGTCTGTTGGGTTGGCACGAATCGAGACTGGGATTTGTCACTCCGTATGACGGAGAGGTATCTCTGGGCCCACTCGGTGATGCATCATCATAATGAGATCAATGTTACTAAGTAGTTAGTCACGGGATCATGCATTACGGAACGAGTAAAGTGACTTGCCGGTAACGAGATTGAACGAGGTATTGGGATACCGACGATCGAATCTCGGGAAAGTAACATACCGATTGACAAAGGGAATTGTATACGGGGTTGATTGAATCCCCAACATCATGGTTCATCCGATGAGATCATCGTGGAACATGTGGGAGCCAATATGGGTATCCAAATCCCGCTGTTGGCTATTGGCCGGAGAGATGTCTCGGTCATGTCTGCATGATTCCCGAACTCGTAGGGTCTACACACTTAAGGTTCGATGACGCTAGAGTTGTTATGGGAAATTATATGTGGTCACCGAAGGTTGTTTGGAGTCCCGGATGAGATCCCGGATGTCACGAGGAGTTCCGGAATGGTCCGGAGGTGAAGATTTATATATGGGGAGTCCAGTTTCAGTCACCGGAATAGTTTCGGGGGTTATCGGTATTGTACCGGGACCACCGAAAGGTGTCCGAAGGTCCACCGGGTGGGGCCACCTACCGCGGGAGACTTGATGGGCTGAATATGGGAGGGAACCAGCCCTAGTGGGCTGGTGCGCCCTTCCCCAAGGGCCCAAGGCGCCTAGGGTTGAAAACCCTAGGGGAGGGGGGTGCCTCGACCTTGCTTGGGGGGCAAGCCTCCCCTCCTGGCTGCCGCCCCCCTCTAGATGTGATCTAGAGGGGCCGGCCCCCTCTCCCCTTCACCCTATAAATAGAGGGGGGTGTGAGGGCTGCAGAACCCTTGCTTTTGGCGCAGCCCCTCCCTCCTCCAACTCTTCCTCCTCCTCCATTGTGCTTGGCGAAGCCTTGTAGGAATACCACGAGCTCCACCACCACCATGCCGTCGTGCTGTCGGAGTTCTCCCTCAACTTCTCCTCTCCCCTTGCTGGATCAAGAAGGAGGAGACGTCCCCGGGCTGTACATGTGTTGAACGCGGAGGCGCCGTCCGTTCGGCGCTAGATCGAATCTTCCGCAATTTGGATCGCCGCGAGTACGACTCCATCGACCGCGTTCTTGTAACGCTTCCGCTTAGCGATCTTCAAAGGTATGAAGATGCTCATCCTCTCCCTCTCTTGTTGCTAGAATATCCATAGATTGATCTTGGTGATGCGTAGAAAATTTTGAATTTCTGCAACGTTCCCCAACAAATATTTCTATAAATAATATGGGTCCTGAAATCAGTACATAGAGAATGAATTTAGAAAGAAACATAGCCTTGTAGACAGGCATAGAATGCTTGCATGTTATTATTTTTGCCTCTAATTTAATTCTTTGTGTGCTGACTACTAGGACCCACAAGTTATATGGGTAGCGCTGACAAGTAGGTCTATGGATATTTTGGTCACTTCACCTTGGTCAATGGCTTTGGACCAGACGGTAACAGTGCCGAGTGTCATTTTTTAGCACACGCTTAGCAAAAGGATGGCATTTTTTAGTGATTGAAACTTCTAGTTGCAAATTTGAGTAGTGTGACACAACTAACCGATGGGTAAAAACCACATGTGCCTAAGATGAGAGCTAAAACTAAAAAAACACTGAAACATAGGGAAAAGTTGGTTGAAGAAGCTAACCATAAGCCCCAATAGCTGACACCTCAAGATCAACCCATGCATGTCTTGATAGGGTTCCACAAACAAACATGAGGACACCACCTCAAGAACCTCGTCCCACCACATCTGAAAGGCCACTGGAAGGGCTAGCATGAAAAATGTAGGCACCCCAGCAGAAGCTTGTAGAGGAGAATCACTGGTAGAACGGAACGACATTGAATAACCAAGATCATGCGAGAACACCGTGTCTTGCCGACGAAGGCAGACGATGTCACACAACCGAGACCGAAGGCTGCTGCACTTGTGTACCAAAGACATAGACCCAAAAGTAGAAGCATGGCAAGGAGACTCAATGACATAGTTGAAGGGCGTCGGATAGCCAAGATCGTGCGACGTCACTGGTGTGCTGTCGGTGAAGCCAAAGGAAAGCGTGCAACCGAGATTGAAGGGCGCAGCACTGGTGTACCGCTGCCGAGACAGAAAGGAAATGGGGGGAAGGGGTCCAAGCAACGAGAAGCAATTCCGCCTGGAGCAATATGATCTTGAAGATGATGCCCAAAGGGAAATGACATAGAGACGTCAACATCGTCCGATCCGAAAAACTCCGGATTCGAGATTTCTCTCATTCCCTTGTTTCATTGATGTGGAGATAATATGAGATGAAAATCGGCTCACAAATTAACATGCACCCATGGAATAAAAATCGGTTGGAGTTGCCTCCCTTAGTTTTTAGGCCTAGTTCTTTTGGTCACAGCTAAGATTGTAAAAAAATAAGGATACAAGATTCTGGGAGAAGCTGGGTGAAGGGTCGATTCTCGACCAAAAGAACTGGGCCTTATTCCTCTTCTCCCACATAAACTTCTAATCCCTCTAACCAGTCATTGAACTTTGAATATTCTTACCCCTCAATTTTAGTTCAGGTATGTAATTCTCACGAACCAAACAGGTTGTAAGAACTTGCTTGTATAATTTCTTATTCTTGTAGGAAAGTTTTTCTTTTTGAGGGAATATTCTTGCAGGAAAGTTATTGTAAGGGCTGACAACTCTCCTCCTCCAAGAAAGAAAGCTAGGGTTTCTGCCTCTCGCCGGTGCCGCCGCAGGTCCGCCTCGTCTCCGGTGGCCCTAGAGCCATGGGGGCGCGGTGGATCATGCCAAGGGCCGGCGGGAGGGATCCGTTGTCAGTCGTTTTTTCCTGTCTTGTTAGGGTTTGTGTCATGCTCAGGAAGGCGATACGGTGGCGGCTCCCTGAAGATGGAATAAAGGTCTCCCGCCTAGCCCCCGTTCCGGTGGTGCATCTAGCATCGTTGGTGGGCGTGTGGAGGTGTGTCTCCAGCGGATCTATCTTTGGTGGATTTGCTCGGATCTCGTCGTTGTTCGTTTACGTCTGTGTGTCTTCGGGTTGAATCCTTCCAACCTACGTTATTCTTCATCGGCGGCGGTTGCTGTTCTGGTGCGCTGGTCCTATGGGGCCTTAGCACGACGACTTCCCGACTGTCTACTACAACAAGTTGTGCCCGACTCCGGCGATGGAGGGGTGATGACGGCGGCGCGCCTTCGGCTCGCTTCAGTGCTTGTAGTCGTCGCTAGGTGGTCTACGAATCTGGATGTAATTTTTATTTGTGTTCGTTGTACTGCCATGGTTGAAGATGAATAGATTGAAAGTTTTTCGCAAAAAAAAAAGTTATTGTAAGGGCTGATTTTATTATCTCGGCGAGAAAGAATTCCTTTCATTGTATTACTCAATTTTTCTTAACCTTGCGATGAAGATCGAGCGGCTCTAGAATGCTCGGTTGTGTTTCTTGTGCCAGGAAAAAGGAGAAAAAGACCCCGTGCTAGATTCTAGAACTGAGTGGGCCACACCGCACGGCCGAGGCGCTCCACGGCGGCGACGGCGCCGCGGCATTTGGCCCCACCACCCTCCAATCCGGCTGGGTCCGTCCACCCCCTCTCGCAACCGCATATTCAACCATGGGATCGACCTCCCCCCGTCGGCATCCACCGCGGGATGGATCGACCTCCTCCGCTACCCGCCGGTCTACAACGCCGATTCGTCTCTCCGCGGCTCGCGTGGATGGGCGCGCGGGCCGGCAGCCGTGGAGGCGTTTCGGTCAGTACAGTACCCGCCTCCTGTTCCACCGGAGCAGACCCATCCAGTCATCCAGATACAGGGCCTCTCTGCTCCGCGCCGCGGTCAGCAACCCCCAACAACTAATGCTTCAGCGACTGACTTCTTCCTGCAGATTGGTTGCTACTAACTGTCTCTAATCCCGCCCAATTAATGTTTCAGCCAGATTTTGCTGCTAGATTGTGTCGACGTAGACCATGAAATACTTCATACTCTGGTTCGACTGACAGCTAATTCGTAGCAAAAGTGTCTTGTATACTCTGATGCTGTTGGTTTCTCCAGTTAGACTCTGCAGACCTGAAAAACAATTATACTATGATACAGAATTTCACTTGCTTTGTTGTAAGCATACTTCACATCCATTATGTTGGACTATCAAGTGTTAAGTTATAATTTCAATCTGTCCTTTTTAACTATGAATAACTACTTACAGTGCAGAATAACAAAGAAAGAGACACTAACGCGAAATGTAGAGAACTAATAAAACAAAGAAACGCTATTATATCATAAGTTCTGAGCACATTGGATTTAAAAAAAACAATGGCGTAAAGTTAAATGGTTTGTTATTTCAAGTTTATCTTTTCGTCCCTACATCTTGTATTTCTCTCCTTGGTGTGTAGCATTCATTCCCACAGCAATGTCTGGGGCATTGTTAGCTCACAATCAGCAATTCTCTCAACTCTCCTCCATTACCGACAGATGTAGCTACAATTCACGAGTTCTTCCAGAGAGAATCGAGGGAGGAGGGAGGATTATCCGATACAACACGAAAGGGGAAAGTTAACTATCCTGCCAGCCATTGCCAGCCACTCACACGCTATCGCTATGCTTAAGTACACCGCCCACGTGGGCCCATTCCGGTCCAGCCAGCCGAGCCGGGCCGGCCAACCACTGGTGCTTGGTCCTCTGCTGCTTCTGCCTCTTGGTCGTTGTTGCTGACAATCCCTCCCCTGTTAGAGACGGCTTGCCCCCAAGCTGCTGCTCTAGGGAACTTCTGCTTGAGTTGCACCTTGTCCTCCCAGGTTGCCATCTCCACCGGAGAGTCGCTCCACTTTACCAGCACTTGAACCAGAGTATTGGATCCGCGACGCACCACTCGCTGTTGCAGAATCTGCTCGGGAACTGAAAATTGCATTTCTGGAGAGGGAAGCTGTTTCATTACCTCATTAGTTGGGCCGATTACCTTCCGCAGGAGCGAGACATGGAATACCGGGTGCACACGACTGGATACTGGCAATGCCAAGCGGTACGCTACCTCACCAACACGATCCAGTACTTCAAAAGGTCCATAGAACTTGAAGGCCAATTTATGATTTGCCCTGGGAGCAACCGAAGTCTGAAGGTATGGCTGCAGTTTCAGAAAAACAGAGTCTCCAACCTCGAACACACGTTCAGAATGATGTTTATCAGCCTGCGTTTTCATGCGCTGTTGAGCACGCAACAGATGTTGACGAACTGATCCGATAATCACCTGGCGATCCTCAACCCACTGTTGCAGATCAGCAGACTGTATAGTGCTCTCTGTGGTCAAACCAAAGTGACGAGGCTCATGACCATAGATGATCTCAAAGGGAGTCTTGCCCGTAGCTGAATGCCAATTGGTATTGTACCAGTACTCACACAATGGAATCCATTTGGCCCAGCGAGAGGGATGAGCACTGACAAAACATCTCAGGAAGCATTCTACTTGTTGGTTAACGCGCTCCGTCTGTCCATCCGTTTGAGGATGCCGAGCTGTACTCATACGTAGCATCACCCCGACTCGTTGGAAGAGTTCCTTCCAGAATTGGCTTGTGAATATGCGATCTCGATCAGAAACTATAGAAAGAGGCATCCCATGCAAACGATACACTGTGTTGAGGAAGGCTTTAGCTACTGTAACTGCAGTAAACGGATGGTGCAAGGGCACGAAGTGTCCATACTTCGATAGTTTGTCAATGATCACCATCAAACAGTAATACTGTCCTGAAACGGGTAACCCTTCGACAAAATCCTTAGTTACCATTTCCCAAGGTAAGTCAGGGACAGGCAGGGGTTGAAGCAAACCTGGATACGGGACTCGTTCGGGTTTTGCTTGCTGGCATATGGTACAGCTCGGGACAAACTGTTTAATACAACTGCGCATACCCTGCCAACGGAACAGTTGCCTGACACGTTTGAATGTGACTGGGAAACCTGAGTGTCCACCGATTGGACTGTCATGGAAAGCACTAACAATCGTGTGCTGCAACTTGGGATCTGCACCTACCCAAATGCATTTGTCAGCCCTTAACAGTCCAGATTTCAAGGAAAACTTGCCTTCATGACCACCAGACGAGGCCATCTTTTGCAGTAGATCAGAGCAGAATTTGTCCTGAGTGTAGCTGTACACAATATCATCGAGCCAGGCTGGTTGAACTGTTGTTATGGGAAACAATTCAGGCATCACTTCAGCCTCAGTGTGTGGTTTCCTAGACAGAGCATCTGCAGCACGATTCTCTACTCCTTTTTTATATACAATACTGTATTGTAACCCTAACAGCTTCGTCAAGGCCTTTTGCTGTCACTTGGTATGCAGTCATTGTTCAGAAAGACTGGCTAAACTGCCTTGGTCTATTTTGATAATGAACTCAGACAATTGCAGATACTGACGCCAGTGTTCCACAGCAAGCAAAATCGCTAGATACTCCTTCTCGTAAACCGAGAGTGTTTGATTCCTTGGACCCAAGGCCTTGCTCACATACGCCAGTGGGTGCCCTTCCTGCATTAACACTGCACCCACTCCTATGTCACATGCATCAGTCTCAATGACAAATTGTTTAGAGAAGTGTGGAAGAGCCAGAACAGGTGTTGATATTAGTGCTTGCTTGAGAGCTGCAAAGGCCTGTTGTTCATTACTAGTCCAGTGGAACGGTACCCCCTTCTTGAGCAAATTGGTAAGAGGTTTGCTAATGATACCATAAGGCGCTATGAATTTTCTGTAATAACCTGCCAGGCCCAAAAATCCTCTGATCTCTTTAGCAGACACAGGTACATGCCACTCTTGAATGCTAGTAATTTTTCCCGGATCGGTTGCAACCCCCTGACTGCTAATAATGTGGCCCAAATAATTGATCTGAGTTTGAACAAACACACATTTCGACAGCTTCACCTTCCACTGGTGTCAGAGACGCTGGTCGTTGGGCGTTGCCAGTGACTTTAGTCCCACCTCGGATATGGGAGGGGGCTAGGACCACCTTATAAGGAGGAGTGTCACACTCCCTTCAGGCTAGTCTTTTGGGATGTGGTGGGCTCTTTACTTGTAGTGGTGTGTCCGATGCGCACCGAAAACGTCCGAACATATGCCGGAGGTTGGGAGCTGGGCCTGGGACGCTAACAATTGGTATCAGAGCTGGGCCGCAGTCCGCCCTATTTAGGGGGATGGGGTGTCAGAGACGCTGGCCGTTGGGCGTTGCCAGTGACTTTAGTCCCACCTCGGATATGGGAGGGGGCTAGGACCACCTTATAAGGAGGAGTGTCACACTCCCTTCAGGCTAGTCTTTTGGGATGTGGTGGGCTCTTTACTTCTAGTGGTGTGTCCGATGCGCACCGAAAACGTCCGAACATATGCCGGAGGTTGGGAGCTGGGCCTGGGACGCTAACAATTGGTATCAGAGCTGGGCCCCAGTCCGTCCTACTTAGGGGGATGGGGTGTCAGAGACGCTGGCCGTTAGGCGTTGCCAGTGACTTTAGTCCCACCTCGGATATGGGAGGGGGCTAGGACCACCTTATAAGGAGGAGTGTCACACTCCCTTCAGGCTAGTCTTTTGGGATGTGGTGGGCTCTTTACTTGTAGTGGTGTGTTCGATGCGCACCGAAAACGTCCGAACATATGCCGGAGGTTGGGAGCTGGGCCTGGGACGCTAACAATTGGTATAAGAGCTGGGCCCCAGTCCGCCCTATTTAGGGGGATGGGGTGTCAGAGTCGCTGGCCGTTGGGCGTTCCAGTGACTTTAGTCCCACCTCGGATATGAGAGGGGGCTAGGACCACCTTATAAGGAGGAGTGTCACACTCCCTTCAGGCTAGTCTTTTGGGATGTGGTGGGCTCTTTACTTGTAGTGGTGTGTCCGATGTGCACCGAAAACGTCCGAACATATGCCGGAGGTTCGGAGCTGGGCCTGGGACGCTAACAGGCATCATCTTGTTAAGAACTAGAGATGCCCCAGCTATTAACGTGCTACATCAGAAGGCTTGGTTATCTGTCAGTATTATTATACTTCAGCCAAGAAACGACGCCAAGAGCTGAGGTACTGCCAGCTGGAGTGAGTAGTTTATTTCAAATTAGGCTCAGTTAATTGTCTAAAAATAATACTGGCCCAGTGAACTTTTGCAAGATCTAACATGATTGGTTGAAGAAGTGCAGATCAAGCTCTACTCCTACAGTAAGACACATGATGCCCTGTTCTGATGCATGGTTAGAAAAAAACACTACTCTGCAAATTAGTGTTATTCTATTAAGTACAACCATCCATTTTTGTCATCGTACTCGATGTTACAACGCAACTGACCAAACGCATCCACTTGCCCCCAAAATTTAATACAGCTCACATTGGATTCCATTTTCTCGGAAGCAAGAATCCGCACATCTAGCTTGCTCACATCGATTGCCGGAGGATGTTTTTTTTTTTCTGAAATCAATTAACGTTAGATGAAAATCCAGACAACTTGCAGGGTTCAAGAAGTTCATGAACAACTTTTCTGTACAATTTCATCTAACAGAACACATTGTTTCTAAGGCCAATGGATTCAACTTTCTTTGTGCACATGTCGTTTCATCTAATTTCTCCTGTTCAATGGTGTTCATATAGCACATTGCTCATTTTGTGTCTAGATATGTATATGCTTCCTTTTAAACTGACAAAAATATATTTTGTCATCTCTGAATGTTCTCCTTTTTGGTTATTTCCATCTTCTGATTTCAGGTGGCACATATTAAAGAATTTAGTTGTATTGGACGAGATCCTGTTGTATGTATATAATGAGCAGTTGAAAATGAGGTAGCACTTCTTTCTCCAATTAGATTCTGTGGACCTGAAAAGCAATCATATTATGAAGCAGAACTTTATCTGTTTTGTTGATCCGGTATTTTGGACTATCAAGGGTTACGTTATAATTTCGGTCTATCCTTTTCAACTAGAATAACTACTTACAGAGTTACAGTACAGGACTAACAAAGAAAGAGATGTTAATGGAAAATTTAGATAAGTAATCAAACAAATAAACACTATTGTAACAGAAGTTCTGAGCGCATTGCATTTTTTTACAGAAACCAATGGAGTAAAGTTAACTAGCGTGTTGTTTCAATGTTTGTCTTTTGGTCCCTACATCTTTTATTTCTCTCACTGCCTTGTAGCGTGCATTCCCATCGCAAAGCGTGGGCATCATTTTGTTAAGAAATAAAGAAGCCCCACCTATTCACGTGCTATGTCAGAAGGCTTAGTCAGATGTCCATATTGTTATACGTCGACCAAGAAACAATACCCTGTGCTGAGGTACTACCAGCTGCAGAGTGAGTTGCAAGCTCTGAGCATTCAATGGCAGAGTTAGTGGCTACCATGGTGGTCCGACCATTGTGATGGAGGAGTAGCACAAGATCCTCAACCCCAAGCTTCCAGCCATTAATAGTTGGCTAAGCAATGGCTTAGTTTATAATCTATATGGGCCATTCAGTTTAGAATCTTCAACATGATATGTATGTGTTGCTTTCCTCTAACTGGCCAAGCGACAAATTAGTTCTTAGTATGGGCTATTCAGTTGGTCATTAGATGATTATCAGGAACACTCGAAACGTAGGGTGACTCACATAAAAAATTGAAGACTGGGCGATAGCCCAGTGGTATGTGAAAGTGCAGTGGTGCGTCCAAGCCGGCCTGGGTTCCACTCCCGGTGGACATGGAATTTAACCATATCAGAAAATTGTATTCCAATTAGATCACAGTAGTTCCTAGCTACCTATTTTGTCTTGTCAGTTAGAGAGGAAACAACTAGATCAACAACGTAATGTGCTGTTAAGGTGACTGAGGGCAAACCAATAGATTCAACTTTCTTTGTGCACATTTGCTGGTCTTGCTGCAAGATATGGCCTTGCTGGTTTCGAGTGTTACTCAATGGTGCTCATATAGCACATTTGCTGATTTTGTGTCCATGTATATATGTGATTTCTTTTAAACTGACGCAAGTTAAGTTTTCCTTCTCTGGATATTCCTTCTCTCTCCAATTAGACCCTGGAGGCCTGAAAAACTATCATACCGTGATCAGAATGTTTTTTATTTTGTTGTAAGCATTCTTCGTATCCACTATAATTATGGACTATCAAGGATTATGTTATAATTTTGGTCTAGTCTTTTTAACTATTAACTACTTATACAGAACTAACGGAAAAAGAGATGCTAAGTAAAATGTAGAGAACTAAGAAACAATGAAACTGTAATGTAACACAAGTTCTGAGCACACTGCATTTTTTTCTTACAGAATCCAATGGAGTAAAGATTACTGGTTAGTGGTTACTGGTGTGTCGTTTCAAGTTTGTTCCTATTGATGTGTAGCCTGGAGCATCAACTTGTTAAGAAATAAAGATGCCCCTGCAGTTAACGTGCTATGTCAGAAGGCTCAGTTAGCTTTCCCTGTTAACCAAGAAACAATGCCCTGTGCTGAGGTACCGCCAGCTGGAGTGATTAGTTTAGTTCCAATTTGGCCTGCTAATTGTCTAAAAAGAATTCAGGCCTAATGCAAGGTCGGAGGTAACTGAATTGCATCTCAAGCTCTACTCCTACAGTGAGACATATGAACCGTGTTCCGATGCTTGTTCAAATAGAAAAGCTCTACCCTGAAAATTAGTGTTATTCTATTGTGGTAATCGATGCAACCGACCAAAAGCATTCACTGGCCCACAAGATTCAATACAATACTAGCATTGGATTCCATTTCTCACAAGAAAGCATCCACACAGCTCGCTTGCACACACCATCCTCTTCTCCATTCTGGACTGCAATTGTGTTTCCTTGTGTTCTGCGTGTGTTGAGAGCTCTGAGCATTCCAACAGCAGAGCGAGTGGCCACTGCTGCCCATCGTGAAGGAGAAGGCATCCAGCTAGCTCCTGGACCAGTACAAGATGATGGAGGGGTGTAATGGCATCCCTTCGTCCTGGTAATTTCTTTTGTCTTTCTTAGTCTGCTCTGGTGGATCCCTCCATCCTCTGAATCAAGTGTCTTCGTTGATCTTAGTTGGAACATTTGGCTATTTGCTAATTACAGTTTTATCAATTGTAAATTATCTTTCTGGTTCGCCCAGATCTCTGAAGTTTGTCACTTGGGAGAACGCTGGTGTTGAGGTTGCGTTCACCATCATTGATTTCAGCGCTGTTTTTTGGTCGCTCACGAGGCTACTATCATCGCCTTAGTCTTCATCTTCATCGCCGTTGACAACACCAGGTATGCTCTGTTTCCTCTTGCTATTTACCTCTTCAGATTTATCTCAAGCACAACCGTTAACACAGAGCATTAGTTTGCACTTTACAGTATAGCCTCTATCCGTCAGAACAAATTGATCCACACAAATATCCAGTAAATGGAGGCTACGACCATCAGCATTGGCAAGTCCGTGTTGAGCGGGGCTCTCAACTACGCCCAATCCGCTGTTGCCGAGGAGGTGGCTCTGCAGCTTGGTGTCCAGCGTGACCACTGCTTCATTTCGGACGAGCTTGAGATGATGCAGTCATTCCTGATGGCTGCGCACGACGAGCGAGATGACAATAAGGTGGTCAGGACTTGGGTGAAACAAGTCCGCGATGTGTCCTACGCCGTCGAGGACTGTCTCCATGATTGTGCCGTTCGTCTTCAGAAGCAGTCTTGGTGGCGCATCCCTCGCAAGCTGCTAGACCGGCGTTGTGTGGCGAAGCAGATGAAGGAGCTTAGAATCAAGGTGGAGGATGTCAGCCAGAGGAACCAACGGTACCACCTCATCAAGGGTTCTAGCTCCAAGCCTACCTCCATTGTTGGGCAGCCTACCATCTCCAGCGCAACGATGTCGGCTGCCGATGATGCAAGGCTACTGCGGCAGAAAGCAAAAATGGATCTCGTCAAGTTGATCAATTGCAAGGATGATGCACTTCGAGTGATAGCGTTGTGGGGCACAAGTAGCAGTGATCTTGGGGAGATATCCATCATTCGAAGTGCCTATGAAGATCCCATGATACACAAGAATTTTGATTGCTGTGCTTGGATCACATTGATGTGCCCTTTCAATCAGACAGATTTCATTCGAAGCATCATTAGGCAAATTTATGTTAATTCTCTTCAAGAAACAGGAAAAGAAGGAAAATCAGCTATTGGGGCCCAAGTTTTGAGGATGATGGCAACGATGAAAGAAGATGGTTTGGCTCATGAGTTCGAGAGATATTTGAATTTCAAGAGTTACCTAATTGTACTTAATGGCATACGCACCATCGAAGAGTGGGATTGCATTAAAACATGTTTCCCAAACAACAAGGAAGGAAGTCGAATCATAGTATCCACTGAGAATGTTGAAGTTGCAAGCTTATGCATAGGAGCAGAGGATGAAGCTCTGGAGCATAAGAAGTTATTTGTTGATCGATCTCTTTATGCTTTCTACAGTAAGGTAATTTCGACGTCCTGAAAATTGTCAAATTAATGCTTGTCTTGTTAAGTTTGTTTAGTGCCGCAACTAACGGTTGACATAATCAACTAGCTTGGACTTGTGTTTTCCTGAAAGTTTTAGGTTAATAGCTATTCTACTTAGTTTAATTAAAAATTACATTTTCTCTTTCATTAGAAAGAATTTGTAGGATTTATGTACATTTTACTTACCCTACTACGGAGATATATAGTAACCTTAATTTATCAAGGCCAATGTTGTTAGAAATCCGCCCACAGGATCGATCACATAAATTCACACGAACACACGTGCGCAACAACTGATAGCCAAGGGTGCGTCTCGCACCCTCTAATTCCTCTCTTTATTGATTTTCTCTTTTTCTCGGTGTTACAATAGTCATGGTCTGCCTGTGTATATATAGGTGCGGAGCTAGCCGCGCTCAACCTGCACAGAGCAAACCGACTAGGACACGCAGCAAGATACAAGTTCTATCCGGACAAGTACTACTCTCCTAATCACCGTCTACCTTAATCACACTTTATACTAATTCTAACAAGACTCAACATGACTATACGTACTAGTACTCCCAAACTTACCTAACTAATTATACTAGCACAATAGTTTATCCAACACTTACACCCATTAGTTTGGATTAAGCTAACAAATGTGCATAAATGACTCCTGGTGTTTATGCATCTCCCCCTCCACCCCCCATCATCTGTTTGCATTGCATGTTGTCTGCCTTAGCCTTAGATCCAATCTTGACCATGCAAATAATTCCAGTGGTTACATATATACCTCGTACTCCATTAGTTTTCTAGCTCAGATCCTTGACTCTCATGTGGAGTTATTTGGCTTCCTATACTTATATGCTCTCCATTTTTCACACCAATGAAAGGTTCCAACCACTTGAACTTAACAGTGTTTCAAGTAATCAATGAAGGAAAATCCAAGTACCTATTTTACATGTAAACTCTTTCGTATCATAATATTTTGTTTGATATTTTACATGTTGAAGTATTGTGCCCAACATCATATCCAACTTCCCTATATATATTG
Source organism: Triticum aestivum (assembly GCF_018294505.1). Lineage (NCBI taxonomy): Eukaryota > Viridiplantae > Streptophyta > Magnoliopsida > Poales > Poaceae > Triticum > Triticum aestivum. Next base: position 834,384,597 of record NC_057801.1, on the reverse strand, counting down.
GGAGTCTATATATATATAACAAACTACATGATTTATTAGAGATTTTCATATCTTTTTAGAACAGAAGTATTACATGAAAAAATACAAAAAAGGACAAAATATTATCATGTGGAAACGAAGACAACACCTAAGCATTACTCTTGTGCTTGTATTTAGGTTTCTCAGGAGGGAAGGAATTCGGAGGAAAAAGGGTCCACCTCATATGTAACCCCTAGCGTTGTTAACAGCTCTGCACACAAGAACATCCTCACTCGTATGGAGACAATGGCTACTCTAGAGGAATCTCGCCTCATCGGGAGAGGGAATGAAAAAGAGGAAATCATCAAACTAATCTCAAATAAAGATCCCCAGCAATTTCATGTGTTCTCCTTGTGGGGAATGGGTGGTATTGGAAAAACAACACTAGTGAGGGATATCTATCAAAGCCAAGAGATTAGTAGCATGTTTGATAAGCGTGCTTGTGTCACAGTCATGCGTCCTTTCAATCCAGCAACACTCCTTGGGAGCTTAGCTATGCAATTCGGAGGTAAAAATGGGACAGATTTAAGGACATGTTTAGAAGGAAAGAGATATTTGCTTGTTCTTGATGATCTGTGGTCCTTATTAGAGTTGGGTGCTATAAAACAATATTTGCCAGAAACGGCAGCAAGCTGCATTATAGTCACCACAAGGGAAGAGAATATTGCGAAGCACTGCTCCAAGGATGAAAGAAATATATACCCTCTTCACCATCTGGGTCTTGTTGATGCATGTACCCTCTTCAACAAAAAGGTACAAATAAAGTAGTGTCATTCTCAATTAGTTGTTGTATTAATCTGTCTCCCTCTTATTCCGAGTAATGTTACGGAATATATGGTGTCATATTTTGTGTGTGTGTTTGTGAGTGCTACCTTCACAAGAAATATCTTTTTGAGCACATATAACAGAATTGTAAAAGCAGCTTGCTAGGCCTTTGTCCACTAAAAAATTGACTTGACATTTCTTAGAAATCATACACATGCTAGAGTAATACATATAAGTACAAAGGGCACCGGAATACATAAACTACGATTACAATAAGGTGGACACATGATAACATATATAGTTATAGTTAATTAGGTCCCACCAAATAATTTGTTGAATTTGTGGGCATAAAAGTGAATTAGTATATCTGTTTCGCTGTAGAACAACAAATAAAGGTTTATCCTACTTATATGGTACAAAAGGGGTGTGTATAAGCTTTTTTCGCTAATTATTGAAGTTATTTGGCCACTTTTTTCTTGTGGACATATCATATCGACATTTTCATTCATCTGTTAGGATAATCTTGAGTCATGATCGGACTAGTACTAGGTTAGTACGTGTGAGTCAAGTAGTACAGGGTTAGGAAAGTGTTAAGAGTCCATAATAGTTTGGCGGGAAATACACTTTGGTTCCTGGTTGTATATGCACCCTATATGGGGATTTTTTTTAATATTTTAATAAAAAGTCAAAATAGGTAAGAACTATTTTGACAAAACATTTGACTTACTTTTGCACTAGTATATAAATCTCGACGAAAAAAAACCATAGTTGATCTCACAGCAAAAAAGACAAAATTTATATGCTATTATAGGTCACTATTCACACTATTTTAGTCAAAAAATTGTCTTTTTTGAAAAGAAGTCAAAGGGATATTTTTTTTCTCACGAGTACAATAGAAGGTCAAGTTTATTTCAAAAATATTTTCAGGAATTTTCGACTTTTTGTTGAATTACTAATTTTTTTTCCATATAGGGTGCATATGTCCCCATAGACCAAAAGTTCCCCTCGATAGTTTGGCTAGCTATAATCAGGTTTCCGGCTAGGAGCAGTACTTGAGGAATACGTGCAAGTCTATGTTTCATAGTCGGACTAGGATTGAGTTAGTAGTGAGTCATGGATGGACGTGTATATATATACACGGGCAAGCCATGAAGATTGTAACCGTGAGTCAAGAAAAGGAGAAAATAAAAAGATGGAAAAAGAGACGTGCCTTTGGCAAAAGTTTTTGTATGTGCGTTTTCATCGCGATTTGATGTGATCGATCCTGTGGGCAAGTTCCAACAATTGGCTAGAGCAAGGTTCAGGAGTCAAGCGCTTGCCCTGGGGTTGTGACCCGACTAACGCCTCGGGGCGGGCGATGTGGTCGCTGGGTGGTGCAGTGACGAGGAGGATCGGGAGATTGTCGTTCGGCGGAGCGACATGGAGGAAGATGGCGGGATGTCGTCGGCAAGGTGGTGGAAGGTGATCGTTGATGGATGCGGTGGTGCCGAGGTGCGGTGCTGGAGCTCATCAAGATCGTGTTCCGGGGAAGATATAGGAGTCAAGTGCGTGCTAGTTCATTGTCGTCTGTGAGTCGTCGTCATGTCCAAGTGCTCGTCTCTCTGAGGAGGCGTTGAAGATGAAGCGTGCCTACGTCGTCTATGTGTCTCGACGAGAGGATCAAGTTCAAGTATGTGGGGGCCGGTAAACCAGTGAATGTGAGTCTCTTCAATGAGGCCATGGCTCTACATGAGGCTGGAGTGCATGGTGTAGTGCACGGGGTGGTGTGATCCACAAGGAGTCGGCATGTATCTTGCTCGGGTGGATGGTGAAGTCCACCGGGTGGTGTATTCCACAGGTTACTAGCGAGGTTGGGTAGTCCAAGGCATATTCGAGGTGGTCCGTAAATTCGCCAAGTTAAAATTGGGGAGAGATTGTTGGGGTCGATGAAGCCTATAATTTAACTTGTCGTGGTGCGAGCGGATGAGTCGACAAAGAGTGAATCGTCAATGAGCGTCAAGATCGGTGAAGCACGAGGAAGATGACAAGTCAAGATTAGGGAAAGATTGTTAGGTTAATCTTGAATCAGGATCGATTAATACTAGGTTAGTACGTGTGAGTCAAGTAGTACAGGGTTAGGAAAGTGTTAAGAGTCCATAATAGTTTGGCTAGCTATAATCAGGTTTCCGGCTAGGAGCAGTACTTGAGCAATACGTGTAAATGTTTCATAGTCGGACTAGGAATGAGTTAGTAATGAGTCATGGCTGGACGTGTATATATAGCAAGCCATGAAGATTGTAACCGTGAGTCAAGAAAACGAGAAAATAAAAAGAGGAAAAAAGAGTCACGACAAAAGTTTTTGTGTGTGTGTGTTCATCATTATTTGATGTGATCGATCCTGTGGACAAGTTACAACACCATCCAGATCTACTGCAATAAAACACACGCTTCAGTAATCTGCTCGTAAGAATCTTTAGTCACAGTCTCATAGGCTCTGTTTTTGGCTCAGTTCAGTCCTTACATCAAGTCACTGAGTTCTTACATATTTGTATATGTTATAAGTCAATTTTGGCTTTGGATGGTTCGTGATTTTTCTTTTTCTAGCGTTGATACATGAATTTCTAGAAAATCCGTAAATAGTATATAACAAAATCTATATATTGTATTTATATATTTAGATAAAAGGAGATCATACATCTTGAAAGTACAAGTGGATAAGTTAAAGCATTATGATATTTTGACTTCCTGAAATTGAGCACATTTCCATATCTCCTGCCATGCTAACAAGTAACAATACATAAAATGAAAGAATCCTTAACTGAATAGTGATAGAGGTCGTGCAAGATGATTATTTGTATGTAACAACATTCTTCTTGTAGAATGGTAATATATTGACTTCTGTGGGAGAACATATATTCCTTGTATCCTACAGGAGTGTTGATTGCACAGAATATCATATAAGTATACAATGAGATAATCTATTTGATCGGACCTGAGAGTTCTAGTAATCGGACAATACATCTGATTAAAAAAATGGCATACCCAGTTCTGAAATCTCCCACACAAGGTGGGGTTTGCGAAGCCAATTTCTAGACAGTTATCCCTGCATATTCTGCAAGGCGGTTGGTTTGAAGCCAGGACGTCGAGGCCAGTACATCTGATTAGATGGGAAAAAATTGTCTTTGAAACGCAGGAATGGCATACAATCTCAAATATATCTTTTATAATTTCAAAATATTGCCATGTTTTGGCATGCATGTGTTTATGCTTGATTGGTTGATTTTGTGTTAGATAGAGCACATACAAATTTGCGATACTTTTATCATATTTTGTAGTAGAAATTTAAAAGTTCCATACGTAGCTCTTTCAATTCATGCGCTACGAATGTACCTCTAAGAAAGCTAAGGCTTGTTTTGTGTCTTCATATGTGAAGCTCCTTCAAATTCATGTTTCACATGGGCGTATGACTGTTTACATTGTTTTTGTTCTCAAATATATTATTACATTTATTTTAACATTAGGAAGTTTGGTTTTCAAGGAGTTTTAAGTACTTACACTTTTTTTAAGGTAGTAGGCATGTTGTCCGCCTTCATAGTGGTGAAAGCCCCAATTGCAAAGTAGGGAGGGTTACATGAAGTAAAGCCCTAAATTGGTCTTCACAATTCCAGACGTGTAAACAACATAACCTACAGGCATCACCAAAACAACTCACCATTGAGTGAACCACAGTAGGCAACAAACTACAACATAGCACTAGAGTTGCTAAGTCTTCCTGATCTTGTCTTGGTACATGTTGGAGCTTCTGGAGCCTTGGTCCATGCATCAACTATTGATAGAGGGGTCACGGAGGATTGTTAGTCTCGAGGGCTGTGTGAGCAAAACTCTGTAAATCTTGTCTAACAAGCAGAGCAGAGTCGCCCAAGCTGGTTGCGCTCCGAGTCAATGGCAACCTGGCACTGTTGAAAGGCCAATGTGTCCTGGCCACCAAGCACCACCACAGTCGAATGACGACTGCCTTGCCGCCTTCACACCCCCCACCGCATCCACCTCACCACAGCCACCGACGAGAGACTCGGAAGCATAAAGGTTAGGCTGGGCATTTGGTTTAACTGAAGTGTTCGGTTTGGTTCTTCAGCTTTTTGAAAAGTTCGGTTTTGAGAAAATCATGACCAATCGGTCATTTGAAGAACTCCTAACTGAAGATTTGGTGGACCGATATTTCGGTTGAAGAATCGGTTAAGATCATAATTGACCGATAGATTAGAGAAATGAAATCAAAAGAAGGCACAGTTCTGAAATTGATCTGAAAAAATCATTATGTACACGCAAGAAGTAAGATCCTGCAAGTAAAATATCAGATCCTAGTAGCAATATCATCACGTGAAATCATCAACACCTCATGAAGTTGTCAAGAAATCCACAATCACATAATAAAATGCCAACACAATGCAATCAAAGGGAAAGCGGCAGATCGGAGGGAAGGGGTATGCGTTTGCCATAGCACATAGGTCGGTGCAGCCGTCACCCACCTGCCGTGGGCGTGGAGAGAAGTAGAGGTGGCACATGGCGGCTAGGGTTAGGTGTTAGATGGGAGGAAATCGGGAGTGGAGGCAGAAGCATCCAGGCGCAGGTCGGTCTGGTCTCTGCTGAGATATTGTGTTGTGGGTTGTGGCCCATTATGTAGATTTTAGTTCATGTCATAGCTAATCGGTTTTTTCAGTCTTTCGGACTAGCAGTGTGAGTAGGGTAACTGATGTCCAATAAAATCAGTAGCAAGACTAGTATTAGCAGTAACCAGTTGAGAGGAGGCGAACTGCAACCATAAAAGTAGAGCATGATGGGAAAGGGCATTGTTTTGCTTGGCTTTCTTGGCGTGCAGTGCAGGTAGGATTGAATGAGATGATGGGATCATTGCACTAGGGTATCTTGCTAGGTAGAAGAGGAGAGTATTTTTTGGAAGAAAAATGATGGTATACTAAGTGAAAAAGATGGATGACAGAGAAACCTATTAACTAACCAAAAGCACCCGTGTCTCACTTCTACATCTTTATACCACATACTCCCATATGTACGGTACTGTAAGGTAAATACTAAATAATGTGTTAGATAATCACAATAGTGTTTATATGATTTCCTTCTTGTAGTACTAAGTGACTTGATTGATACCAATTTCAGGTATTTAAGGAGACCGTAAATTTGGATGAGCAATATCCAGAGTTGGTTGAAGAAGCAAAACTGATATTGAAGAAGTGCAGAGGACTTCCCCTTGCACTAGTCACCATAGGTGGCTTCTTGGCAAGCCAACCAAAAACTGCTTTTGAGTGGAGAAAATTGAATGAGCATATTACTGCTGAATTGGAGATGAATCCAGAACTTGAGATCATAAAAGCAGTCCTTATGAAAAGCTATGATGGTTTACCCTATCACCTCAAGGCCTGTTTCTTGTATCTGGCTATCTTTCCTGAAGACTACATGATTGCACGGAGACGCTTAGTGCGTCGGTGGATTGCAGAGGGTTACTCAAGTGAGGTGCGTGGCAAGTCTGTGGAGGAAGTATTGGACTCTTACTTCATGGAACTCATAGGCAGAAGCATGATTCTGCCGTCTCAACAGTCAATTCATAGTAGGAAAGGAATTGACTCTTGCCATGTCCATGATCTCATTCGTGAAATTGCCATCTCAAAGTCTATGGAGGAGAATCTTGTTTTCACATTGGAGGAAGGGTGCAGCTTAAATAACCAAGGCACAGTGCGTCATCTTGTTGTAAGCAACAATTGGAAGGGGGATCAAAGCGAGTTTGAGAATATAGTAGACTTGTCCCATGTACGATCGTTGACAGTGTTTGGAAATTGGAGGCCATTTTATATTTCGGATAAGATGAGGTTACTACGAGTGCTGGATTTGGAAGGCAATTGGGATCTATTTAATCATCACCTTCAGCACATTGGGAAGCTTCTACACCTTAGATATCTTTCTCTAAGGGGACATGCTGATGTATTTCACCTACCAAATTCGCTGGGGAACCTGAAACAACTCCAGACATTAGATATTTCAGGTACAAGCATAGTAAAGCTACCAAGGACCATCATCAAGCTTGTGAAGATGCAACGCATTCTTGCTGGCAGCATAGGAGAGAGAAATAGCAATATATTTGATGGTGCAGATGAGCAGTCACTAATGAGTTTGCCTTTATATTCAGCATTGTGTTGTATGGCATGTTGTGCACCTAAATTTCTGGCAGACGGTCTTGAACTTGACAATGAAGCTCAACTTAGCAGGCGTGATGTATGCACTGCGTTCTGTTGCAGCATATTACCTTATTATGCGGCAGGAGGACGAAATCCAGGTGGTGTTGAAATGCCAAGAGGGATTTGGAAACTGAAGGCGCTGCACACACTTCATACTGTGGACATATCAGTGGGGAAGACTGTTCTACAAGATATAAAAAGGTTAACCCGGTTACACAAGTTAGGACTGACAGGCATCAACAAGAGAAATGCTCGAGAGTTGTGTTCAGCACTTGCTTGTCTCAGCAGCGTGGAGTCATTGTCATTGCGGTCACGCGGAAACACAGGTTTATTCGGCTGCTTGGATGGCCTGTCCTCACCTCCAGAAAACCTGCAGAGCCTCAAGTTGAGAGGCAACCTGGCTAAACTGCCAGAGTGGATCCAAGGACTCAAAAATCTTGTGAAGCTGAAGCTAGAGGGGTCGAGAATATGGGAGCATGATGTGGCCATACAAGTCCTTGGGAATCTACCTAACCTTTCCACCATACGTCTATTGAAGGGCTCGTTCGTTGGTGAAGAAGTCCGTTTCAATTTCCATTGGGAGGCATTCCTGAGCCTGAAGGTGCTGCAGCTGCATTCTATAGAAAACCTCAAGTCGGTGTGGTTTGAAGGACGAGCATCCCCTAAGCTTGAGTTGCTGCAGTATTCTGATGAGGATATACCCAAAGTTGGGTTGTTCTGTGGGTTGTCATATCTCCTAAGCCTCAAGGAATTTATGCTGCATAGGTCGGACTGGCATAAGAGCGAGTTTGTGGAGGACCTGCGCTGCCAGCTCACAGAGAATATTAATGGACCCATTTTGAAGAGTTGGCAGTAGCTGTATTAAACTCCCTTTTTGTCTATGTTAATATTCATGTACGTATTAGTAGGTCCCTCCCTTGTGGTGGTATTTCCTTCGATTAATTGAGTTGATGTAAGCTGCTACTCCGTTTGTGCGGGCGCACGGTGGTATGATGGCAAATGGCATCCGTCGTTTTGTTCCTCCGTCATGACTCTTTGATTTCTATATGTATGTTTGTGTGAGGGCAGTTTGTGCTGCTGACAAACTGTCTCCCATGGCTATATATATTGATTAACAACAGGATTCGATCGATTGGAGTACTGGTGTTTGGGATTTGGGAGCAACTAGTTAGAGAGACAATTGGAGATGATCGTGTCTGTGTCTGTCCACCCTAATTTCAGGTTGGTACGGTCAGTATTTTCAACATTGAGATAATGTTTCCTTTGCTTGAAAAGTTGTACTATATCATAGGCTGCGAGGTGTGGAATGAAGACATGTTCCTGTTGGTGGCTAGCTACTAGTACATGTATGAGTATGACTTGACTGACCCAAAGTGCCACATCCAGCCCAAGACCTATGCTCTGCTCTGCCGATGAAGATGAGGGATACCGAGGACGCCAAAATCCTTAGGCCGGACCACTACGTCAGTCTATCTACCTCTGAAACCACTGACTAGTCTGAAACTGTACAATCGTCAAGACATCCAGATAACCTTGCGGCGATGGCTGATCACAAATGCTGGGCATCAACGGCAACAGCTACATCAAGGAATGCTCCGCGTACTACGCATGCGTCAGTTTCCTTCTATATTACTTTGTCACATTAATTTCGGCAGAAAATACAACCATCCTTCGAGAATTCAGATAGACTATCGCTTGAGCTGGATCCATTGCTCTAGAGGGTCTTTGATTTTCTTTCTTTCGGTGTAACAGCAACCATGTTACCCGTTACAACTACACTAGTGGAGGTGTATGGATTAGAGAGTGGTAACGTAAATGGTAAGGGAATTAAATCACGCTGGCAACGGTGATGTAATCGACAAATCTCTGTTATGTTTGGCTTATGCCTGTAAAGGAATCGACGGCGTCTTCTTTGGCAGAACGGTCGTCGCAGCCGGTGGCAGAAAAGGAAACAGAGCAGACAAGGGACGGGAGATGAAGGTCGCCTACCCTTCGTCGCCGCTGCCGGCCACCGGCTGCTGCTGCCGCATGGTACAGAATCCAGGCCGTGGATGGACACCCACGGAAGAAAGCCACGAAGGAAATCAAGCCGCAGCCGCCGCCGCTACGATCGAGGCCATCGCCGATCCGGTAATGTACCTTGTTTACGGATGGAGTAGGGCGGAATCCATTTTGACTTGGGCTGTAAATCGTTCATGCGGTAAGCATTACCGTGCCGAGCTAACCAAACACAAGTAACGGTATCATTTGACGTCGTAATCGGATGACGGGTAATATTGATCGAACCAAACACATCATAGAGTGTATTTAATCAAGTACTCCCTCTGTAAAGAAATATAAGAGCGTTTAGATCACTCTTTACGGAGGGAGTACTAGTTAGATAACGTGAACTGCATGACTAGCACTACCCAAAACTGTCCGTTCCTTGAGTGTATACTTTTTCCAGTGAAGAGATCGCCTAGTCTTCTCTTCTGAAGCCCAAGACATGCATGTAGCTGTCAATATGCAGCACCGTCACATGGGAACTTTTACGACAAAGCAGCGGCAGCAGCAACAGATCCATCCGCTGCCGAGGACTAACCTTTCTCTGATTACCAATTGCCAGACCCAGGCTGGTCTGAAGAACACGATTCAAAAATATAATCTGAACTTAGCAAATCTTATCAACTTGGGGGAAGAATCCGAGCTCAATACAAGAGGAACCTATGGCCGACCAGGGACACTAGCGGCGGAGGGGTAAACCCTAATACATCATAATGATCCACAAGTCTCTAGAGAGATGGCTTTATAGCCTTACAAGTGGGAAGAAAAACGAAAGAAAATCAACAGAGTGGTTGAGCCACTGTAGACTTTGCCGGAAAGGTAAACAGCGACGTGGGTGAGTGCGTGAGCCGTCCGATGCCAGATCAATGGCTGATTCTTCATCATAACCCGCAAAGCGGTACGGAGGAAGTAGGAGCATTAGATGGCAGATGGATGGTGATGGAGCCTTTGCGCGCTCTTCCACCGATTCAAACTTAACTGAATTAAACGACAGTCAGTGTGGTTCTTAAGTAAGATGACCAATGGGTCCTGACACTTGTGGCGTTGATTACGCGTGGCTCCTTGGCAGAACTGTTTCCCCAGATACAGTCACGCTTAATTTGGCTACATGTCAGTGTGTTTCTTGTCCCAAGTAAATAATAGAGCAAGTATGGTCTCTTGTGAGTTGGAACACTTGAGTGTGACTCGGATATCCAGATGTCCCTTCTAGCTTTGACCTTTATGTATTTCCTCCTTCGGTCTGTCTGTTTTGCCATTGTTTTACTGCTGGTTTTCTTTTTTCTGCCATTCACACACTACCGGAACAGGGCTCTAAGCCGACGGCCAAATGTATGCCGACGGCCACCGTCGGCCTCTTCCAGACTATGCCGACAGCTGGCCCCAGGCAGTCGGCGTACAATGGCCGTCGGGCTATCCCAGTATACGCCGACGGCCCCCGTCGGCAAAGAACGGCCGTCGGCGTAGACAGATCTACGCCTACAGCTGTCGTCGGCATATATGGGCCGTCGGCATAGCTGCGGGCCCAGCGACCACGCCCGTGACGGGCGGCTAACGGTGTCGGATCTATGCCAACGGCCGAGACGGGCGGCCGTCGGCATAGATACGGGTGCCACGTCATCGATCCAAAGCGCACCGGTCAAGGCCTATGCTGACGGCTGCCGTCGGCATAGATGACACGTCATCGATCCACACCGTGCCGTCCATCTGCCCTGGTCGAAGCTGTCGTCAGCATTATTTTTATGTTTTTTTCATAGCTATATATTCCTTTTTTTCATAGCTATATTTTTATGTTTTCTTGCGTATTATTATTTGACTAACTTACATGTAGCATTTGTTAATATATATAAGCATACATACATTTTTTCGATTCTATACGAATGGGTGTGACCCCCCTCACGGCCGGCACCGACGCCGGCCGGCACCTGGAGTGGGGAAACAGCCGTATCGGGTCTATACGGAGGGGACGTTGCTCCCAAGTGTTTTCTATATATGGGATGACCTACCACAACCGGTTGGTGTGGTGGCATGTCTGAAGAGGAGGCACGCGTCTCCGGGGTGTGTCCCCACTCAGTGATGGCGCCGTCGACGGCACCTAGAGGGGGGAAACGGACGCGTTGGTTCTACAGGGACGGGATCTTGCTGTGGGTTTGGCCTGGATGTTGCTCCGAGGTGTTCGTATGGGCTGACCTAACACAACCGGGTGGAGAGGTCCACTAGTCAAAACCCGTTCGTGGAAAGTCAAAGGGCTAGATCTCGTCTTCAACTGCTCCAGGGTTAGGCGAGGTGGGGGCCCTGGGGTAGCAATGCCACCGGAGCATCGCACTGGGCCCTCATACATGCCGGGAGGTGTGGTGGCATGTCTGAAGAGGCGGTACGCGTCTCCCGGGTGGCCCCACTCACGAATGGCGTCGCCGCCGGCACCTGGAGGGGGGAAACGGACGCGCCGGGTCTACACAGAGGTGATGTAGCTATGTGTTTGGCCTGGATGTTGCTCCCATGTGTTTCTATGGGCTGACCTAACACAACCGGGTGGAGAGGTCCACTGGTCAAAACCCGTTCGTGTAAAGTCAAAGGGCTAGATCTCGTGGTCAACTGCTCGAGGGTTAGGCGGGACGGTGGCTCAGGGGGGGGGGGGGTAGCATTGCCACCGGAGCGTCGCACCGGGCCCTCATACATGCCGGGTTGTGTGGTGGCATGTCTGAAGAGGCGGCACACGTCTCCCGGGTGTGGCCCCCCTCACGGACGGCGCCACCGCCGACACCTGGAGGGGGGAAATGGACACGTCGGGTCTACACGGATGGGATCTTGCTGTGGGGTCGGCCCGGATGTTGCTCCCAGCTGTTCCTATGGGCTGACCTAACACAACCGGGTGGAGAGGGTACCTGGTCAAAGCACATCCGTGGAAAGTCAAAGGGCTAGATCTCGTGGTCAACTGCTCCAAGGTAAGGCGGGACGGGGGCCCGGGGGTAGCAATGCCACCTGAGCGTCGCACCGGGCCCTCATACATGCGGGGTGGTGTTGTGGCATGTCTGGAGAGGCGGCATGCGTCTCCGGGGTGCCCTCACAGACGGCGCCGCCGCCGGCACCTGGATGGGGAAACAGACGCGTCGGATCTACACGGAGGTGATGTAGCTGTGTGTTTGGCCTGGATGTTGGTCCCCAGGTGTCCCTTTGGGCAGACCTAACATAACCGGGTGGAGAAGTCCACTAGTCAAAGCCCGTCCGTGGGAAGTCAAATGGCTAGATCTCGTGGTCAACCGCTCCAGGGTTAGGCGGGACGGGGGCCCTCGGGGTAGCAATTCCACCAAAGCGTCGCACCGGGCCCTCATACATGCGGGGTGGTGTGGTGGTATGTATGACGAGGCGGCACGAGTCTCTTCGGTGTGGCCCCCTCATGGACGGCGCCGCCGCCAGCACCTGGAGGGGGAAACAGACGCGCCGGGGCTACACGGAGGTGATGTAGCTGTGGGTTTGGCCCGGACGTTGCTCCCAGGTGTCTCTCTGGGCTGACCTAACACAACCAGGTTGAGAGGTCCACTGGTCAAAGCACGTCCGTGGGAAGTCAAAGGGCTAGATCTCGTGGTCAACCGCTCCAGGGTTAGGCGGGACGGGGGCCCTGGGGGTTGCAACGCCATCGAAGCATCGCACCGGACCCTCATACATGTGGGGTGGTGTGGTGGCATGTTTGACGAGGCGGCACGAGTCTCTTCGATGTGCCCCCCCTCACGGACGCCGCCGCTGCCGGCACCTAGATGGGGAGATAGACGCGTCGGGGCTACACAGAGGTGATGCAGCTGTGGGTTTGGCCCGGATGTTGCTCCCAGGTGTCCCTCTGGGCTGACGTAACACAACCGGGTGGAGAGGTCCACTGGTCAAAGCACATTCATGGGAAGTCAAAGGGCTAGATCTCATGGTCAACCGCTCGAGGGTTAGGCGGGACGGGGGCCCTAGGGGGTAGCGTTGCCACCGAAGCGTCGCACCTGGCCCTCATACATGCGGGAAGGTGTGGTGGCATGTCTGAAGAGGCGGTACCCATCTCCGGGGTGTGTCACCCCTCACGGACGGTGACGCCGGCGGCACCTGGTGGGGGGAAACAGATGCGTCGGGTCTACACGGACGGGATCTTCTTGTGGCTTTGGCCCGGATGTTGCTACCAGGTGTTCCTATGGGCTGACCTAACACAACCGGGTGGAGAGGTCCGCTGGTCAAAGCACGTCCGTGGAAAGTCAAAGGGCTAGATTTCATGGTCAACCGCTCTAGGGTTAGGCGGGACGGGGGCCCTCGGGGTAGCAATTCCACCAAAGCGTCGCACCGGGCCCTCATACATGCGGGGTGGTGTGGTGGTATGTATGACGAGGCGGCACGAGTCTCTTCGGTGTGGCCCCCTCATGGACGGCGCCGCCGCCAGCACCTGGAGGGGGAAACAGACGCGCCGGGGCTACACGGAGGTGATGTAGCTGTGGGTTTGGCCCGGACGTTGCTCCCAGGGTGTCTCTCTGGGCTGACCTAACACAACCAGGTTGAGAGGTCCACTGGTCAAAGCACGTCCGTGGGAAGTCAAAGGGCTAGATCTCGTGGTCAACCGCTCCAGGGTTAGGCGGGACGGGGGCCCTGGGGGTTGCAACGCCACCGAAGCATCGCATCGGACCCTCATACATGTGGGGTGGTGTGGTGGCATGTTTGACGAGGCGGCACGAGTCTCTTCGATGTGCCCCCCCTCACGGCCGCCGCCGCCGGCACCTAGATGGGGAAATAGACGCGTCGGGGCTACACAGAGGTGATGCAGCTGTGGGTTTGGCCCGGATGTTGCTCCCAGGTGTCCCTCTGGGCTGACGTAACACAACCGGGTGGAGAGGTCCACTGGTCAAAGCACATTCATGGGAAGTCAAAGGGCTAGATCTCATGGTCAACCGCTCGAGGGTTAGGCAGGACGGGGGCCCTAGGGGGTAGCGTTGCCACCGAAGCGTCGCACCTGGCCCTCATACATGCGGGAAGGTGTGGTGGCATGTCTGAAGAGGCGGTACCCATCTCCGGGGTGTGTCACCCCTCACGGACGGTGACGCCGGCGGCACCTGGTGGGGGGAAACAGATGCGTCGGGTCTACACGGACGGGATCTTCTTGTGGCTTTGGCCCGGATGTTGCTACCAGGTGTTCCTATGGGCTGACCTAACACAACCGGGTGGAGAGGTCCGCTGGTCAAAGCACGTCCGTGGAAAGTCAAAGGGCTAGATTTCATGGTCAACCGCTCTAGGGTTAGGTGGGACGGGGGCCCTGGGGGGTAGCATTGCCACCGAAGCATCGCATTGGGCCTTCATACATGCAGGAAGGTGTGGTGGCATGTCTGAAGAGGCGGTACCCATATCCGGGCTGTGTCCCCCCTCACGGACGGCGCCGGCGGCGGCACCTGGAGGGGGGAAACGGACGCGTCGAGTCTATAAACGCTCCAGGGTTAGGCGGGATGGTGGCCCAGGGGGGTAGCATTGCCACCGAAGCATCGCACCGGGCCCTCATACATGCGGGGAGGTGCGGTGGCATGTCTGAAGAGGCGGTACCCGTCTCCGGGTGTGTCCCCCCTCACGAACGGCGCCGGCGGCGGCACCTGGAGGGGGGAAACGGACGCGTTGGGACTACACGGATGGGATCTTGCTGTGCGTTTGGCCCGGATGTTGCTACTAGGTGTTCCGATGGGCTGACCTAACACAACCGGGTGGAGAGGTTCGCTGGTCAAAGCACGTCCGTGGAAAGTCAAAGGGCTAGATCTCGTGGTCACCCGCTCCAGGGTTAGGCGGGACGGGGGCCCTGGGGGTAGCAATGCCACCGAAGCATCGCACCGGACCCTCATACATGTGTGGTGGTGTGGTGGCATGTTTGACGAGGCGGCACGAGTCTCTTCGATGTGCCCCCCTCATGGACGGCGCCGCCGCCGGCACCTAGATGGGGAAATAGACGCGTCGGGGCTACACAGAGGTGATGTAGCTGTGGGTTTGGCCGGGATGTTTCTCCCAGGTGTCCCTCTGGGCTGACGTAACACAACCGGGTGGAGAGGTCCACTGGTCAAAGCACATCCATGGGAAGTCAAAGGGCTAGATCTCATGGTCAACCGCTCGAGGGTTAGGCGGGACGGGGGCCCTAGGGGGTAGCGTTGCCACCGAAGCGTCGCACCTAGCCCTCATACATGCGGGAAGGTGTGGTGGCATGTCTGAAGAGGCGGTACCCATCTCCGGGGTGTGTCACCCCTCACGGATGGTGACGCCGGCGGCACCTGGAGGGGGGAAACAGACGTGTCGGGTCTACACGGACGGGATCTTGTTGTGGCTTTTGGCCCGGATGTTGCTACCAGGTGTTCCTATGGGCTGACCTAACACAACCGGGTGGAGAGGTCCGCTGGTCAAAGCACGTCCGTGGAAAGTCAAAGGGCTAGATTTCATGGTCAACCGCTCTAGGGTTAGGTGGGACAGGGGCCCTGGGGGGTAGCATTGCCACCGAAGCATCGCACTGGGCCTTCATACATGCGGGGAGGTGTGGTGGCATGTCTGAAGAGGCGGTACCCATATCCGGGCTGTGTCCCCCCTCACGGACGGCGCCGGCGGTGGCACCTGGAGGGGGAAACGGATGCGTCGAGTCTATAAACGCTCCAGGGTTAGGCGGGATGGGGGCCCAGGGGGGTAGCATTGCCATCGAAGGTCGCACCGGGCCCTCATACATGCGGGGAGGTGTGGTGGCATGTCTGAAGAGGCGGTACCCGTCTCCGGGTGTGTCCCCCCTCACGGACGGCGCCGACGGCGGCACCTGGAGGGGGGAAACGGACGCGTCGGGACTACACGGACGGGATCTTGCTGTGGGTTTGGCCTGGATGTTGCTACTAGGTGTTCCGATGGGCTGACTTAACACAACCGGGTGGAGAGGTTCACTGGTCAAAGCACGTCCGTGGAAAGTCAAAGGGCTAGATCTCGTGGTCAACCGCTCCAGCGTTAGGCGGGACGGGGGCCCTGGGGATAGCGTTGCCACCGAAGTGTCGCACCGGGCTCTCATACATGTTGGGAGGTGTGGTGGCATATCTGGAGAGGCGGTACCCGTCTCCGGGGTGTGTCCCCCCTCACGGATGGTGCCGCCGCCGGCACCTGGAGGGGACGCGTCGCGTCTACATGGACGGGATCTTGTTATAGATTTGGCCCAGATGTTGCTACCTGGTGTTCCTATGGACTGACCTAACACAACCGGGTGGAGAGATCCGCTGGTCAAAGCATGTCCGTGGAAAGTCAAAGGGCTAGGTCTCGTGGTCAACCGCTCCAGGGTTAGGCGGGACGGGGGCCCTGGGGGTAGCAATGCCACCAGAGCGTCGAACCGGACCCTCATACATGCGGGGTGGTGTGGTGGCATGTCTGAAGAGGTGGCACGCGTCTCCGGGGTGTGGCCTCCATCACAGACGGTGCCGTTGCCGGCACTTGGAGGAGGGAAACAACCACGAGAGCTTCGCACCGGGTTCTCATACACACGACAAATAAAAAAATAGTAATATTTGAATTTATAAAAAACACCAGCATTCATCATGGAAAACGGACAATGATAATAAAACCTTCGGTGCACGGGCACCGGGCCATGCCTGGGCACTGAAAGTTTTACCGTTATTGTCCGTTTTCTTAACGGAAGTCTAATGAATACCGATGCTTGCTGCGTTAGGATTAGCAAACTATTTAAACTAGTCTAATTTCTTGTGTTTGGGCGAGGTGGGACTATTGCTAAAAAAGTTAATCTGATAGCTATGACGACGGCTTAGGTTGCCACGTGGCGCCCTAAACTATGCGGACGACTAAGCCGTCGGCATAGTATGCCTTATCCCCTCGCAGCTCATCCCCTCCACTTGTTTCTATCCATTCCCCACACCCCGCAACCCCCATCCTCCCGCACCGCCGCCATCGACCCACGCCGCCGTCCACCCGCCCCGCGTCGACCCCGCCAAGGCTACCCAACCCCGGCCGCCACCCCATCCTCCCGCACCGCCGCCGTCGACCCGCACCGCCGCAACCCGGGCCAGCTGCACCGTCCCCCCTGCCGCCGCCCTCCCACTCCACCCGCGCCGCTGCCGCCGTCACCCGTCGTTGCCCCGGCCTCCTCCCGGCCCCACCGTCGCCTCGTCCTCCCCCCAACCGTGCGACGGCCGCCCCGACCACGGCTGGCCCGTGTCCCTGCCCGACCAGCACTGCTGGTAGCTGTGGCGAGCGCCCTCCTCTGCTTCTCCGGCCGGCCCCGCCCCGCCCCGGCCCTCCCGTACCTCCACCGCCGGCCCCTGGCTCGCCCCTCGGGGAGCTACCATTTTTTGTCATTTTTTTGCATTATTTTTGTACTGTTGGATGGATGAATGGATGCATGGATGGATGTTGGGTGTTGTTAGGTTGTTAGGTTGATAGATGGATGAATGTTGTATGTGGGTCTTAGATGGATAGATGTTGTGATGTTGTCTAGCCGGAGAGTTTGGCCGACAGCCAGAGCTCCTTTAGCAACGACGCCGTCTTAAAGACGGGATGCGGCATCCTTCCTGATGGTGACGACACAGCGGAACTCTCAATGAAAGCACCAATGTCGGTGTCAAAACCGGCGGATCTCGGGTAGGGGGTCCCGAACTGTGCGTCTAGGCGGATGGTAACAGGAGACAAGGGACACCATGTTTTTACCCAGGTTCGGGCCCTCTCAATGGAGGTAAAACCCTACTCCTGCTTGATTAATATTGATGATATGGGTAGTACAAGAGTAGATCTACCACGAGATCGGAGTGGCTAAACCCTAGAAGCCAGCCTATGGTATGATTGTTGTTCGTCCTATGGGCTAAAACTCTCTGGTTTATATAGACACCGGAGAGGGCTAGGGTTACACAGTCGGTTACAATGGGAGGAGATCTTCATATCGTATCGCCAAGCTTGCCTTCCACGCCAAGGAAAGTCCCATCCGGACACGGGACGGAGTCTTCAATCTTGTATCTTCATAGTCCAGGAGTCCGGCCAAAGGTCTTAGTCCGGCCATCCGGACACCCCCTAATCCAGGACTCCCTCAGTAGCCCCCGAACCAGGCTTCAATGACGACGAGTCCGGCGCGCAAGTTGTCTTCGACATTGCAAGGCGGGTTCTCCTTCAAATTCCCTGTATCCGTCAAGTAGTGTCCGGCTTCTAGCGCGTGCTGTCCTCCTCGGCTTCCGTGCCCCATAATGACCATCTTCCACGCGTCAAACGAATGCGAAAAGCCAGGGGATTTTATTTTCACTTACCCCCCCCCCCCCGGTTGCGTTAATGAGCCGCCCATAAAAGAGATGGGGATTTAGATCCAATTCGCACCATCTTCCCTCCGCGAGTCTTCATCAGAGCGCCTCTGACAGAGATCCATTCCATCATGGCCAGTCGGTGCCGCTCCTCCTCTCGCCCCTCCAGCCCTCGGCCCGGAGATTGGGGGCGGTGTTCCGTCCCGCATAGCAAGTTAGTAGTGCTTCAGTCCAAGGGGATTCTCCCCCCAGCATATATGGTCCCAGTTCGAGCCGGGATTGCTGCCTATAGTGGCGGAGAGCAGGCGGAGGGCGTCCCCAATCCCTCTCAAGGAGAGCGGGTATGCTTAGTCCCTTATTTGACGAGAGGACTAGGATTTCCAGTTCATCCATTTCTCCGAGGGTTGCTGGAGTTCTACGGCCTCCAGCTACATAACCTCACGCCCGCCTCCATTTTGCACATCGCGGGCTTCATGGCCCTCTGCGAGCTGTTCTTGGGTGTTGAGGCCCATTTCACGCTGTGGAATAGGTTGTTTTGCCTTGTGCCCCGTTCTCAGGAGGGGTCTATTTATCAGGTGGGCGGAGCCGAACTATGGCGCATCGCCGGGACCAGATATCTATCTGGTACCCCAAAGAGGGCGTCCGAAGACTGGCCCTCGGAATGGTTTTATATAGATGACGACCCCCTGCCGGACCCTGTACGGATCGGCCTCCCCGAGTTTAGTAATGCCCCGTTGAAGAAGCGCCTAAGTTGGCGCCCACGGAGCCCTCAGAGGGAAGCTGACAGGGACGTCCTGTACCTGATGAGCCGGATAAGGTTGTTGGCTCATTCCGGATTGACCACTATCAAGGTCATGGCCATATGCATTACGCGAGGGGTGCAGCCGCTTCAATACAGAGGCCACCCCATGTGGGATTTCAACGGGGAGGATGACGCTACCCGGTGCGGTCGCAAGGGGCCAGATTCGGCCGCCACTTTAACGAGAATCTTATCCGCTTTGTACAAGGGGGAAGAGGAAGAATTCCTCCGTGTCAACCCGGAAGGCGGATTCTCCATGTACAATCCACCTAGTTGGGTGAGTGGACACTTTCACTTGCCTATCTGCTTTTGAAATTCCCGTAGTTGAGTACTTAGTCTAATAATGTTTAAAGGCAGGAGCTGCGCTAGGCTGTGAAGGAAATAAACAGCCCTGCTCCACAACCCGAGGACCCGGAACGGTCCCTCGATCCGGACTCCCAAGAAGATCCGGACTTATGTGTGGAGTTGATTGATGGAGTATTTCATCAATTGAGCAAGGATAATTCCTTAGTGGCCATCACGGCCGACTATCCCGGACTACTTCCAGCCTCCAAGGTAACTAAGACCGAAGTCCCAGTATTCTCATGCTTTATCTTGCATGCCGTGAACTAATAGAGTTCCACAGGGTAAATCCTTGAGGCGGAAGGCCGAGCCCACGGTGGGCAGCCAACAAGGGCCGCTGAAGCCAGGCGGGCCAAAAAGAAGTGCGGACCAGATCGAGAGTCCGGCGCAACGGTATGGCGTGCGAATTTAACGCCTAGGGTTTATGCCCTTGAGTCTTACTAATGCTCATGATTTTCTTAGAAAGAAGAGAGACCGCCGGACTATGTCCGCCGGCCAAGGTTCGAGGCCGGGTCCGGAAGCGGAGGCGGATACGGGGCGCGCCTCGGGCGCTCCTCCGACAGAGGACGCCGACGGGCTATCTGCCACCAATTCAGAGGTGGAGAGTGCCCTGAACCATAGGCGTCGTCGGACTGTTCTTCGTGACTCGTGTTTTTTCCCAGAGGCGTTGGACGCCTTTAATACAAGAGATGTGTATCTCCGTGCTGCTCAAAATGGTCTAGCCAGAGCCACGGAGCAGTATGTGAAAGACATACAGGTGAGTATAATTGAAGGTTATATATGTCCGTAACCCCCGAGACTTGAAACGGTGAAGTTAACTGTTTGAAGGATCATGTGCTATGCAGTGTCTTACAAAGAAGAATATGCAATTGTCCCAGGAACTCGAAGAGTGCAAGGCTCAGCTCGAGGCCGCATTGGCCACTTCAGAAAATGTCAAGGGGACGCCCGCAGGTAATATATGCTTCGAAAGATAATTCCGTTTTGAAACGCGGCAGGTATGCAACCCTGACGATAATAATGCAGATGAGGCCGGAGTAAATCCGGACAAGCAACAACTCCTACGCCAACTAAAGGCTGGCGAGAGCGTGCTGACTAGGGTGAGGCAAGAGAAGAATAAGCTTCAAGACGCCAATATCCAGCTGGGCGAGGAACTGAAAGATGTTTGTATTCAGCTGTCTTCTGCCGTGAAGGAGAATCAGCGACTTCGACGCGGCATTTTTAGTAAATGATTGAACGAATCTTCGAAAAAAGAATTCGGTGAGGAAGTCAATTGACAAAGCTATGTCTGTAGGTCTGCTGACGGGTCGTCCTGCGGAGGAAATGCCCGGTTCAACGGGAGACTTTCTTCCCGAGCTGTTGCAACTACACGAACGAGTTTGGCAGGCAATGCAAAGCGTCATCCAGGCTATGTGGCCATCCCTCTCCATGCCCGAAGGCCTTGAGGAGCTTACAAAGAACCTGGAGGGAGTGCGGCAGCGCTTCCGGTTGTGGAAGATATCGGCTTGCCGTCAAGGTGCCAGGGAGGCCTGGGCCATGGTGAAGACTCGGTACACGAAGGCTGACCCAAACCACATGGCCGAGGTCGGCCCTATAGGTCCAGACAGAAAGAGGATCCCGGTGGAGCTGGTTGCAAAGTATTCCCAACAGGACTGTAAATTAGACCGCCTGTTGGATGGCATTGAAGAAGAATATGCCGAGTCGGATTGACTCTGTAATTTAAAATGACATAAAAAATGCCTTCTATCCGGATTGTAGATCGTTTGTCATTGCGGACCTTTTCGCTTCGACCTCTGGACCCCATAGTCCGGAGTGTGTCCGAATACCCTCTCGGTTATGTAAGAACCGGGGCATGCATGGAAACAAGGCATAGGGGTCATAAGTGCTTTAGCAGACAAGTGCCCAACTAGTTATGTTATATTACATGGTTAGTAAGAAACATCTTCCAGGGAGAATAGTTCCATTAGGGGTTCCTTTCCCTGGGAGGCATGCCCTAAAGTGCATGTCAGAACTGCCAGAAAGAGCAGAAAAGCATCTGGGGGCAAATGAATAAATACGAAAGATCATCTTTTAGTTCACCGACCGAATATTCCCTTAAGAACGCTAGCTTTCGGCTTCACCCAGTCTGAGGTACACATCCGGCTGACCCGGCAGTAACAATCGCAGAGGTGCTCCCTTTACCACCTAGCCGAACGAACGGGAACGTAGGGGCAAGCACAGGAGCCAGGCAACCCAGCTTGGCCAAAACTTAAGTCATATCGATGCATATAATAGGTGTATAAAAGGTTCATGCGGAAGCATCACACATGTTTTGGGCATGAGGCCCATTTTATATAAACTTCTTGGTAAAGAAGCCCCCAGGTATTATGAGCGCGGGTAGCGCGTCGGGTATGTGCGAACAATGCACAGGCAAGCCCCTTAGGGCTTGGGAGAAGATAAAAGGGTAGGGAGAAGGAACAAAATCCCGGACTGCCAATGAAAAAAATAAAAAATAAAACAAAGGGACAGAGGAAGGAAACAAACACGGAGTCCGGCGCTAGGCGTAGAATCTTCGTAAGTGTGCTGCGTTCCATGGGTTCGGCTCGAGTCGGTTATCCGATGCGTTTCACAGACGGTACGTTCTGCCGGTCAGTACTTGGTCGATTATGAAGGGGCCCTCCCAGTTGGGCTTTAATTTATCCTTTTTCTTGTCCGGCAGGCGTAGAACTAGTTCGCCAACGTTATAGGTTTTGGCCCGTACTTCTCTGCTTTGGTATCTTCGAGCCTGCTGTTGATATAATGCAGAACGAGCTTTTGCCACGTCGCGCTCCTCTTCCAATGCATCCAAGCTGTCCTGCCGATCGAGCTCGGCTTCTCTTTCTTCGTACATGCGCACTCGAGGTGAGTCATGGATTATGTCGCATGGCAGTACTGCCTCTGCGCCGTATACCATAAAAATTGTGTGAATCAGGTAGTGCGATTCGGCGTGGTCCGCAGCCCCCAGAGTATGGAGTCAAGCTCCTCTACCCAGTGCATGTTAGATTCCTTGAGGGATCGCACTAGTCTGGGTTTGATGCCGCTTATAATGAGACAGTTGGCCCGTTCGACTTGACCGTTAGTTTGAGGGTGATAGAATGAAGCATAATAGAGCTTGATGCCCATGTTTTTGCACCAAAGTTTGACTTCATCGGCCGTGAAGTTTGTGCCGTTGTCGGTTATGATGCTGTGGGGGACGCCGTAACGGTGTACGACCCCGGATATGAAGTCTATCACTGGTCCGGATTTGGCCGTCTTTACAGGCTTGGCTTCTATCCATTTGGTGAATTTGTCCACCATGACCAGTAGATATTTTTGATTGTGGGTTCCTCCTTTGAGGGGTCCGACCATGTCAAGCCCCCAGACCGCGAAAGGCCAGGTAATTGGTATAGTTTGTAAGGCGGTAGGCAGCATGTGGCTTTGGTTGGCGAATAACTGGCAACCAACACATCGTTGCACTAAGTCCTGGGCGTCTGCCCGGGCCGTTGGCCATTAAAATCCGGTACGGAAGGCCTTGCTTACAAGGGCCCGGGCTGCGGCTTGGTTCTCGCCGAGTCCGGCATGAATTTCAGCCAAAAGGTTTCGCCCTTCCTCTTCGGAGATACACCTTTGAAGGACTCCGGTTGTGCTTTTCTTGTAAAGCTCTCCCTCGTGGACTTTGTAGGCTTTAGATCGCCGCACTATGCAGCGGGCCTCGTTTTGGTCCTCGGGAAGTTCCTGCCTAGTTAGGTAGGCTAGGAGTGGTTCTGTCCAAGGGGCAATGACTGCCATTATTGCGTGGGCTGACGGCGTTGTTTCGTTGGCGGTGCCCCCAACAGTGTCAGAATGTTCGGTAGGGGCAGTGTAGTTGTGTCCGGGCTGTTGTTTCCGAATTCTCCTTCCCATGATACGGATGGCTTGAACAGCCTTTCTAGGAAGATGTTGGGAGGGATGGCCTCGCGCTTGGCGCCAATGCGTGCCAATACGTCTACTGCTTGGTTATTTTCCCGGACTATGTGATGAAATTCAAGCCCCTCAAACCGAGCAGACATCCTTAAGATGGCGTTGCGGTAAGCTGCCATTTTTGGATCCTTGGCGTCGAAGTCTCCATTTATTTGGGATATTGCGAGGTTTAAATCCCCGCGGACCTCTAGGCGCTGAATGCCCATGGAGACTGCCATCCGAAGGCCATGTAGAAGGGCCTCGTATTCGGCTGCGTTGTTGGAATCTGTGTACATTATCTGAAGTACGTATTGGACCGTGTCTCCGGTTGGGGACGTCAGAACGACGCCAGCTCCCAGGCCAGCCAACATTTTGGAGCCGTCGAAGTGCATGATCCAGTTGGAGTATGTGCCGTACTCTTTAGGGAGTTCGGCTTCAGTCCATTCGGCGATGAAGTCGGCTAAAACGTGCGACTTGATAGCTCGCCTTGGCTTGTAAGTTATGTCGAACGGGAGGAGCTCGATGGCCCATTTGGCAATCCGGCCCGTTGTGTCGCGGTTGTTTATAATATCATTAAGGGGTACTTCGGATGCCACTGTTATGGAGCACTATTGAAAGTAGTGTCGCAGCTTCCGGGATGCCATGAACACCGCGTACGCTATCTTTTGATAATGCGGGTACCATGACTTGCATGGAGTTAGTACAGTGGACACGTAGTACACTGGTTTTTGGAGGGGGAACTTGTGTCCGTCCGCTTCTCATTCGACGACGAGCACCGCGCTTACAACTTGATGGGTTGCCGCAATGTATAATAGCACTGGTTCGCCCGTGTTCGGCGCGGCCAGGACCGGATTTGTTGCCAGTACGGCTTTTATTTCTTCGAGTCCGGCTGTGGCGGCATCCGTCCACTCGAAGTGGTCGGTGCACCGCAGGAGGCGATAGAGGGGTAATGCCTTTTCTCCTAAGCGGGAGATAAAGCGGCTTAGAGCCGCCATGCATCCTGTCAATTTTTGTATTTGTTTGAGGTCCTTTGGGGTATCCAATTGTGACAAAGCTCGGATCTTGGCTGGGTTTGCTTCAATTCCTCTACCGGATACGATGAAGCCTAAGAGCTTTTCGGCTGGTACGCCGAAAACGCATTTTTCCGGGTTGAGCTTAATGTCATATGTTCGGAGATTGTCGAACGTGAGCCTCAAGTCGTCTACTAGAGTATCGACGTGTTTTGTTTTGACGACCACGTCATCGACGTATGCTTCAACTGTTTTGCCGATCTGGTTGGCCAGACATGTCTGAATCATGCGCTGATATGTTGCGCCGGCGTTTTTGAGCCCGAAGGGCATCGTGTTGAAGCAGAATGGGCCGTATGGGGTGATGAATGCCGTTGCGGCTTGGTCTGACTCTGCCATCTTGATTTGGTGGTAGCCAGAGTATGCATCGAGGAAACACAATGAGTCGTGTCCTGCGGTGGCGTCGATGATTTGATCAATTCGGGGGAGTGGGAAAGGGTCCTTTGGACAGGCCTTGTTTAGGTCTTTGAAATCGACACATAGGCACCAAGATTTTTCCTTCTTTGGTACCATCACCAGGTTTGCTAGCCAGTACGGATGTTTTATGTCTCGGATGAATCCGGCTTCCAGCAGTTTTGCTAGTTCCTCTCCCATGGCTTGTCTCCTCGGTTTGGAAAAACGCTGTAGATTCTGCTTGATGGGTTTAAACCCTTTTAGGATGTTCAGGCTGTGCTCAGCCAGCCTGCGTGGGATTCCTAGCATATCTGAGGGGTGCCAGGCGAAAATGTCCCAATTTTCTCGCAGGAAGTCTCTGAGTGCGGCGTCTACATCGGGTTTTAGTTGTGCGCCGATGGAGGCTGTTTTTGTAGGGTTCTTTGGATGGACTTGGAATTTGACTATTTCGTCTGCTGGTTTGAAAGAGGTGGACTTGGATCTCTTGTCTAGTATCACATCGTCCCTGTCCACCGTAGAGCACAACGCAGTTAGTTCCTCGGCCGCTAGGGCCTCGGATAGTGCCTCCAGGGCCAGTGCGGCTGTCTTTTTTTCAGCGCGGAGCGCTATGTCCAGATCACTTGCGAGAGTGATGATTCCGTTGGGTCCGGGCATTTTGAGCTTCATGTACCCGTAATGGGGTATGGCGTGGAAAATTGTAAATGCTTCTCTCCCTAGCAGAGCGTGGTATCCGCTGCTGAACGTGGCCACTTGAAACGTGACCTCCTCGGATCTGTAATTATCCGGCGTGCCGAACACCACATCCAGTGTGATTTTTCCTGAACAGCGCGCTTCCCGGCTTGGAATTATTCCTCTGAAAGTTGTGTTCCTTCGCTCAATGCGGCTCCAGTCAATTTCCATTTTTCGCAGGGTTTCCTCGTAGATGAGGTTGAGTCCGCTGCCGCCGTCCATGAGTACCTTTGTAAGTCGGAAGCCATCCACTATCGGACTGAGGACCAATGCGGCTGGTGCTCAGGCTGTCCGGAATTTAGGTTCATCACTGGCATTAAATGTGATAGCCGTGTCACTCCATGGGTTTATTGTTGCTACTTGGTAGACTTCGGCAAGGTCGCGGAGCGTTCGTTTCCTTGCATTGTTTGATGTGAAGGTCTCAAAGACTGTCGACACCGTACTGGGGAGGTATTATTCGGGTGCTGGAGTTAAAAGCTCCTCGCCACTTCGGGCCACCTGCCGTAGTATCCAACATGCTCTAAGGCTGTGCGTTGGTGTGGCTTCCCCTGAATTATGAATTTTACAGGGTCCATTGAGCCATCCTTCCAGTACGGTCCCGTACCCTGTAGAGAGTTTTTATTTTTTGATGTTTGGGTCAGATGCTTGGCGATAATGCGCCCTTTTGTTTCGGACTGGTGTTGTATTCGGGGCCGGATTGTCCCAGAATTTACCTTCGGTTTTCCGAACGCTTTCAGTCGCAAAGTACTTTCGTACTATGGATGTCAAGTCGGCGAATCGTGTAAGTTTGCGGCGACTTATGGTGTTGAGGATTCCGATGTCCGTGCAGTTGTTACAGAAGAGTGAAATTGCTTCTTTCTCGCGGCAGTCCTTTATCTTGTTCATAACCAGGAGGAATCTGGCCCAGTAGTGGTGTACTGTTTCTCCGGGCTCTTGCCGTATTAGGGATAAATCCCGCATAGTTGGGTGGGCGGGTGGAATTAAATCCGGAACCCTGCCCGATGTAAGATTCAGGGGCCAAGCGGTTTCCGAATTCGGAAGCTTGCTTTCTTGCACATTATTCAATGGATCGGGCCTGCCGCCTGACTTTAGGTTCAGGGTTTGGGTGACATCCTCCCCTCCGCGGGTGTCCGGCTTGGAGGGATCGGGAATCCGGACACATCTGGTCCTTAGGGTGGGCGAAGACTCGCCACATTGTTATTCCACCACTTCGACGTGATGGGTGGCCTCGGGAGAGTCAATCTCTCTCAGATCGGGTTTAAGCCCAATCTGGTCGTAATCAGTAGCGACTCCCAGGGCCGCGATGCGATCCAAGAGCTCGTTCAGGGAGAGGAGCTCCATCGGATCTAACTGCTCGGCAAGCTCCGAGCTGATGTGAAGATTGCTTCCGATGGCCCGAGTGTTGGGGAACGTAGCAGAAATTCAAAATTTTCCTACGTGTCACCAAGATCTATCTATGGAGAAACCAGCAACGAGGGGAAGGAGAGTTCATCTACATACCCTTGTAGATCGCTAAGCGGAAGCGTTCAAGTGAACGGGGTTGATGGAGTCGTACTCGTCGTGATTCAAATCACCGATGATCCTAGTGCCGAACGGACGGCACCTCCGCGTTCAACACACGTACAGCCCGGTGACGTCTCCCATGCCTTGATCCAGCAAGGAGAGAGGGAGAGGTTGAGGAAGACTCCATCCAGCAGCAGCACAACGGCGTGGTGGTGGTGGAGGAGCGTGGCAATCCTGCAGGGCTTCGCCAAGCACCTGCGGGAGAGGAGGAGGTGTCACGGGAGGGAGGGAGGTGCCAGGGACTCAGGTGTGGCTTCCCCTCCCTCCCCTCCCTTTATATAGGTGCAAGAGAGGGGGGAGGGCGCAGCCTTGCCCCTTCCTCAAAGGAAGGGGTGCGGCCAAGAGGGGGGGAGGAGTCCATCCTCCCCAAGGCACCTCGGAGGTGCCTTCCCCCCTTTGGACTCTTCCCTCTCCAAGTATCCTTGGTGCATGGGCCTTTTGGGGCTGGTGCCCTTGGCCCATATGGGCCAAGGCGCAACCCCTACAGCCCATGTGGCCCCCCGGGGCAGGTGGACCCCCCGGTGGACCCCCGGACCCCTTTCGGCACTCCCGGTACAATACCGATAATGCGCGAAACTTTTCCGGCGACCAAAATAAGACTTCCTATATATAAATCTTTACCTCCGGACCATTCCGGAACTCCTCGTGACGTCCGGGATCTCATCCGGGACTCCGAACAACATTCGGTAACCACATACCAACTTCCTTTATAACCCTAGCGTCATCGAACCTTAAGTGTGTAGACCCTACGGGTTCGGGAACCATGCAGACATGACCGAGACGTTCTCCGGTCAATAACCAACAGCGGGATCTGGATACCCATGTTGACTCCCACATGTTCCACGATGATCTCATCGGATGAACCACGATGTCAAGGACTCAATCGATCCCGTATACAATTCCCTTTGTCTAGTGGCATTGTACTTGCCCGAGATTCGATCGTCGGTATCCCGATACCTTGTTCAATCTCGTTACCGGCAAGTCTCTTTACTCGTCCCGTAACACATCATCCCGTGATCAACCCCTTGGTCACATTGTGCACATTATGATGATGTCCTACCGAGTGGGCCCAGAGATACCTCTCCGTCACACGGAGTGACAAATCCCAGTCTCGATTCGTGCCAACCCAACAGACACTTTCGGAGATACCTGTAATGCACCTTTATAGCCACCCAGTTACGTTGTGACGTTTGGTACACCCAAAGCATTCCTACGGTATCCGGGAGTTGCACAATCTCATGGTCTAAGGAAATGATACTTGACATTTAGAAAAGCTTTAGCATACGAACTACACGATCTGTGCTAGGCTTAGGATTGGGTCTTGTCCATCACATCATTCTCCTAATGATGTGATCCCGTTATCAATGACATCCAATGTCCATGGTCAGGAAACCGTAACCATCTATTGATTAACGAGCTAGTCAACTAGAGGCTTACTAGGGACATGGTGTTGTCTATGTACCCACACATGTATCTGAGTTTCCTATCAATACAATTATAGCATGGATAATAAACGATTATCATGAACAAGGAAATATAATAATAACTAATTTATTATTGCCTCTAGGGCATATTTCCAACAGTCTCCCACTTGCACTAGAGTCAATAATCTAGTTCACATCGCCATGTGATTAACACTCACAGGTCACATCGCCATGTGACCAACATCCAAAGAGTTTACTAGTTCACATCATCATGTGATTAAGAATGAGTTCTGGGGTTTGATCATGTTTTGCTTGTGAGAGAGGTTTTAGTCAACGGATCTGAACCTTTCAGATCCGTGTGTGCTTTGCAAATTTCTAGGTCATATTATAAATGCTGCTTCCACTCTCCATTTGAAACTATTCCAAATGGTTGCTCCACTATACGTATCCGGTTTTGCTATTCAGAGTCATTCGGATAGGTGTCAAAGCTTGCATCGACGTAACCCTTTACGCCGAACTCTTTATCACCTCCATAATCGAGAAACATGTCCTTATTTACTACAAGGACAATTTTGACCGCTGTCCAATGATCCCCATTCCTGGATCATTCTTGTACCCCTTGACTGACTCATGGCAAGGCACACTTCCGGTGCAGTACACAACATAGCATACTATAGAGCCTACGTCTAAAGCATAGGGGACGACCTTCGTCCTTTCTCTCTTTTCTGCCGTGGTCGAGCTTTAAGTCTTAACTTCATACCTTACATCTCAGGCAAGAACTCCTTCTTTGACTGATCCATCTTGAACACCTTCAAGATCATGTCAAGGTATGTGCTCATTTGAAAGTATCATTTAGCATTTTTGATCTGTTCTCATAGATCTTGATGCTCAATGTTTAAGCAGCTTAATCCAGGTTTTCACTTGAAAAACACTTTTCAAATAACCCTATATGCTTTACAGAAAATTCTTCATCGTTTCTGATCATCAATATGTCAACGACATATACTCATCAGAAATTCTATAGTGCTCCCACTCACTTCTTTGGAAATACAAGTTTCTCACAAACTTTGTATAAACCCAAAATCTTTGATCATTTTATCAAAGCGTATATTCCAACTCCGAGATGCTTACTCCAGTCCTTAGAAGGATCGCTGGAGCCAGCATACCTTTTAGCATCCTTAGGATCGACAAAAACTTTCTGATTGTATCACATACAACCTTTCCTTACAAAACTGGTAAGGAAACTCGTTTTGACATCCATCTGCCAGATTTCATAAATGCAGCTAATGCTAACATGATTCCGACGGACTTAAGCATCGCTACGGATGAGAAAATCTCATCGTAGTCAACTCCTTGAACTTGTGAAAAACTCTTCGCCACAAGTCGAGCTTCATAGACGGTGACATTACCGTCCACGTCCGTCTTCTTCTTAAAGATCCATTTATCTCAATGGCTTGCCGATCAACGGGCAAGTCCACCAAAGTCCATGCTTTGTTCTGATACATGGATCCTATCTCGGATTTCATGGCTTCTAACCATTTGTTGGAATATGGGCCCACCATTGCTTCTCCATAGCTCGCAGGTTCATTGTTGTCTAGCAACATGACATTCAAGACAGGATC
Organism: Triticum aestivum; assembly: GCF_018294505.1. Classification (NCBI taxonomy): domain Eukaryota; kingdom Viridiplantae; phylum Streptophyta; class Magnoliopsida; order Poales; family Poaceae; genus Triticum; species Triticum aestivum. The sequence continues at coordinate 834,354,421 of NC_057801.1, read as the reverse complement.
ACCGTACCACTCCGAAGCAGTACGCGTCCTTGTCGTCCTACGAGGTTCGGTAGTGACTTGATCTGAAGCTTCATGATCACTATCATAAGCTTCTACTTCAATTGATGTAGGTGCCACAGGAACTTCCTGTGCCCTGCTACACACTGGTTGAAGTGATGGTTCAATAACCTCATCAAGTCTCCACCATCCTCCCACTCAATTCTTTCGAGAGAAACTTTTCCTCGAGAAAGGACCCGTTTCTAGAAACAATCCCTATTGCTTTCGGATCTGAATTAGGAGGAATACCCAACTGTTTTGGGTGTCCTATGAAGATGCATTTTATCCGCTTTGGGTTCGAGCTTATCAACCTGAAACTTTTTCACATAAGCGTCGCAGCCCCAAACCTTTAAGAAACGACAACTTAGGTTTCTCCAAACCATAGTTCAAACGGTGTCGTCTCAACGGAATTACGTGGTGCCCTATTAAAGTGAGTGCGGTTGTCTCTAATGCCTAACCCATGAACGATAGTGGTAATTCGATAAGAGACATCATGGTACGCACCATATCCAATAGGGTGCAACCATGATGTTCGGACACACCATCACACTATGGTGTTCCAGGTGGTATTAATTGTGAAACAATTTCCACGGTGTCTTAATTGCGTGCCAAAGCTCGTAACTCAGATACTCATCTCTATGATCATATCATAGACATTTTATCCTCTTGTCACAATGATCTTTAACTTCACTCTGAAATTACTTGAACCATTCAATAATTCAGACTTTGTGTTTCATCAAGTAAATATACTCAACATCTACTCGAATCATCTGTGAAGTCAGAACATAACGATATTCACTGCATGCCTCAGCACTCATTGGACTGCACACATCAAAATGTGTTACTTCCAACAGGTTGCTACCTTGTTCCATCTTACTGAAACCGAGGCTTTTCAGTCATCTTGCCCATGTGGTATGATTTGCATATCTCAAGTGATTCAAAATCAAGTGAGTCCAAACGATCCATCTGCATGGAGTTTCTTCATGCGTATACACCAATAGACATGGTTTGCATGTCTCAAACTTTTCAAAAACGAGTGAGTCCAAAGATCCATCAACATGGAGCTTCTTCATGCGTTTTATACCAATATGACTTACATGGCAGTGCCACAAGTACGTGGTACTATCATTACTATCTTATATCTTTTGGCATGAAAATGTGTATCACTACGATCGAGATTCAATAAACCATTCCTTTTAGGTGCTAGACCATTGAAGGTATTATTCAAATTAACAGAGTAACCATTATTCTCCTTAAATGAATAACCGTATTGCGACAGACATAATCCAATCATGTCTATGCTCAACGCAAACACCAAATAACAATTATTTAGGTTTAACACCAATCTCGATGGTAGAGGGAGCGTGCGATGCTTGATCATATCAACCTTGGAAACACTTCCAACACGTATCGTCAGCTCACCTTTAGTTAGTCTCCGTTTATTCCGTAGCTTTTGTTTCGAGTTACTAACACTTAGCAACCGAACCGGTATCTAATACCCTGGTGCTACTAGGAGTACTAGTAAAGTACACATTAACATAATGTATATCCAATATACTTCTATCGACCTTGCCAGCCTTCTTATCTACCAAGTATCTAGGGTAATTCTGCTCCAGTGGCTGTTCCCCTTATTACAGAAGCACTTAGTCTCGGGTTTGGGTTCAACCTTGGGTTTCTTCACTGGAGCAGCAACTGATTTGCCGTTTCATGAAGTGTCCCTTCTTGCCCTTGCCCTTCTTGAAACTAGTGGTTTCACCAACCATCAACAATTGATGCTCCTTCTTGATTTCTACTTTCGCGGTGTCAAACATCGTGAATACCTCAAGGATCATCATATCTATCCCTGACATGTTATAGTTCATCACGAAGCTCTAGCAGCTTGGTGGCAATGACTTTGGAGAAACATCACTATCTCATCTGGAAGATCAACTCCCACTCGATTCAAGTGATTGTTGCACTCAGACAATCTGAGCACAAGCTCAATGATTGAGCTTTTCTCCCTTAGTTTGCAGGCTAAGAAAATCGTCGGAGGTCTTATACCTCTTGACGTGGGCACGAGCCTGAAATCCCAATTTCAGCCCTCGAAACATCTCATATGTTCCGCGACGTTTCGAAAAACGTCTTTGGTGCCTCAACTCTAAACCGTTTAACTGAACTATCACGTAGTTATCAAAACGTGTATGTCCGATGTTCGTAACATCCACAAACGACGTTTGGGGTTCAGCACACTGAGCGGTGCATTAAGGACATAAGCTTTCTACTGTCCGCATAATCGCTACTGTCAACTTTCAACTATATTTTTCTAGGAACATATCTAAACAGTGGAACTAAAGCGCGAGCTTACGACATAATTTGCAAAGATCTTTTGACTATGTTCAGGATAATTAAGTTCATCTCATGAACTCCCACTCAGATAGACATCCCTCTAGTCATCTAAGTGATTACATGATCCGAGTCAACTAGGCCGTGTCCGATCATCACGTGAGACGGACTAGTCATCATCGGTGAACATCTTCATGTTGATCGTATCTACTATACGACTCATGCTCGACCTTTCGGTCTCTTGTGTTCCGAGGCCATGTCTGTACATGCTAGGCTCGTCAAGCTAACCTAAGTGTTCTGCGTGTGTAAATCTGGCTTACACCCGTTGTATGTGAACGTAAGAATCTATCACACCCGATCATCACGTGGTGCTTCGAAACGACGAACTTTCGCAACGGTGCACAGTTAGGGGGAACACCTTCTTGAAATTTTAATGAGGGATCATCTTATTTACTACCGTCGTTCTAAGCAAATAAGATGCATAAACATGATAAACATCACATGCAATCAAATAGTGACATGATATGGCCAATATCATTTTGCTCCTTTTGATCTCCATCTTCGGGGCTCCATGATCATCATCGTCACCGGCATGACACCATGATCTCCATCATCATGATCTCCATCATCGTGTCTTCATGAAGTTGTCTCGCCAACTATTACTTCTACTACTATGGCTACCGGTTAGCAATAAAGTAAAGTAATTACATGGCGTTGTATAATGACACGCAGGTCATAAAATAAATAAAGACAACTCCTATGGCTCCTGCCGGTTGTCATACTCATCGACATGCAAGTCGTGATTCCTATTACAAGAACATGATCAATCTCATACATCACATATCATTCATCACATTCTTCTTGGCCATATCACATCACATAGCATACCCTGCAAAAACAAGTTAGACGTCCTCTAATTGTTGTTTGCATGTTTTACGTGGCTGCTATGGGTTTCTAGCAAGAACGTTTCTTACCTACGCAAAACCACAACGTGATATGTCAATTGCTATTTACCCTTCATAAGGACCCTTTTCATCGCATCCGATCCGACTAAAGTGGGAGAGACTGGCACCCGCTAGCCACCTTATGCACCAAGTGCATGTCAGTCGGTGGAACCTGTCTCACGTAAGAGTACGTGTAAGGTCGGTCCGGGCCGCTTCATCCCACAATACCGTCGAAACAAGATTGGACTAGTAACGGCAAGCATATTGAACAAAATCAACGCCCACAACTACTTTGTGTTCTACTCGTGCAAAGAATCTACGCAATAGACCTAGCTCATGATGCCACTGTTGGGGAACGTAGCAGAAATTCAAAATTTTCCTACGTGTCACCAAGATCTATCTATGGAGAAACCAGCAACGAGGGGAAGGAGAGTGCATCTACATACCCTTGTAGATCGCTAAGCGGAAGCGTTCAAGTGAACAGGGTTGATGGAGTCGTACTCGTCGTGATTCAAATCACCGATGATCCTAGTGCCGAACGGACGGCACCTCCGCGTTCAACACACGTACAGCCCGGTGACGTCTCCCATGCCTTGATCCAGCAAGGAGAGAGGGAGAGGTTGAGGAAGACTCCATCCAGCAGCAGCACAACGGCGTGGTGGTGGTGGAGGAGCGTGGCAATCCTGCAGGGCTTCGCCAAGCACCTGCGGGAGAGGAGGAGGTGTCACGGGAGGGAGGGAGGTGCCAGGGACTCAGGTGTGGCTTCCCCTCCCTCCCCTCCCTTTATATAGGTGCAAGAGAGGGGGGGGAGGGCGCAGCCTTGCCCCTTCCTCCAAGGAAGGGGTGCGGCCAAGAGGGGGGAGGAGTCCATCCTCCCCAAGGCACCTCGGAGGTGCCTTCCCCCCTTTGGACTCTTCCCTCCCCAAGTCTCCTTGGCGCATGGGCCTCTTGGGGCTGGTGCCCTTGGCCCATATGGGCCAAGGCGCACCCCCTACAGCCCATGTGGCCCCCCGGGGAGGTGGACCCCCCCGGTGGACCCCCGGACCCCTTTCGGCACTCCCGATACAATACCGATAATGCGCGAAACTTTTTCGGCGACCAAAATAAGACTTCCTATATATAAATCTTTACCTCCGGACCATTCCGGAACTCCTCATGACGGCCGGGATCTCATCCGGGACTCCGAACAACATTCGGTAACCACATACAAACTTCCTTTATAACCCTAGCGTCATCGAACCTTAAGTGTGTAGACCCTACGGGTTCGGGAACCATGCAGACATGACCGAGACGTTCTCCGGTCAATAACCAACAGCGGGATCTGGATAACCATGTTGACTCCCACATGTTCCACGATGATCTCATCGGATGAACCACGATGTCAAGGACTCAATTGATCCCGTATACAATTCCCTTTGTCTAGCGGCATTGTACTTGCCCGAGATTCGATCGTCGGTATCCCGATACCTTGTTCAATCTCGTTACCGGCAAGTCTCTTTACTCGTCCCGTAACACATCATCACGTGATCAACCCCTTGGTCACATTGTGCACATTATGATGTTGTCCTACCGAGTGGGCCCAGAGATACCTCTCCGTCACACGGAGTGACAAATCCCAGTCTCGATTCGTGCCAACCCAACAGACACTTTCGGAGATACCTGTAATGCACCTTTATAGCCACCCAGTTATGTTGTGACGTTTGGTACACCCAAAGCATTCCTACGGTATCCGGGAGTTGCACAATCTCATGGTCTAAGGAAATGATACTTGACATTTAGAAAAGCTTTAGCATACGAACTACATGATCTGTGCTAGGCTTAGGATTGGGTCTTGTCCATCACATCATTCTCCTAATGATGTGATCCCGTTATCAATGACATCCAATGTCCATGGTCAGGAAACCGTAACCATCTATTGATTAACGAGCTAGTCAACTAGAGGCTTACTAGGGACATGGTGTTGTCTATGTACCCACACATGTATCTGAGTTTCCTATCAATACAATTATAGCATGGATAATAAACGATTATCATGAACAAGGAAATATAATAATAACTAATTTATTATTGCCTCTAGGGCATATTTGCAACACCGAGAGGTCATCGTCGGCGCGGCGGCCGGACAGGCGGTCATCAAAAACCTGCCTAGCCGGAGAGTTTGGCCGACAGCCAAAGCTCCTTTAGCAACGACGCCGTCTTTAAAGATGGGATGCGGCATCCTTCCTGATGTTGACGACACAGCGGAACTCTCAATGAAAGCACCAATGTCGGTGTCAAAACCGGCGGATCTCGGGTAGGGGGTCCCGAACTGTGCGTCTAGGCGGATGGTAACAGGAGACAAGGGACATGATGTTTTTACCCAGGTTCGGGCCCTCTCGATGGAGGTAAAACCCTACTCCTGCTTGATTAATATTGATGATATGGGTAGTACAAGAGTAGATCTACCACGAGATCGGAGTGGCTAAACCCTAGAAGCCAGCCTATTGTATGATTGTTGTTCGTCCTATGGACTAAAACTCTCCGGTTTATATAGACACAGGAGAGGGCTAGGGTTACACAAAGTCGGTTACAATGGGAGGAGATCTTCATATCGTATCACCAAGCTTGCCTTCCACGCCAAGGAAAGTCCCATCCGGACACGGGACGGAGTCTTCAATCTTGTATCTAAATAGTCCAGGAGTCCGGCCAAAGGTCTTAGTCCGGCCATCCGGACACCCCCTAATCCAGGACTCCCTCAATGCCCCTGTGCCAGATGTAAGATACGTATACGCAGAGATAAGAGTGAGATGACTAAGCACCTTCGCACGCATGGATTTATGCCCAACTTTAATATGCCGATAAACTCTGCCGAGACGGACCGTGGTAGAGAGGAGGTGATATGACAACATGTCGCTGGTTATGAGGACGATGGGGTTAGATACATGCTAGATGATGTCTTTGCTGCACAGCCGACACCTCCGTCACATTCAGCAAATGAACCGGAGGAGCCGGAGGAAACCGCAAAGGCCTTCCTAGATATCTTGGCATCGTTAAAGAAACCTCTTTATGAGGGTGCCAAGCTCTCTGTGCTGGATGCCATCTCACAACTGATGGCAGTCAAGGCTGAGTACGGCTGTAGCAGAGGTTTCTTCGAAGCATTTCTGGGAGTATGGGCAAACAGCCTACCTGAGGGCCATGGACTGCCGAAAACCATGTACGCTACGAAGAAAATCATGAAGGCTCTCTCCATGGATTATGAGAAAATACATGTTTGTCCAAAGAATTGCCTTTTGTTTAGGCATGAGTATGCGAATGACAACTACTATAGGAAGAGTGTTTCCTCTCGGTATATTGAGGTGGTTGATGAGCAGGGTCAGAAGCAGCAGCTAAAAATCCCTATGAAGGTTCTTCGGTATATTGATTTTATAAAAAGACTGCAACGCCTTTTCATCACCGAGGAGTGTGCCAAAATGATGAAGTGGCACAAGGAAGGGAAAAGGTACAATCCAAAAAAAATGTACATCCATCAGAAGGTGAAGCATGGAAGTCATTCGATATAGAATACCCGGAGGAAGCAACCGAGGCTGGGAATGTTAGAATTGCTATGTCAGGTGCTGGGTTCAATCCATATGGTATGTCGTCTAATCCATACAGCTGTTGGCTCGTATTTGTTATTCCGCTCAATCTCCCTCCCGGCGCCATAATGCAACGCAAGACCATGTTCCTGTCACTTATAATTCCGGGGCCTGAATATCCGGGGAAGAATTTGAGTGTGTTTATGTAGCCGTTGGTGGATGATTTGCACCATTCTTGGTACTTCCTGAGGTTGACATACGACCGTCATCTGCAGAAAAATTTCTTGATGAAAGTTTGGCTAGAGTATTGCATGCATGACTTTCCCGGCTATGCCCTATTCTGCGGATGGTGTACAAGTGGGAAGATGTGTTGCCCAATGTGCATGCAGACCTTGATTTTCATTTGGCTGAAGAAGGGTGGAAAGTATGTTGCCTTTGACCTGCATCGACAGTTCCTCCCGCCAGACCATCCTGATAGGAAAGACAAGAAGAACTTCACAAAAGGCAAAGTTGTCCATGAAGTAAACGAGATTCCAACATTTTCTGGTGCGGATGTGCTTGCTCAGCTAAAAGCTCTTAAACCTGCCGGTGAAGGCGAAGGCAAAGGCAAAGGCCAAGCCAAAGGTGAGGGAGAGGGCGAGGGCAAAGGAAAAGGTAAAGGTAAAAATATGTTTTGAAGGATATGGTGAGACGCACAACTGGACTCACATTACCCCCTTCACGTAGCTTCCCTATTTTAAGGACCTCAAACTTCCATACAACATCGACGTGATGCACACCAAGAAGAATGTCGCAGAGTCCCTTTTTCGCACGATCCTCAGCATTCCTGATAAGACAAAGGATAATGTTAATGCTAGAATTGATCAACAGAATATTTGTGATAGACCACGTCTACACATGCAGCCTCCCACAGGCAGTCAAAAATCTTGGTTCAAGCCAGATGCTGACTTCGTACTTAAAAAGGATTATAAGATGGAGGCAATCAAGTGGCTGAAACATGTCGTGAAGTTCACTGATGGTTATGCATCGAATATAAGTAAGGGGGTCAATCTTTCAACTGGCAAAGTGACCGGGCTCAAGAGTCATGACTATCATGTATGGATTGAGCTTATTATGCCAGTGATGGTTTGAGGCTATGTTACCGAGCGTGTCTAGTGTGTGCTTGCAGAATTAAGCCATTTCTTCCGCGTGCTTTGTGCTAAAGAAGTATGTTCTGAGATGATAAAAGAAATGCATAAGAAGGCGCCGGAGTTGATATGCAAGCCAGAGAAGGTCTTCCCGCCAGGCTTCTTTACTCCGATGACACATCTCATTTTGCACCTCACGAACGAGGTATTGTTGGGGGGCCCTGTGTAGAATCGTTGGCAGTACGGCCCTGAGAGACAGAACAAGCATCTGAGACAGAAATGTGGAAACAAAGCTAAAATTGAAGCTTCAATAACTGAGGCAGTTATCCTAGAGGAGGTGGCAGGCCTCAGGACAGCGTACTATCCGGATCATGTTCCCACACTGCACAATAAGGTGTCTCGATACAATACAGAAGAACCCAAGTATAAACCCAAGCTGCCTCTATTCATCGGGCAAGGTGGCAGGGCTGGATGCTCGACACCTTATATCATGCCACGAGATGAGTGGGAGGATATCATGTTCTATATCTTGCACAACATCAAGGAAGTTGAGGATGAGTGGATGAGGTAATACCTTTGCACGATTCTTTTAGTCAATTCATTATGTTCACTTTGTGTAGTTCTTATACCGCTTTTCTTATTATAGTTGATTCGTGAATGCTGCCTCCTACAGAAGAGGAGACACCCGCTCTTCTCTGAGAGGGTGCTGATGGAAGGAAAAAATTTGTTGCGTGGTTGATGGAGAAAGTAATTTCCACACTTCCCTATTACCTATTACACCCTGCAATTCCAATTAGACTCATGCACCCTATAATTCCAATTAAACTTGTAGGGAAATGATCCGAACGAATCAATGGATGAAGAATTCATATGGGTTTCCATGGGTTTTGACACTGCCGTCATGACATGCAAAAAGTATGATGTGAATGGGTATCACTTCCATACAGAGGAGCACCAGAACAGTCGGCCTGATACCAAAACTATAAATACCGGAGTCTTCACCGAAGGAGATAATAAAGTAGATTACTACGGAAGGGTAGGAAAAATATACGAGCTTACATTCAAACGTGGCCGCGAACACCTAAGTCTCACTGTGTTCAAATGCCGATGGTTCGACCCCAAAAAGGGTCTGAGACATACACCTTCTATTGGTTTAGTTGAAGTTAAACCATCAACCGTGTATGCCGGAGATGATCACTTTATCGCCGCTACCCAGGCCACACAAGTATATTATCTGCCTTACTCATGCCAGAAAGAGTATCTAAAGGGTTGGGAGGTTGTGTTCAAGGTGCCGCCACATGGTAAGCTACCGGACCCGAACAATGATGATTACTACAACATAAACCCCATGACATACGAGGGAGTGTTCTTTCAAGAGCAACATGATGACGTGGTCCGAAACAAGGAGGATGATGACTTGGGTTATGTTGACCTGGACCCAAATGACGACGACACATGGATTGATGGTTGGGCAGTTGTGAATCAAAGAGACATAATAATGCTTGAAAAGTTAAATGAAGACGTTGACGATGAGGAAGAGCCTCCACCTCCGTCAGACAATGAAGAAGATATGCGTGATAGTGATGATGAGACCGGTCGACAAATATATTACAATAGTGATGATTCATATAGGTTCTAGAAAATGTAAGTTATTTTAATGATGATTGAGGTAGATTACAATAGTATGCTTAATGTGCTCTTCTGTTATTAATGTTCTTTTCTGTATGCTTAATGTTTCTATTATTAATGTTCTTTCCTATATGCTTGTTTATTTGATATCCTTATTAATTGTTTATTCTCTTCTCAATGCAGGTTTGCTAATCATGGGCAAGTCCAGCGGCGCCAGTTTCCTCAGTAAATGCAAAGGACTTACTCGGAGTGGACGAGCCCACAAGGTCCCCCCCCCAGACTACTCAAATATGACACCTCACAGGGAGGTCGAGGGGTCCAGGGAGGATACCCTAGAGGAGGAGGGCATGGGGGGAGAGCCCCTAGAGGAGGCGGAGGTGGGGGAGAGGCACCCGGGTCAAAAAACTTCAGGCCATGTCCGAAATAGGGGGTCTTCTTCGATGCCCTCCTATATCGAGGCACCTTCTGAGTCTGAGGAGGAGGAGTATGTTCCTGAGGGCGAGGAGGAGGAGGGCGAGGAGGAGGAGGGCGAGGAGGAGCAGGGCGAGGAGGAGGAGGCCGAGGAGGAGGAGGTCGAGGAGGGTGAGGATGAGGAGGGCGAGGATGGTGAGGAGGAGGAGGGCGAGGAGGGTGGTGGAGGGGAGGTTGACCCCGAGTTGTGGGGTGACTTGCCACCGGGTGCTCCGTGGGTGTGTGGTGGTGCCGGAGTACCTACACCACCTTCTATCAAGGCGCACAAGTGGCTCATTGAACCTGCGGGGACAGAGTAAGTGCCTCACAATCATATTTTCAACACATGACAACATTTTCTTATTGTACACATGGCAATCCTTTGATTCTTTTGCAGGAACTGGATCCTTCACGGAAAGGGCCGTAAACCGAACGGCATTATCACTGTCCTGTTGAAGGAGTTTTGGCCAGGCCTATTCTACCCGCGGCTAGATAGGGACCCGGAGCTGCGGGTTTTGGCCACGAGCTGGGCCCACTACGAGGCTTACAGTCACGCGGAGTACGGGACGACCGCTAAGGCCGTGATCACCAAATTTTGGGTAAGTTCTCTTCTGAATCCCCTGGCTTCAGTTTCGTTCATAGTTTATCATTGAATCACTCAACTCATGCCTTGTTTGCTTCTGGTTTTATGCATGATTGCAGCAACTCTGTAGAGTTCTTGACGAGCACAAGGCCAGAGCTGACGTGGTCTTGCTGGCGGCTGTGAAGAAGAAAGCTCGTCAGTTGCAATACGAGGTGCGCTGGGTTGCCGTCTCGCAGTACTACCACAACTACCTTCATCAAAAGATGACCAAAACTCAAGCACAGAGGCAACGACTTACCTTGAGTAGGGAGTAGTTTATGAAGGTAACTATTACTGACTTTTCATTGTTTCAAGCAGTCAATTATATGTTTTGTGCTCACATGTCATGCTTCCAAAATTTGCATAGGTTATTCCTCGTTGGTGCAAGGATGATGGATGGGCGAGTTTGGTGGATAGGTGGCTCGGCGACGATGCAGAGTTTGCTGCCAAGAGCATCAAGGCTCGGGAAAACCGTGGAAAAGATGGGACACACGGCCAAGGAAACATGAACCACTTGGGCTTCAAGGCCATGAAGGTATATCTATATGCATGATGCGTTTCTCTTCTTCTTTGTCGTAATGTTCTTATGTATGGCTAACTTCTGTTTGACATTGCAGGAGGACAAGTTGAAGAGGCTGCTTTCAGACATTGAGTCGTGGAAGCTGGCCCGCGAGCGGAGTGGTCGCAAGGTCGGCGAGAGCAAGTACTACAGCAAGACCGAGGAGCACCTGGAGTCTTACACTCAGCAGTTTGAGAAGTTGCATCTGGATGTTCCTGACGTCGTCCAGTCTCAGATCGATGACACGGCAGTGGTGGCCATCTAGTGGAAGTCCCATGGCCGGTATCCGTGTTTCGATGGCTTGATCACTCCTTCGGTCCCGTACACACGGCTTCGGGCTACTAACCCGAGCCCGTTAGAGAGTACGGGGCGTTCGCAGCCTCCCTTAGCCCGCCAAGATGCTGTAAGTACTTCCGCCTTATCTTCTTTCTCTCTAACTTTCCCAGTTTATTTTCAGCACTGCCCACTTAGAAACAACCTAAATTCTGTAGGCATATCAGGCCTTTGTTGAGCATAGGAATCTTGAGGTGCAGGAGTACTTGAAACGAGTGAAGGCAAATGATGATTACAACCATCAAGCAATGACAGTTAGTTTTGCCCTCTTAAAACCAAGCTAAAATTTGCACTTTCATTCCTTCTGACCTTCTAGTTTGCTTGTTTAACTAACATCCAGGCTATGTTGGCGTCTTGGCCTAAACGCATGGAGCCACCACAAATTGGACCCCACCACCACCTTCGGGAGAACCCCCACACATTCCCACGTTCGATGAATGGGTGGCACTAGGCGGTGATAGTCCGGTTAGTACATTTGCCTAACTACTGACAAACTAGGTCTCGTTCATTCAACATTATCATATCATATTTATTGTTAGAATCTTCTCTCAAACATGTAGGGGACTGGTGGATCGACTCCTGCTACGTTGACCCCAGTCACTCTGATCTGGCAGAGTGGTCCTGGTCTTGGCGGTGGCGATTTTGGCGGAGGTGGTCTTGGCGGTAGTGGTTTTGGCGGCGGTGCTTTTGGCGGTGGTGGTCTTGGCGGTGGTGGTTTCGGCAGTGGGGGTCTTGCCTGACGTAGATGATGATACCCGTGCATGTGGTCATCGTGATGATGATACCTTATCTTCTTTAGATGATGATCTTTAGTATGTTGTCATGATGATGATGATCTTTAGATGATGAACTTGAGTATGTTTAGATGCTGATGATGATCTTGAGTATCTTTACATGATGAACTGCCATATTTCTGCATTATCATATATTTTCTGCTTTGAAATGCTGTCAAAATGAATTGAACAGGAAAAAAACAGAGAAAATAAAAAAACAGAATAGATCTATGCCGATGGACAGCCCAGTGACTGCCACGTGGCATGTCTATGCCGACGGCTGGCCATCGGCATAGATATCCATCTATGCACATAGATATCCATCTATGCCGACAGCTTGGCCGTTGGCATAGGTATGACGACGGCCAAGCCGTCGGCATATATTGAATCTATGCCGACGGCTTGGCCGTTGGCATACCTCTGCCACGTGGCAGCCCGTGGCTTGCCAGCACGTTTGACGGCGCCGTTCATTGCCGTCATGTGAAAATTACTGTCGACGGTCGTACGGTGGCCGTCGGCATAGTTGCCTATGCCAACGGCTTTTCTATGCCGATGGTTTGACAAGACTACGCTGACATAATCTATGCCGACGGCAGCCGACAGCAAGAGGCCTATGCCGACGGCCCGTGGCCGTCGGCATAGAGTGCGAGTCCGGTAGTAACAGGCTTTACCGCGAGGGTAAAGTATGCGATTTTCGTTCAGAAAATGCCCTACCTAGGTCACAGGCATATGGACCGACCTCCTGTTCTCTTGTTGACGTTGTGATTCAGGGCCACTTGTAGAAAGCTTCAATCGGCTGAAGAATGATACATTGCCGTTTGCCTAACCTTCAAAATTTGGCAATCACATACTCCCTTTGTTCCATAATAAAAGATCATTTTGCAAGCTGGGATGGAGTGAGTAGATAATACTTGATTATTTTTTCTCACTTTTGAAATACGGCCCAACATAGAGTTAATTGCACAGAAGTACCACAATTCGGACATCACATTCAGATTGGTACCATGATTGCTAATTTTTGCGTGTCAGTACCAACATTGCTCCAGATTTTTGCAAATAGGTCTAAACTCTGTATAAACACGTATTGACGGTGTATCTGACCAGTGGGGCCCGCCTGTCAGGTGCCGACGTGGCATGTATTTTGCAGAAAACCCCCTTATGTTGTATGTAATCACAAAAATGCCCAAATTTTTTGCGAAAAAAGGCTTTCTTTTTTGTTCACAATTTTCACCACCGAATCTGGACTGGTTTGAAATTTTCCGCTACTTGAACAAATAAAGAAACGAAAAGAAAAATTAGGTGCCGCCAGGAGTCGATCCTGTCCTGTGGACCGCAAACATTTTTGGAATTAAAAGATCATCATTTGAGATTTGGTGACAATTTTCGGAATTCATGAACATGTTTTTATTTTTGGTGAACATTTCTTGAACGCGTGAACATTTTTTGAATCCATGAGCTTTTTTTGAAACTAGCAACGTGGCCTGCTCGATGCGCGGGCTAGAACTTTAAAATGTTTAATACTAAAAACATCTTATCTAATTTGTGTAAAAAAAAATTGGAACCAAATCTGATGATGTTTATAAATAAAAGTATTTTTGTAAATATAGTTTTTTCTTAGGTATGTTTGTTTTTCTCATTGAATATATTTCTTATACATTTATCATTTACCTGCTTGTCGGGCATGCCATACTAAATGTACTTTTTATGATGAGACACATTCAATCTATATCTTGTATAATTTTTTTGATAGTTTTATCATGTTTCTATTTTCAATTTATTCCTGAAATACAAATTTAGTAGTTCTTATTGTTTATGTGTAGGCGCATATGTATATTTTCTAACATCATGTAAGAATGACATGTTAATTTTGTAGTTGGAGTGATGAATGTACCTGTAATAATTTTCACTTCGGTGGGCATTACCTCGAACACGCGCGCCAGTTAAGTGCGAAACAAAAGAAAAATGCTGCCGGCCCAGCGCTTCAAAAATAGTATAAGAAAGCGAACACCTGAATTCGAATGCGAACTACGGTGTGTCGTGGTGGTTAGCACCTGGCGCCTGTGGACTGTAGGTCGGGGTCGAATCCCCCCGCGCCTGATTTTTCGGTTCTTTTATTTATTCGTTCGAGTGGCGGAAAATTTCAAACCAGTCCAGATTTGGTGGTGGAAATTGCGAAAAAAAAGAAAGCCTCTCATGGAGCTTTTTTCTCGCAAAAAATTTGGGCATTTTCGTGATTACATACAACGTAAGGGGGTTTTATGCAAAAAAACATGCCACGTTGGCACCTGACGGGCGGGCCCCGCTGGTCAGATACACCGTCAATACGTGTTTATACGCAGTTTAGACCTATTTGCAAAAATCTGGAGTAATGTTGGTACTGACACGCAAAAATTAACAATCATGGTATCAATCTGCATGTGATGTCCGAATTGTGGTACTTCTGTGTAATTAACTCCCCAACATAAGGTATTCTCTTCTTTTTTTTGCATGATGGAAATCCAACGGCTCCACAATGCCATGTTCATGTGCCGAAAAGAGGGAGGAGGGGGATACCGTGATAGAACTGACTGAAGCTGAACCACACCCTCGGCCGCGTCCTCCCGCCACTGCTTCTTCGACCACCTCGGACTCCTCCGGTAGACATCCACCGCGGGATCGATCCCCCCCCCCCCCCCCCCCCCCCAGCTGCTCCGAACTCCTGCAGATTGGTTAGTTGGGGGTAACCGTTGCTAGTTCCGTCCAATTAATTGCTAAACTCTAGTAGGAGTATTTGCTTACAGCATTGTAAGGCTAGATTATGTCGAATAGATAGATCATGTAATGGTTCAACCTCAACCAGATTCATGGTATGTTTTGGTTTTAACTGACAGATAAAACAAGCAGAGCGCAAATTTTGTTGGTGTCTTGGACCCTCCGTTGATCAGAGATCACCAGAATTTTGAGACATATACCTTTCTTGCATACTCCTACATAGGGAGGGATAAGTGCTAGGCAACACATTTCATTTATTCGCGCAGTTTAGAATCTCCAACGTGATGTGTCTGTCTGTGTTGCTTTCCTCCATCCTGTCACAAATATGGCAGCAAGGAACGAATCGATCTTTTCCTCGCGCAAAGAAGGAGAGGCAATGCAGCATCACGCGTGTGTCGCGGTAGCAAGAAAAAGAAGCTTCTTTTCCTGCTCTGCTCTGCACGCCTGTCTATGCTTTGCTTTGGAGGATGGAGGATGGATGATGGACGCTGCGGCAAGTAAAGAATATGTTCTTCCCCTGTGTCTTTGCTCCATTGCCCAATTATATTTCCCTCTGTCTGCTTCTATACCCTGGCTGGTATCTGACGCAGCGAACCTGGCGACTACACCCAATTCGTGCTGGTAATTTTATTTCATTTCTGTTTTTCTTGTCTGCTTTGGTGAATCTCTGAATCATGTGCGTTCAATCTTTATTTAGCATTTGGTCACTTGCTAGTTAAATTATAATAAACTCTAAATTCTTCTTTTTGTATGCACGCAATGCAGATCTTTCAACTGGGAGAGCACTGCTGCCCTTGGGGTTGATCGGTCTTGGTCGCCGTGGGCAAGACCAGGTTTGCTGTGTTTCCACTTTTGTCTTTTATTATTAGCTACAGCCTGGCCGTTGCTAACACCCAGCATTGCTTAACCGCAGAAAGACCCCGCCCGCAAATGGAGGCGACGGCGCTAAGTGTTGGCAAGTCCGTCCTCAGCGGGGCGCTCAGCTATGCCAAATCTGCCGTGGCTGAGGAGGTGGCTCTGCAGCTTGGAGTACAGAGCGACCACATATTCATCACCGACGAGCTCGAGATGATGCGGTCATTCCTCATGGCTGCGCATGACGAGGGAGATGACAATATGGTGGTCAGGACTTGGGTGAAACAGGTCCGTGACGTCTCCTACACTGTGGAAGATTATCTCCTTGATTTTTCTGTTCGTCTTGAGAAGCAGTCTTGGTGGCGCATCCCTTGCACGCTGCTAGACCAGCACCGTGTGGCAAAGCAGATGAAGGAGCTCAGAATCAAGGTGGAGGATGTCAGCCAGAGGAACCAACGGTACCACCTCATCAAGGGCTCTAGCTCCAAGCCTACCTCTGCTGTTGGGAAGCCTACCATCTCAAGTGTGACAATGTCTGCCGCCGATGATGCAAGGCTACTGCGGCAAAAAGCAAAAATGGATCTCATCAAGTTGATCAATTGCAAGGATGATGCACTTCGAGTGATAGCATTGTGGGGCACAAGTAGCAGTGATCTGGGGGAGATTTCCATCATCAAGTGTGCCTATGAAGATCTCATCATACACAAGAATTTTAATTGCTGTGCTTGGATCACATTGATGTGCCCTTTCAATCAGTCAGATTTCATTCGAAGCATTATTAGGCAAATTTATGTTAATTCTCTTCAAGAAACAGGAAAAGAAGGAAAATCAGCTATTGGGGCCCAAGTTTTGAGGATGATGCCAACGATGAAAGAAGATGGTTTGGCTCATGAGTTCAAGAGATATTTAAATTTCAAGAGTTACCTAATTGTACTCAATGGCATACGCACCATTGAGGAGTGGGATTGCATTAAAACATGTTTCCCAAACAACAAGAAAGGAAGCCGAATCATAGTATCCACTGAGAAAGTTGAAGTTGCAAGCTTATGCATAGGAGCAGAGCAGAGGATGAAGCTCTAGTGTGCAAGAAGTTACTTGCTGATCCGTCTCTTTATGTTTTCTACAGTAAGGTAATTTTTGAAGTCCCGAAAATTGTCTAATTGTTGTCCCTATTGTTATTTATGTTCTTTGTCTCAACTAAAAGTTTACATAATTAACTAAAGTTGTTATTGTGTAGTCATGTAAGTTTTATGTTAATAACCATTCTACATAGTTTAATTACAAAATAATTTAATTTTTTCTATTTTCATGAGAAAGAATTTGTTGTACATTTTACTTCTGCTAGAACTGTTATATGTATAGTAACCTTAATTTATCAAGGCCAATGTGCATAAATGATTCCATTTGATGTTTCTACACCTCCCCCTCCCTCCCCTATCATCCGATTGCATGTCCGCTACCTTAGCATTAGATCCAAGCTTGACCATAGTTCCAGTGGTTACAACTGTATCTCATCCTCCATTCGGTCCATTTGTTTTCTAGCTCAAGACCTCAACTCTCTGATGGTGTTATTTCGATTCATGTACTTATCTAGGGTCCACTTGTCAACAAGCACATACTTCTTCCATAAATTATATTCTCTTCATCTTCTTCAACATGAATGAAAGCAAGCAAACTATGGGCTCAAACCCAAATTAGAACCGCCATAAGAGGGAATCACTTGCATTGCTTGTGGCTATAGCCGTTGAGTGACTGCCATTATAGGGAAGATGTAGGTCTTAGCACATAATGAGCAGCCTTGACATGGTATCTTTGAGTGCACTACAAAGCACTTATCAGAAGGATATGCCTTTTTCGTCAGATGTAGCTCTTAGCACATAATGAGCTGCCTTGCCATGGTATCTTTGAGTGTTGCATTAAGAAACACTTACCAGAAGGATATGCCTTTTTCATCCTATCATGGAATGGCTTTACATGTTATAGGTGTGGGCCAACCTAGTTGCCCCTGATTCTCGCGACAAACATTAGAGAATCTCATCAACTGCCATTCACAATCTGCGGACAAGAATGCAATCTGCTCTAATATCAGTGGCCAAATTATATTAAATTATTTTCGTTGTTGTCCTAACGAACAACATGGTCTGTTAGAGATAAGAGATCATCAGATCATTTAAGAACAATAATTATTATATAAAAAATTACATAAAACTTAACACGGGGCAAAATATTATCATCTGTAAAGAAAGACAATACCTAAGCATTAATCGTGTGCTTGTGTTTAGGTTTCTCATGAGAGATGGAGTTCCGTGGAAATAGTCTCTACTGGCGTTGACAGCTCTACAGACAAGAACATCCTCAGCCGCACGGAAACAATGGCTACTCTAGAGGAATCTCGTCTCATTGGGAGAGGGAATGAAAAAGAGGAAATCATCAAACTAATCTCAAATAAATATCTCCCGCAATTTCATGTGATATCCTTGTGGGGAAAGGGTGGTATCGGAAAAACAACACTAGTGAGAGATATTTATCAAAGCCAAGAGATTAGCAGCATGTTTGATAAGCATGCTTGTTTCACAATCATGCGCCCTTTCAACTCAGCACCACTCCTTGAGAGCTTAATTATGCAAATCAAAGATAAGAATGAAGATAAAAATGAGAAAGATTTAAGGAGATGTTTAGAAGGAAAGAGATATTTACTTGTTCTTGATGATTTCTGGTCCAGAGTAGAGTGGGATGCTATAAAAGAGTATTTGCCAGAAACTGCTGGAAGCTGCATAATAGTCACCATAAGGGAAGAGAATATTGCCAAGCACTGCTCAAAGAATGAACGAGACATATACATGCTCAAACATCTGGGTCCTGATGACGCATTTGCCCTCTTCACCAAAAAGGTACAAATGAAGCAGTGTCATACTGAATGCCTCTCTTGTTTCTATTACAGTTATGGAATAAATGTTGTCAATTTGTTTATTTCTTTTTAAAGGGCTAATTTTTTTATTTCACAAAGAATATCTTTATGTCCACTAGAAAATTGGAGTTGCCACTCATCACTTCATTAGAAATCTTATGCAATTGCTAGAATAATACATATAAATACCTCGACCTTGGAATACATAAACTATGATTAAAATAAGATGGGACATGATAATTTGTGTAGTTATAGTTAGGTCCAACCAAATTATTTGTAGATTTTGTACCTGTTAAAGGGAAGTAGGATATCCCTGTTTTACTAGCGAACAACAAAGAAGTCAAACAGTAGAGGTACATATAAAGGTTCATCCTTTTTCTTGTGGATACCGTCTCAACATTTTCACCCACTCGGCTCTACCGCAATAAAAACACATGATTCAGTAATCATGGAAGAATATTCGATCTGCTTTTGTAAGAATCGCTAGTCAGCGTCTCATAGTCTGTATTTGGCTCAGTCCTCTTGAAATCAAGTCACTCTCTTAATCCAGATATTTTCATTTCTTGAAATCGAGCATATTTCCATATCACCTGCCATGCTAACTATGACTATTTATAATTTTCAACATATGCTTGCAGCACGGCAACACTGCTATTAACTTCTATCGAACAACGTATATTCCTAGTTTACTACAATTGTGCTGATGGGACGATAATCTATTTGATCAGACCTAAGAATTATTGTAACTGGGAGATACATCTGATTAGATGGAAACAAAATCTCATCTTTGAAACGCATGAATGGTTGATAAGCTCAAAGAATGATGTAGAAACTTATTATCCAACAAAAAGTAGCATTGTGTCACTTTAACATCTTTGTAGTACATATTCCCATATAAAAAAATGTGTTAGACAATGGTGCATATTTGGTTTCTTTCTTGTTGTACTAAATGACTTGATTGATATGGATTTCAGGTATTTAAGGAGGCCGTAAGTTTGGATGAGCGATATCCAGAGTTGGTTGAACCAACAAAACTAATATTGAAGAAGTGGAGAGGGCTTCCCCTTGCACTAGTCACCATAGGTGGCTTCTTGGCAAACCAACCAAAAACTGCTTTTGAATGGAGAAAATTGAATGATCATATCAGTGCTGAGTTGGAGATGAATCCAGAACTTGAGACCATAAAACCAATCCTTATGAAAAGCTATGATGGTTTACCCTATTACCTCAAGGCTTGTTTCTTGTATCTAGCCATCTTTCCTGAAGACCAGCAGATTGCACGGAGACGCTTAGTGCGTCGTTGGATTGCAGAGGGTTACTCAAGTGAGATGTGTGGCAAGTCTGTAGAGGAAGTATTGGACTCTTACTTCATGGAACTCATAAGCAGGAGCATGATCCTGCCATCTCAACAGTCAATTCATAGTAGGAAAGGAATTGACTCCTGTCATGTCCATGATCTCATTCGTGAAATTGCCACCTCAAAGTCTAAGGAGGAAAATCTTGTTTTCACATTGGAGGAAGGGTGCAGCTTAAATAACCAAGGCACAGTACGTCATCTTGCTGTAAGCAGTGATTGGAAGGGGGATCAAAGTGAATTTGAGAATATAGTACTTATCCAAAGTACGATCGTTGACAGAGTTCGGAAATTGGAGGCCATTTTACACTTCTGATAAGATCAGGTTGTTACGAGTGCTGGATTTGGAAGGCAAGTGGGATCTAGTTGATCATCATCTTGAGCACATTGGGAAGCTTGTACATCTTAGATATCTTTCTCTAAGGGGACATGCTGATATATTTCACCTGCCAAATTCGTTGGGGAACCTGATACAACTCCATACACTAGATATTTCAGGCACAAGCATAATAAAGCTACCAAGGATCATGATCAAGCTTGTGAAGATGCAACATATTCTTGCTAGCGATATAGGAATGAGAAATGCCAATATGTTTGCTTATGCAGAGGAGTAGTCACGGATGAGTTTGCCTTTATACTCAGTAGGTTGTTGTTTGTCATGTTGTGCACCTGATGTACTGGCAAATGATCTTGGGCTTGATGATGGTGGACAACTTAACAGGCATGATGTATGCACTGCATTTGTTGCAACATATTACCTTATTATGCGGCGGGAGGACGAAATCCAGGTGGTGTGGAAGTGCCAAGAGGGATTTGGAGACTGAAGGCCCTGCACACACTCCGTACCATGGACATCTAAGTGGGAAAGGCTCTTGTAGAAGATATAAAAAAGCTCACCCACTTGCGCAAGTTAGGATTGACAGGCATCAACAAGTGAAACGGTCAAGACTTGTGTTCAGCTATTGCTCATCTCAGCAGCCTGGATTCATTGTCACTGCACTCCCACGGATGGAGGACAGGTTTATCAGGCTGCTTGGATGGCATGTCCTCACCCCCAGAAAACCTGCAGAGCCTCAAGTGGATCCAGGGCCTCAAAAATCTCGTGAAGCTGAAACTAGAGGGGTCGAGGATATCGGAGCATGATGCGGCCATACAAGTCCTTGGGAATCTACCAAACCTGGCCACCCTACGTCTATTGGATTACTCGTTTGATGGTGAAGAGGTTTGTTTCAGTTTTCGTCGGGAGGCATTCCCGAGCCTGAATGTGCTGGAGCTGTATTGCATAGGAAACCTCAAGTCGGTGGGATTTGAAGGAGCAGCCCCTAAGCTTGAGTTGCTGCAGTATTTAGATTGGGGCAACATTGTTGGGTTGTTCTGTGGGTTAGCATATCTCCCAAGCCTCAAGGAATTTATGCTGCATGAGTCGAACTGGCAGGCCACCGAGTTGGTGGAGCACTTGCGAGGCCAGCTCGAAGAGAATATAAACAAGCCCGTTTTGAGGAGGTGGGGGGACTAGCTGTATTCTTTTGTTTTTGCGGGGAAGGACTAGATAGCCGTATCCCTCCTGTGTAATACTAGACCGCCTGGAAGTTGTATCAGCAACTGCATGTGTAACCTTTGTGTAGGCACCGGCTGTCATTTTGTCCATCGATCGTGAGTATTTGATTTCGATATTTGTTTGTGTGGGCACATGATAGTTCAGTCAATAATTTTCTTGATTCGATTGCACTATTACTATTAGCGATGTGATTTGGGAGCAACTAGCTAGCTAGAGGGAATAGGAGAGAAGAATCATGTGCGTGTCCACTCTGCTTTGAGGTTGGCACGCTCAGCATTTCCTCAGTTGAGGGAGTTCCAAGACCGGAGTATATATAAAATCGGTGGCTGCTGGCGTTTCCCCGCTCTCTGTTTTGCTGCCTGTAATAATGCGTTTCTAAGCCTGAAGTGCCTTTCTGTTATCATCATCTTGCGGTTGCGGGCCGTGGCTGAGCTTATATATTGTCCTCATCGGGGCCCTAACAGATGATGTTAATTAACCGTGGAACTCGTTTCATTTCAATGGAAAAATGGAACGGGGCACGATTCCTCTATTATTCTACTCTAAAAGGAAAAGAGTACTAACTACTAGTGTTTCCTCACTTCCATGTACCTGCATTCAATTCATTAGCAAGCTATGCCATGCCCGTGATGGATTTGGAACACTCTTTGAGTGGCCCGGATAGATGATGTCTCTTCTAGCTCTGACCTTCATACATCTCTCCTTGTGTATATATTGTTTCGGCATGTACAGAACCTCGTCCAGTAGTACCCACACATGTTTGTGTGCTATACATGTATTCATTGTCGAGGGAAAGGGAAAAGTTGTATAGTATGCTTACACAATGTTCGCAGATTAAAGAAAGGAGCCTATTCTACTGAAGCCCAAGACATGGAGAAATGCGTTCTGCAGTTATTAGCGAGCTGTCAAGATGCAACACCATCACTGTTTCCGCGCATATTTGGATAGAGTATGTATTGCCATGCTTTGGTTTGGGAGCCGACAATCCTGTGATGACACTTAATTTAAGCACGTACTCCCTCCGTACGAAAATACTTGTCATCGAAATTAATGAAAAGAGATGTATCTAGAACTAAAATCCATCTAGATACATCCCCTTTTATCCATTTTGATGACAAGTATTTCCGGACGGAGGGACTATGTCACTGTATTTTCCTGTTCCAAGGAATGCACCAGGTTATGTTATGTGCGTCATCTGGCTTTGATTCCAGGGAACACACTAGCTAGCTGTAACTCAGATCATAGATGATGACCTTTTATTTATCTCCTTCGGTGTGGTTTCAGTAGTCACTGTATCACCAACTGCATGCATGCGTGAGCTGCTACTCCCTTTGTAAGAGCAAATGGCATTCGTCGTTTTGTTTGCCCGTAGTGACTCTTTGAGGACAGTTTAGTCAGCAGTAACAAATTTCCATGTTTTATTTCAGGAAACAGAGCAAGTGCTACCAAATTGAAGTGTCCACTCTGCTTTAAGGTCAGTATTTCCAGCATTATTTATTGTTTACTCGGCTGTCAGATTCCACTAACCTGAAACTGAAACTGCAGAACCATGAAGACGCGGAAGAGATGTTCATGGTCTGTTGCATACTTCATATTCTAACTTGGAGGTGAGGAAGAGATGTTCCTGTGGGTTTCATTGACCAAACTGAAACTGCAGAAGCATTAAGATAGGGCGGCGGCGGCGGCGGTTGATCAGTCTTGTTAAAATGAGTGGTGGCCATCAATGGCAACAACCAAATCTCTGTGGACATCAAGCCTTTTGCCTTTGCCCCCAAGTCCTCCCAGGATTACATTGGTCTGTGGACTGCTCTGCCTGCCATAACATTTTGGCGAAAGATTCAGTCATCCTTTCAGAGATTGGCGAGGTGTCAATATGTAACAAAATCACCATGGGAAGCTACAAGTACAATCAAGCAGCGACAGAACTGTTTCTGCAAATACGAGTCATGATTGGATAAAGTGACACGTAACTTAGGTATGCCACTGTATTTCTTGTCTGCATATATGCTTGAACAATTGCCTAACTTGATCCTGACCCTCATTTGTCCGCCAGCGCAACCGTGCCCCCAACTTCATAACTCGCATACCGATACAGATACAAACACAATGCAGCATTGATCATGACATATGTAGGTAGCATAAGACAACAACAGCGGACAACACAAGACATAGTTTAGCTGTCCACCGAAGTTGACCCTCCTCTGGAACGCTCAGCCCCCCGAGAAGGTCAAGTGGCTCGGGTCTTTCTCCAGTATCATCTCCGTTCGCATGTTCCCGTCCCCCAATAGTTTCTCGTTGTAGTTCTTTATCCCCTGAACATCCCCGTGTCATTTGCAAACCACGCATTTTTACCCACTCTTCCTTTGTAAACTAGTATTCACTACAGTAAACAGGTAATTTGCCGTCTGTGGATCACAGACGGCAAAGAGCTAAATCTAGACGGCAAAGATTTTGCTGTCATGAAGCAGATGACAAAATCAAACGACAAAGATAAGTTGGCAAAGAATACTTTGTCATCAGCTTTTCATCAAACAGATGGCAAAGACTTTGCCGTCTGCCAAATCTGCTTCATCGTCAGCCTTATAAATCACAGACGGCAAAAAAAAGTACTTTTGCCGTCAGCCAGACTACATCTGTACGGTCAACTATTCGTGTCTTCGCCGTCAGCCTCGTATATCACATACGGCAAAGAAAGGGGTCGAATTAAAAAACAACACGAAGCAGCGTCGCTCCCGAGGGATGCGGTCAACGCATGGAGTGCACTGCCCATGTTTCTTCTTCTTTTAACAGGCAAAGGATTGGGCGTGTTTAGTGCTTTCATTCAATGATAATGCAGTACAAAACGCAAACATGACCCTGAAAAAAATAAAGCCACATAATAGTCTCGGAAATTAACACAAAGGACCCTAAAAGTAAAAGTAAAAATCAATCGGGTCCTTCTTCTCCCCTGTTGTGCTCTGTTCGCCTCGCCGTCCGGCCCCAACGCTCGCCGCACTGCTCTGTCGTGCTCTGCTCGCTGCGCCGTCGCCCGGCCCTGCTCGGTCGTGTCGCTCCGTCTTAGCCGTGCTCGGGAGCCAACTCGCTCTAACGCCACGACGAGGCACGCGAGGAAGGTCGGGGATGGGCGGTGCTCGACCGGCGGAGCTCGCGAGGTGGAGCGCCCGGCTGCTCTAGCGGCGGAGCTCACGAGGCGGAGCGCACGAACGGCGGGTGAGGAGGAGCTCGGAGTGTGGACGGGCTTGGGTGTGCGGCCGGAGGAGTTGTGGTGCGCACGGTCGGCGGGTGAGGATGAGCTCGCGAGGTGGACCTTCATGCGGCACTGGCGAGGTGGCAGACGGACGGGCGGGAGGGTGCTGGGCGCGAAGGCGAACGGACGGGCGGGAGGGCGCTGGCCGCGACGTGTGGTTGCTTGGGGACGGGCGGGCGCTGGGCTAAGCATGTGGCTGCTCGGGGACACCTAACGGGCGGGCAGGCGTTGCCCAGCGACCTGTGGCTGCTCCGGGGAGGATTAGGGAGGAGGGAGTAGGAGAGAGAAGGGCGCTGGCCGGCGGTGTTCTACTGCTCGGGGAGGTGGAGAGAAGAGGGAGCACGGGGGAGGATATGGGAGTTGTGGATGGGGCGGTAGGGTCATGGCCTCGTGGGTGGGGGCGTGCATGGGGGTGCGTGCGTCGTGGGGTGGGTGGAGGCGTGCGTCCGACGGCGTGGGATGCGCTTAGGCTGGTCATACTGGGAGTAACTTAGCTAGTAACATAACGCTCTTCGAGAAAATTCTGCTTATGTGGTAAGTAATTAATGAGAGGTGGTAACATAATATGTTACTGTAACATAGCGCTTTTCAAGACAAGATGAGTCTATGAGCTAGTAAATGAAGCCATCTATGATACTACTATTATGTTACTTTGCATTATGAAGGTAGTAACTTAGACTAGTGTCATATGCATGACACTAGTCTAAGTTACTCCCCACTATGACCAGCCTTATGAGATATTGCCAAGTCATCGATACGTGTGCTTAATCTGCGTGATGTGCTTCTTCTTTGCCGTCCGTGAAAATAAATACAGATGGCAAAGAGCTCACTTTGACGTCTGCCAAAAATAAGATGTCTGCCAAAACAAATACAGACGGCAACATTTCTTTGTCGTCTGTAATTTTTGTTGCAGACGTCAAAGTGAGCTCTTTGCCGTCTGTGTTTTTTTTTCGCAGACGGCAAAGTCTATTTTACCGTCTACTGATGACAGCAAACCCCCTCGTTGCCGTCTGCCCGACGAAAGCTGACGGCAAGGACACCTCCTGGCGGCAAATTAGTTGTTTCCCGTAGTGATTACAGTGCTTGTTAACCCTGTCGAAGATTGTGTTCTTCAGTGACGGAGCTTAACAGAGACAGTTGAGGGGGAATAGCGGAGTTAAGGGGGCTCAAAGGACAAATTCAACTTAAACAATGATAATCTTCAAAGCACAATATTTCACATAATTTCTCTAGGGTATGGGGGCCATAGCCCCCCTTGGCCCTAGTGAATCTCCACCGCTAATATGCTTACTGATGGTGCTGTACTGGATGAGGGGATGGTAGTTGAAACTGAAGAGCTACGTCACGCTCCGGGGGTTAGGGAGCCACACCACCGGATTCCATCTTGTCACAAGACAGTGGATCATTGGCAAGAAGAAAGAATAAAATCTTACGCAGAACTTGTTCGTGCCGCTGCTCATCGATCTTGGACCTTATCGCCGACACATTGGTGGTGTTGATGCAGGTGTAGCCTGGCACACTGATGCTAAAGATGGTCGGCATCTTGGGGCCACCGTGCTCATCGAAGGCAAAGTTGGTGACGTACAGCTCGAACTTCGAGGCGCTTTCCTGTTGCTCTACGTGACGGACGATAGTGTGTCGCCGCGGTAGATGTTTCTGTTTTATCCGCCGGTGGACGTGTGGCGTCGTCATTATATTATTGGACTCTTGAAAATGGTGTGTTTATTTGTCTTGAAAGAAAACTTTTATAGTAGAGTAATTATCATCTGTTATCTCAAGTTGCTGATTTTGTCTTTTATCCCATTTAGTAAACCTCACGCATGAAGAAGGATGTTCAAAATAAAAAATGTTAATGCTTGGTCAGCTAATATATTTACTTAAAATGTCGCTTAACATGCCATCTGGTTTTCTTGACAAGATAATCCACCATCTGATCACCACTCGGCATGGATGGTGAGCTATCTCCAAAACAATGAACAATCTACCATCCGTTTCTCCGCAGATGGGCGGGCCGGCGGACGTGGAGGCGTTTCGATCGGTACTCCCTCCCCTCCTTGCTCCCGTTCATGCAGATTGGTTGGGGTAACTGTCCAATTAAATCCCTGCGGTCATACTCTACTAAACTCTGTTTTCTGACAGCATTGTACTACTGCTTAATTGGTTGTGTCGAGTAGAGCATGTAATGGTAATTCCACCAGCTGATCCATGTGAATTTCTGCTTTGAGTGACTTCAGTTGGTATCTTCAGAAAATTGCAGCAAAACTATTTGGGGATTTGCTCTGACTTCAGTTGAGAGCTTCATGGAATTTATGGTCTGGCTTCAGGCATCGGGTTGGAACTCAACTGGGTCAGAGTATAGAAAAACCCTGAACTTATAACTTAACTTAAGCCATTAAACTCTTAAATGAAGTCACAGTTACCGAAAAAGGGTTTCCCCCCGCTTTATATTCCAAAACAACCAACACCGATACATGATCGCTGGGGCGAACATCACAACAAGCCCAAAAGAAAAAGAAGAAGAAACAAATGCCAACAACGGCAGCTCGACAGAGCACGGATGACCCGCCACCGCTACGCCCACCAAAGACAAACCACTACAACCCGAGGCTCCGGACCACCGCGTACAAAACAGCACCTCCAAGAAGGAAAGCGACGCCGACGACGCTGCTACCCGGACATGTCCTAGGGTTTCCCGGCACGCGGAGGGAGGTGGGGGATGGATGTCACCGACACCCTCCAGGGAGGAATGGTGGCACCCGCAGGTGTCACCGCATCGGGGCCGAAGACCGCTAAGGATTTCTCCCGTACTCCAATCCCCGCCGCCCAACGGACCGGAGCCGACCAACCAGACCGCCGCCCACCACCATGCGTCATCACGGTTGCGCCGTCACCCACGCCGCCTCACCGCGGACACCAACACGAGGCCAAGAGGACCGGAGAGAAGCGCCCCGCGGAGGGAGAAGCAGCACCGAAACCGAACGGGAGGGAACCACCTCCATCGCCGTCGTGCGGGAGGCCAGAGCCTCCGGCACCGTCGCGGTAGCCGTCCGGACGCAACAGCAGGGCATGCCAGGCCACCCCTGGCCCGGCCAGGCCCGAAACGGGCCCGCTAAGCCCCGCCGCCACGCTGCAGCGAGCCGGCGATGGCTCCACCAACACCCTGCTGCGCATCGCCTCTCCCCCGCCTCCCGAAAGCCACGAAGCAGACCCACACCGCCGCCGGCCCGCCCAGGCCCAGATGGGGCCCGAAGGGCCCAGATCTGGGCCGAGCGGGCGCCGCCAGATCGCGCCGCCGCGTCGCCCCGTCGCCAACGGCGACGCCGCCGTCCAGAAGCCCGGCCCCCCTCGCGCCAGGAGCCCCCGCCGCCGCGCTGGACCGCCGCCGCCAAGAAGCACCGCCCGGGGTCGCCCCGTCCCGCGCCGGCGGACACCCGAGAGGGGAAAAGCCAGGGGGCCGCCGCCACCAGCGTCGCCCGGGCCAGGCCCGCAGCGGGCGCCGGCGACAGCGGCAGAGAGGAAGAGGGAGGGAGAGGCGCGCGGGGGGAAGGCTGGGCGCGGCCGGCCGCCCGCGGGGGCGGCTCGGTCGCGAGAGATTGTAACCTGCCTCCGAAGTCACAGTTAAGGTGCCTGAGTATACACAATTTCTGATTTGAGTGACAGCTAAGGTGAGTGAAGCCAGCTAGGTTGCTAAATAGTTTGGGTTTACTCTGTTTCTGTTGGTATCTTCAGTGCTCCCTTGATCAAATGTAGGATCACAAGAGTGTCAAGGTATATTTTTCCTGGATAGAGAGATAACCCAAAGGTTTTATAGTTCATTTCATCTTGGGGAGAATCTTGAACATGGTCAGAATTCTTGCTCTCATCTACCTGGCCAACCAACGAATTGGTTCTTAGTATGGGCTATTTAGTTGGTCATTAGATGAACTCATGAAATCTAAGGTGATTGACAGATGCAAATTGAGGACTGGTGATAGCCCCGGTGGTACATGAGAGCGTAGTGGCACGCCCGCACGGGGCTGGCTTCAACTCCCTGTGGATGTGGAATTTAGCAACATCTGAAAACCGTATTTCAGTTAGATCACAGTAGCTGCTATGACCCTAGCTACCTTGTTCGTCTTGCGAGTTGGAGAGGAAAATACTAGACCAACAACAAAATTTTGTGAATGGGACAGCAGGAAAATCAGTAGACTTGACTTCCTTTGCGCACATGCTGTTTTGTAAAATGTCACACCTAATTTCTGCAACATATACGGCTTTGCTGGTCCGAGTGTTACTGTCACTTGCTCAATGGTGTTCCTGTAACACATTTTCTGATCGTGGCTACATCTGTGTATGCTTTCTTTTAAACTGATAAAAAATATGTTTGTCATCTCTAACTGTTCTCCTTTCTGGTTATTTCCATGTTCTGGTTTTAGATAGCACGTATTGAAGAATTCAGCTGCAGTGGATCAGATGGTGTTGTATGTATAAAATGAGGTACTTCTTTCTCCAATTAGATTCTGAAGACCTGACAAACAGTCATAGTATGAATCAAAACTTTTTTTTTATTTTGTTGTAAGCATAATTCTTCTAAAAAACTTTGGGCCATCAAGGACCATGTCATAATTTGAGTTCTAGCCTTTTAAAGAAAAATTTAAGACCAGTTATTGTAACTGGTGAAGAGACACTATTGCAATAGAAGTTCCGAACACATTGCATCTTTTTTTGTTAAAGAAACGAATGGAGAAAAGATAACTGGTGTGTCGCTTCAACTTTCAAGTTCATCTTTTGATCCCTACATATTCTGTTTCTCTCATTAGTGTGCTCCCATGTATGGAACCTAGATACCTCTTTTTCGGCTAAGAAGGTGAGGATCCAGTTATCCTTAATGTCCTTTGTTTTTTTTCTTATCTTTTGTGTATTTACAGTTTGTCTATTTCACCGGTGTTTTTCTATTAAATAGGATCTTCTGAATCTGTGGGTGCTTGAGTCTTGATGCTTGTCAGAATAGCAATTTTGGCTGGAATTTGGAATATGTTTCGTTGGACGCACTTATTTCTTGAATATGTCAAAGTGAGCTCTTTGTCGTCTGTGTTTTTTTCCGCAGACGGCAAAGTTTATTTTACTGTTAGTTTTTATTTGCTGTCTACTGATGACGGCAAACCCCATCGTTGATGTCTGCCCAACAAAAATCTGACGGCAAGGACGCCTCCTGATGGCAAATTAGCTGTTTCCCGTAGTGATTACAGTGTTGGGGAACGTTGCAGAAAATTAAAAATTTTCCTACGGTTTCACCAAGATCCATCTATGAGTTCATCTAGCAACGAGTCATGGGAGAGTGATTGCATCTACATACCACTTGTAGATCACGTGCGGAAGCGTTCAATAGAACGGAGATGATGGAGTCATACTCGCCGTGATTCAGATCACCGATGACCTAGTGCCGAACGGACAGCACCTCCGCGTTCAACACACGTACGGAGCGGATGACGTCTCCTCCTTCTTGATCCAGCAAGGGGGAAGGAGAGGTTGATGATGATCCAGCAGCACGACGGCGTGGTGGTGGATGCAGCAGAACTCCGGCAGGGCTTTGCTAAGCGACTACGGGAGGAGGAGGAGGTGTAGCAGGAAGGGGAGGCGCCAAGGGCTTCAGGGTGTGTCTTCCCCTCCCTCCCCTCCCTTTATATAGGTGCAAGAGAGGGGGGCGGGAGGGCGCAGCCTTGCCCCTTCCTCCAAGGAAGGGGTGCGGCCAAGAGGGGGGGAGGAGTCCATCCTCCCCAAGGCACCTCGGAGGTGCCTTCCCCCCTTTGGACTCTTCCCTCCCCAAGTCTCCTTGGCGCATGGGCCTCTTGGGGCTGGTGCCCTTGGCCCATATGGGCCAAGGCGCACCCCCTACAGCCCATGTGGCCCCCCGGGGCAGGTGGACCCCCCCGGTGGACCCCCGGACCCCTTTCGGCACTCCCGGTACAATACCGATAATGCGTGAAACCTTTCCGCGACCAAAATAAGACTTCCTATATATAAATCTTTACCTCCGGACCATTCCGGAACTCCTTGTGACGTCCCGGATCTCATCCGGGACTCCGAACAACATTCGGTTTGCTGCATACTCATATTCATACAACCCTAGCGTCACCGAACCTTAAGTGTGTAGACCCTACGGGTTCGGGAACCATGCAGACATGACCGAGACGTTCTCCGGTCAATAACCAATAGCGGGATCTGGATACCCATGTTGACTCCCACATGTTCCACGATGATCTCATCGGATGAACCACGATGTCAAGGACTCAATAGATCCCGTATACAATTCCCTTTGTCTAGCGACATTGTACTTGCCCGAGATTCGATCGTCGGTATCCCGATACCTTGTTCAATCTCGTTACCGGCAAGTCTCTTTACTCGTCCCGTAACACATCATCCCGTGATCAACCCCTTGGTCACATTGTGCACATTATGATGATGTCCTACCGAGTGGGCCCAGAGATACCTCTCCGTCACACGGAGTGACAAATCCCAGTCTCGATTCATGCCAACCCAACAGACACTTCGGAGATACCTGTAATGCACCTTTATAGCCACCCGGTTACGTTGTGACGTTTGGTACACCCAAAGCATTCCTACGGTATCCGGGAGTTGCACAATCTCATGGTCTAAGGAAATGATACTTGACATTTAGAAAAGCTTTAGCATACGAACTACACGATCTGTGCTAGGCTTAGGATTGGGTCTTGTCCATCACATCATTCTGCCAATGATGTGATCCCGTTATCAGCGACATCCAATGTCCATGGTCAGGAAACCGTAACCATCTATTGATCAACGAGCTAGTTAACTAGAGGCTTACTAGGGACATGGTGTTGTCTATGTACCCACACATGTATCTGAGTTTCCTATCAATACAATTATAGCATGGATAATAAACGATTATCATGAACAAGGAAATATAATAATAACTAATTTATTATTGCCTCTAGGGCATATTTCCAACAGTCTCCCACTTGCACTAGAGTCAATAATCTAGTTCACATCGCCATGTGATTAACACTCATAGGTCACATCGCCATGTGACCAACATCCAAAGAGTTTACTAGTGTCATTAAACTAGTTCACATCATCATGTGATTAAGACTCAATGAGTTCTGGGGTTTGATCATGTTTTGCTTGTGAGAGAGGTTTTAGTCAACGGATCTGAACCTTTCAGATCCGTGTGTGCTTTGACAATTTCTAGGTCACATTGTAAACGCTGCTTCCACGCTCCACTTGGATCTATTCCAAATGGTTGCTCCACTATACGTATCCGGTTTGCTACTCAGAGTCACTCGGATAGGTGTTAAAGCTTGCATCGACGTAACCCCTTACGCCGAACTCTTTATTACCTCCATAATCGAGAAACATGTCCTTATTTACTCCAAGGACAATTATTGACCGCTGTCCAATGATCCATTCCTGGCTCATTCTTGTACCCCTTGACTGACTCATGGCAAGGCACACTTCCGGTGCGGTACACAGCATAGCATACTATAGAGCCTATGTCTGAAGCATAGGGGACGACCTTCGTCCTTTCTCTCTTTTCTGCCGTGGTCGAGCTTTAACTCTTAACTTCATACCTTACATCTCAGGCAAGAACTCCTTCTTTGACTGATCCATCTTGAACACCTTCAAGATCATGTCAAGGTATGTACTCATTTGAAAGTATTATTAAGCATTTTGATCTATCCTTATAGATCTCGATGCTCAATGTTCAAGTAGCCTAATCCAGGTTTTTTATTGAAAAACACTTTTCAAACAACCCTATATGCTTTCCAGAAATTCTACATCATTTCTGATCAATAATATGTCAACAACATATACTCATCAGAAATTCTATAGTGCTCCCACTCACTTCTTTGGAAATACAAGTTTCTCACAAACTTTGTATAAACCCAAAATCTTTGATCATCTCATCAAAGTGCACATTCCAACTCCGAGATGCTTACTCCTGTCCTTAGAAGGATCGCTGGAGCCAGCATAACTTTTAGCATCCTTAGGATCGACAAAAACTTTCTGATTGTATCACATACAACCTTTCCTTACAAAACTGGTAAGGAAACTCGTTTTGACATCCATCTGCCTGATTTCATAAATGCAGCTAATGCTAACATGATTCCGACGGACTTAAGCATCGCTACGAATGAGAAAATCTCATCGTAGTCAACACCTTGAACTTGTGAAAAACTCTTCGCCACAAGTCGAGCTTCACAGACGGTGACATTACTGCTCACGTCCGTCTTCTTCTTAAAGATCCATTTATCTCAATGGCTTGCCGATCAACGGGCAAGTCCACCAAAGTCCATGCTTTGTTCTGATACATGGATCCTATCTCGGATTTCATGGCTTCTAACCATTTGTTGGAATATGGGCCCACCATTGCTTCTCCATAGCTCGTAGGTTCATTGTTGTCTAGCAACATGACATTCAAGACAAGATCACTATACCACTCCGAAGCAGTACGCGTCCTTGTCGTCCTACGAGGTTCGGTAGTGCTTGATCCGAAGTTTCATGATCACTATCATAAGCTTCTACTTCAATTGGTGTAGGTGCCACAGGAACAACTTCATGTGCCCTGCTACACACTAGTTGAAGTGATGGTTCAATAACCTCATCAAGTCTCCACCATCTTCCCACTCAATTCTTTCGAGAAAAACTTTTCCTCGAGAAAGGACCCGTTTCTAGAAACAATCCCTATTGCTTTCGGATCTAAATTAGGAGGTATACCCAACCGTTTTGGGTGTCCTATGAAGATGCATTTTATCCGCTTTGGGTTCGAGCTTATCAAACTGAAACTTTTTCACATAAGCGTCGCAGCCCCAAACCTTTAAGAAACGACAACTTAGGTTTTTCCAAACCATAGTTCAAACGGTGTCGTCTCAACGGAATTACGTGGTGCCCTATTAAAGTGAGTGCGGTTGTCTCTAATGCCTAACCCATGAACGATAGTGGTAATTCGATAAGAGACATCATGGTACGCACCATATCCAATAGGGTGCAACTATGATGTTCGGACACACCATCACACTATGGTGTTCCAGGCGTTATTAATTATGAAACAATTTCCACAGTGTCTTAATTGCGTGCAAAAGCTCGTAACTCAGATACACATCTCTATGATCATATCATAGACATTTTATCCTCTTGTCACAATGATCTTTAACTTCACTCTGAAATTACTTGAACCATTCAATAATTCAGACTTTGTGTTTCATCAAGTAAATATACTCAACATCTACTCGAATCATCTGTGAAGTTAGAACATAACGATATTCACTACATGCCTCAGCACTCATTGGACTGCACACATCAAAATGTGTTACTTCCAACAGGTTGCTACCTTGTTCCATCTTACTGAAACCGAGGCTTTTCAGTCATCTTGCCCATGTGGTATGATTTGCTTATCTCAAGTGATTCAAAATCAAGTGAGTCCAAACGATCCATCTGCATGGAGTTTCTTCATGCGTATACACCAATAGACATGGTTTGCATGTCTCAAACTTTTCAAAAACGAGTGAGTCCAAAGATCCATCAACATGGAGCTTCTTCATGCGTTTTACACCAATATGACTTACATGGCAGTGCCACAAGTAAGTGGTACTATCATTACTATCTTATACTTTTGGCATGAAAATGTGTATCACTATGATCGAGATTCAATAAACCATTCCTTTTAGGTGCTAGACCATTGAAGGTATTATTCAAATTAACAGAGTAACCATTATTCTCCTTAAATGAATAACCGTATTGCGACAGACATAATCCAATCATGTCTATGCTCAACGCAAATACCAAATAGCAATTATTTAGGTTTAACACCAATCTCGATGGTAGAGGGAGCGTGCGATGCTTGATCATATCAACCTTGGAAACACTTCCAACACGTATCGTCAGCTCACCTTTAGCTAGTCTCCGTTTATTTCGTAGCTTTTGTTTCGAGTTACTAACACTTAGCAACCAAACCGGTATCTAATACCCTGGTGCTACTAGGAGTACTAGTAAAGTACATATTAACATAATGTATATCCAATATACTTCTATCGACCTTGCCAGCCTTCTTATCTACCAAGTATCTAGGGTAATTCTGCTCCAGTGGCTGTTCCCCTTATTACAGAAGCACTTAGTCTCGGGTTTGGGTTCAACCTTGGGTTTCTTCACTGGAGCAGCAACTGATTTGCCGTTTCATGAAGTGTCCCTTCTTGCCCTTGCCCTTCTTGAAACTAGTGGTTTCACCAACCATCAACAATTGATGCTCCTTCTTGATTTTTACTTTCGCGCTGTCAAACAGCGCGAATACCTCAAGGATCATCATATCTATCCTTGATATGTTATAGTTCATCACGAAGCTCTAGCAGCTTGGTGGCAATGACTTTGGAGAAACATCACTATCTCATCTGAAAGATCAACTCCCACTCAATTCAAGTGATTGTTGCACTCAGACAATCTGAGCACAAGCTCAACGATTGAGCTTTTCTCCCTTAGTTTGCAGGCTAAGAAAATCGTCGGAGGTCTTATACCTCTTGACGTGGGCACGAGCCTGAAATCCTAATTTCAGCCCTCGAAACATCTCATATGTTCCGCAACATTTTGAAAACGTCTTTCGTGCCTAAACTCTAAACCGTTTAACTGAACTATCATGTAGTTATCAAAACGTGTATGTCCAATGTTCGCAACATCCACAAACGACGTTTGGGGTTCAGCACACTGAGCGGTGCATTAAGGACATAAGCTTTCTACTGTCCGCATAATCGCTACTTTCAACTTTCAACTATATTTTCTCTAGGAACATATCTAAACAGTGGAACTAAAGCGCGAGCTTATGACATAATTTGCAAAAGGTCTTTTGACTATGTTCAAGATAATTAAGTTCATCTTATGAACTCCCACTCAGATAGACATCCCTCTGGTCATCTAAGTGATTACATGATCCGAGTCAACTAGGCCGTGTCCGATCATCACGTGAGACGGACTAGTCATCATCGGTGAACATCTTCATGTTGATCGTATCTACTATACGACTCATGCTCGACCTTTCGGTCTCTTGTGTTCCGAGGCCATGTCTGTAAATGCTAGGCTCGTCAAGTTAACCTAAGTGTTTCGCGTGTGTAAATCTGTCTTACACCCGTTGTATGTGAACGTAAGAATCCATCACACCCGATCATCACGTGGTGCTTAGAAGCGACGAACTTTAGCAACGGTGCACAGTTAGGGGAGAACACTTCTTGAAATTGTTGTAAGGGATCATCTTATTTACTACCATCGTTCTAAGTAAACAAGATGCATAAACATAATAAACATCACATGCAATTATATAGTAGTGACATGATATGACCAATATCATATAGCTCCATTGATCTCCATCTTTGGGGCTCCATGATCATCATCGTCACCGGCATGACACCATGATCTCCATCATCATGATCTCCATCATCGTGTCTTCATGAAGTTGTCTCGCCAACTTATTACTTCTACTACTATGGCTACCGGTTAGCAATAAAGTAAAGTAAGTACATGGCGTTTGTCCAATGACACGCAGGTCATTCAATAAATTAAGACAACTCCTATGGCTCCTGCCGGTTGTCATACTCATCGACATGCAAGTCGTGATTCCTATTACAAGAACATGATCAATCTCATACATCACATTGTTGGGGAACGTAGCAGAAATTCAAAATTTTCCTATGTGTCACCAAGATCTATCTATGGAGAAACTAGCAACGAGGGAAGGAGAGTGCATCTACATACCCTTGTAGATCGTTAAGCGGAAGCGTTCATGAGAACGGGGTTGAAGGAGTCGTACTCGTCGTGATCCAAATCACCGGAGATCCTAGTGCCGAACGGACGGCACCTCCGCGTTCAACACACGTACAGCCCGGTGACGTCTCCCACGCCTTGATCCAGCAAGGAGAGAGGGAGAGGTTGAGGAAGACTCCATCCAGCAGCAGCACAATGGCGTGGTGGTGGTGGAGGAGCGTGGCAATCCAGCAGGGCTTCGCCAAGCACCACGGGAGAGGAGGAGGAGGAGAGGCAGGGCTGCACCAATAGAGGGAGAAGTTCTCATGTGTTGGCAGCCCCAAAACCTCAAGTATATATAGGGGGGAAGGGGGCTGCGCCCCCTTTAGGGTTTCCCACCCCAAGGGGTGCGGCCAGCCCTAGATCCCATCTAGGGGGGGCGGCCAAGGGGGGAGGAGTGCCTCCCAAGTCAAGTGGAGGCCTCCCCCTTTAGGGTTTTCCCCTTCCCATGCGCATGGGCCTTGGGGGGGCTGGTGCCCCTGGCCCATTAAGGCTAGGGCGCCCCCTACAGCCCATGCTACTGTATTGGACGTGGTGGAACAATTTCCGGAC
Source organism: Triticum aestivum (assembly GCF_018294505.1). Lineage (NCBI taxonomy): Eukaryota > Viridiplantae > Streptophyta > Magnoliopsida > Poales > Poaceae > Triticum > Triticum aestivum. The sequence continues at coordinate 834,317,045 of NC_057801.1, read as the reverse complement.
CTCCGGACCCCTCCGGAATCCTCCGGAACCTTCTGGAAGCTTTCCGGAACCCGAACAACAACTTTCCATATATAAATCTTTACCTCCGGACCATTCCGGAACTCCTCGTGACGTCCGGGATCTCATCCGGGACTCCGAACAACATTCGGTAACCACATACAAACTTCCTTTATAACCCTAGCGTCATCGAACCTTAAATGTGTAGACCCTAGGGGTTCGGGAGACATGCAGACATGACCGAGACGTTCTCCGGTCAATAACCAACAGCGGGATCTGGATACCCATGTTGGCTCCCACATGTTCCACGATGATCTCATCGGATGAACCACGATGTCAAGGACTCAATCGATCCCGTATACAATTCCCTTTGTCTAGCGGTATTGTACTTGCCCGAGATTCGATCGTCGGTATCCCGATACCTTGTTCAATCTCGTTTCCGGCAAGTCTCTTTACTCGTTCCGTAACACATCATCCCGTGATCAACCCCTTGGTCACATTGTGCACATTATGATGATGTCCTACCGAGTGGGCCCAGAGATACCTCTCCGTTTACACGGAGTGACAAATCCCAGTCTCGATTCGTGCCAACCCAACAGACACTTTCGGAGATACCTGTAGTGCACCTTTATAGCCACCCAGTTACGTTGTGACGTTTGGTACACCCAAAGCATTCCTACGGTATCCGGGAGTTGCACAATCTCATGGTCTAAGGAAATGATACTTGACATTAGAAAAGCTTTAGCATACGAACTACGATCTTTGTGCTAGGCTTAGGATTGGGTCTTGTCCATCACATCATTCTCCTAATGATGTGATCCCGTTATCAACGACATCCAATGTCCATGGTCAGGAAACCGTAACCATCTATTGATCAACGAGCTAGTCAACTAGAGGCTTACTAGGGACATGGTGTTGTCTATGTACCCACACATGTATCTGAGTTTCCTATCAATACAATTATAGCATGGATAATAAACGATTATCATGAACAAGGAAATATAATAATAACTAATTTATTATTGCCTCTAGGGCATATTTCCAACAGTCTCCCACTTGCACTAGAGTCAATAATCTAGTTCACATCGTCATGTGATTAACGCTGATAGGTCACATCGCCATGTGACCAACATCCAAAGAGTTTACTAGTGTCTGTAAACTAGTTCACATCATCATGTGATTAAGACTCAATGAGTTCTCAGGTTTGATCATGTTTTGCTTGTGAGAGAGGTTTTTAGTCAACGGGATTGAACCTTTCAGATCCGTGTGTGCTTTGCAAATTTCTAGGTCATAATGTAAACGCTGCTTCCACGCTCCACTTGGATCTATTCCAAATGGTTGCTCCACTATACGTATCCGGTTTGCTACTCAGAGTCACTCGGATAGGTGTTAAAGCTTGCATCGACGTAACCCTTTACGCCGAACTCTTTATCACCTCCATAATCGAGAAACATGTCCTTATTTACTCCAAGGACAATTTTGACCGCTGTCCAATGATCCATTCCTGGATCATTCTTGTACCCCTTGACTGACTCATGGCAAGGCACACTTCCGGTGCGGTACACAGCATAGCATACTATAGAGCCTATGTCTGAAGCATAGGGGACGACCTTTGTCCTTTCTCTCTCTTCTGCCGTGGTCGAGCTTTAACTCTTAATTCATACCTTACAACTCAGGCAAGAACTCCTTCTTTGACTGATCCATCTTGAACACCTTCAAGATCATGTCAAGGTATGTGCTCATTTGAAAGTATTATTAAGCATTTTGATCTATCCTTATAGATCTCGATGCTCAATGTTCAAGTAGCTTAATCCAGGTTTTCTATTGAAAAACACTTTTCAAATAACCCTATATGCTTTCCAGAAATTCTACATCATTTCTGATCAAATCAACAACATATACTTATCAGAAATTCTATAGTGCTCCCACTCACTTCTTTGGAAATACAAGTTTCTCATAAACTTTGTATAAACCCAAAATCTTTGATCATCTCATCAAAGCGCATATTCCAACTCCGAGATGCTTACTCCAGTCCTTAGAAGGATCGCTGGAGCCAGCATACCTTTTAGCATCCTTAGGATCGACAAAACTTTCTGATTGTATCACATACAACCTTTCCTTACGAAAACTGGTAAGGAAACTCGTTTTGACATCCATCTGCCAGATTTCATAAATGCAGCTTATGCTAACATGATTCCGACGGACTTTAAGCATCGCTACGGATGAGAAAATCTCATCGTAGTCAACTCCTTGAACTTGTGAAAAACTCTTCGCCACAAGTCGAGCTTCATAGACGGTGACATTACCGTCCACGTCCGTCTTCTTCTTAAAGATCCATTTATCTCAATGGCTTGCCGATCATCGGGCAAGTCCACCAAAGTCCATGCTTTGTTCTGATACATGGATCCTATCTCGGATTTCATGGCTTCTAACCATTTGTCGGAATTTGGGCCCACCATTGCTTCTCCATAGCTCGTAGGTTCATTGTTGTCTAGCAACATGACCTTCAAGACAGGATTACCGTACCACTCTGAAGCAGTACGCATCCTTGTCGTCCTACGAGGTACGGTAGTGACTTGATCCGAAGTTTCATGATCACTATCATAAGCTTCTACTTCAATTTGTGTAGGTGCCACAGGAACAACTTCATGTGCCCTGCTACACACTAGTTGAAGTGATGGTTCAATAACCTCATCAAGTCTCCGCCATCCTCCCACTCAACTTTTCGAGACGAACTTTTCCTCGAGAAAGGACCCGATTCAAGAAACAATCCCTATTGCTTTCGGATCTGAATTAGGAGGTATACCCAACCGTTTTGGGTGTCCTATGAAGATGCATTTTGTCCGCTTTGGGTTCGAGCTTATCAACCTGAAACTTTTCCACATAAGCGTCGCAGCCCCAAACTTTTAAGAAATGACAACTTAGGTTTCTCCAAACGGTGTCGTCTCAACGGTATTACGTGGTGCCCCATTAAAGTGAGTGCGGTTGTCTCTAATGCCTAACCCATGAACGATAGTGGTAATTCGATAAGAGATATCATGGTACGCACCATATCCAATAGAGTGCAACTATGATGTTCGGACACACTATCACACTATGGTGTTCCAGGCGGTATTAATTGTGAAACAATTTCCACAATGTCTTAATTGCGTGCCAAAGCTCGTAACTCAGATATTCATCTCTATGATCATATCATAGACATTTTATCCTCTTGTCACGAAGATCTTAAACTTCACTCTGAAATTACTTGAACCATTCAATAATTCAGACTTGTGTTTCATCAAGTAAATATACTCAACATCTACTCGAATCATCTGTGAAGTAAGAACATAACGATATTCACTGCATGCCTCAGCACTCATTGGACTGCACACATCAAAATGTGTTACTTCCAACAAGTTGCTATCTTGTTCCATCTTACTGAAACCGAGGCTTTTCAGTCATCTTGCCCATGTGGTATGATTTGCATATCTCAAGTGATTCAAAATCAAGTGAGTCCAAACGATCCATCTGCATGGAGTTTCTTCATGCGTATACACCAATAGACATGGTTCGCATGTCTCAAACTTTTCAAAAACGAGTGAGTCCAAAGATCCATCAACATGGAGCTTCTTCATGCGTTTTATACCAATATGACTTACATGGCAGTGCCACAAGTACGTGGTACTATCATTACTATCTTATATCTTTTGGCATGAAAATGTGTATCACTACGATCGAGATTCAATAAACCATTCCTTTAGGTGCAAGACCATCGAAGGTATTATTCAAATAAATAGAGTAACCATTATTCTCCTTAAATGAATAACCGTATTGCGACAGACATAATCCAATCATGTCTATGCTCAACGCAAACACCAAATGATAATTATTCTGGTTTAATACTCATCTTGATGGTAGAGGGAGCGTGCGATGTTTGATCACATCAAAATTGGAAACACTTCCAACACATATCGTCAGCTCTCCTTTAGCTAGTCTCCGTTTATTCCGTAGCCTTTTATTTCGAGTTACTAACACTTAGCAACCGAACCGGTATCTAATACCCTGGTGCTACTAGGAGTACTAGTAAAATACACAATAACTTAATGTATATCCAATATACTTCTATCGACCTTGCCAGCCTTCTTATCTACCAAGTATCTAGGGTAATTCTGCTCCAGTTGCTGTTCCCCTTATTGCAGAAGCACTTAGTCTCGGGTTTGGGTTCAACCTTGGGTTTCTTCACTGGAGCAGCAACTGATTTGCCGTTTCATGAAGTGTCCCTTCTTGCCCTTGCCCTTCTTGAAACTAGTGGTTTCACCAACCATCAACAATTGATGCTCCTTCTTGATTTTTACTTTCGCGATGTCAAACAACGCGAATACCTCAAGGATCATCATCTCTATCCTTGATATGTTATAGTTCATCACGAAGCTCTAGCAGCTTGGTGGCAATGACTTTGGAGAAACATCACTATCTCATCTGGAAGATCAACTCCCACTCGATTCAAGTGATTGTTGTACTCAGACAATCTGAGCACAAGCTCAACGATTGAGCTTTTCTCCCTTAGTTTGTAGGCTAAGAAAATCGTCGGAGGTCTCATACCTCTTGACGTGGGCACGAGCCTGAAATCCTAATTTCAGCCCTCGAAACATCTCATATGTTCCGCGACATTTCGAAAACGTCTTTCGTGCCTCAACTCTAAACCGTTTAACTGAACTATCACGTAGTTATCAAGACGTGTATGTCCGATGTTCGCAACATCCACAAACGACGTTTGGGGTTCAGCACACTGAGCGGTGCATTAAGGACATAAGCTTTCTACTGTCCGCATAATCGCTACTTTCAACTTTCAACTATATTTTCTCTAGGAACATATCTAAACAGTGGAACTAAAGCGCGAGCTTACGACATAATTTGCAAAAGGTCTTTTGACTATGTTCAAGATAATTAAGTTCATCTTATGAACTCCCACTCAGATAGACATCCCTCTGGTCATCTAAGTGATTACATGATCCGAGTCAACTAGGCCGTGTCCGATCATCACGTGAGACGGACTAGTCATCATCGGTGAACATCTTCATGTTGATCGTATCTACTATACGACTCATGCTCGACCTTTCGGTCTCTGTGTTCCGAGGCCATGTCTGTACATGCTAGGCTCGTCAAGTTAACCCTAAGTGTTTCGCGTGTGTAAATCTGTCTTACACCCGTTGTATGTGAACGTAAGAATCCATCACACCCGATCATCACGTGGTGCTTAGAAGCGACGAACTTTAGCAACGGTGCACAGTTAGGGGAGAACACTTCTTGAAATTGTTGTAAGGGATCATCTTATTTACTACCGTCGTTCTAAGTAAACAAGATGCATAAACATAATAAACATCACATGCAATTATATAGTAGTGACATGATATGGCCAATATCATATAGCTCCATTGATCTCCATCTTCGGGGCTCCATGATCATCATCGTCACCGGCATGACACCATGATCTCCATCATCATGATCTCCATCATCGTGTCTTCATGAAGTTGTCTCGCCAACTATTACTTCTACTACTATGGCTACCGGTTAGCAATAAAGTAAAGTAATTACATGGCGTTGTTTAATGACACGCAGGTCATACAATAAATAAAGACAACTCCTATGGCTCCTGCCGGTTGTCATACTCATCGACATGCAAGTCGTGAATCCTATTACAAGAACATGATCAATCTCATACATCACATATCATTCATCACATTCTTCTTGGCCATATCACATCACATAGCATACCCTGCAAAAACAAGTTAGACGTCCTCTAATTGTTGTTTGCATGTTTTACGTGGCTGCTATGGGTTTCTAGCAAGAACGTTTCTTACCTACGCAAAACCACAACGTGATATGCCAATTGCTATTTACCCTTCATAAGGACCCTTTTCATCGAATCCGTTCCGACTAAAGTGGGAGAGACTGGCACCCGCTAGCCACCTTATGCACCAAGTGCATGTCAGTCGGTGGAACCTGTCTCACGTAAGAGTACGTGTAAGGTCGGTCCGGGCCGCTTCATCCCACAATACCGTCGAAACAAGATTGGACTAGTAACGGTAAGCATATTGAACAACATCAACGCCCACAACTACTTTGTGTTCTACTCGTGCAAAGAATCTACGCAATAGACCTAGCTCATGATGCCACTGTTGGGGAACGTAGCAGAAATTCAAAATTTTCCTACGTGTCACCAAGATCTATCTATGGAGAAACTAGCAACGAGGGAAGGAGAGTGCATCTACATACCCTTGTAGATCGCTAAGCGGAAGCGTTCATGAGAACGGGGTTGAAGGAGTCGTACTCGTCGTGATCCAAATCACCGAGATCCTAGTGCCGAACGGACGGCACCTCCGCGTTCAACACACGTACAGCCCGGTGACGTCTCCCACGCCTTGATCCAGCAAGGAGAGAGGGAGAGGTTGAGGAAGACTCCATCCAGCAGCAGCACAACGGTGTGGTGGTGGTGGAGGAGCGTGGCAATCCAGCAGGGCTTCGCCAAGCACCACGGGAGAGGAGGAGGAGGAGAGGCAGGGCTGCACCAATAGAGGAGAAGTTCTCATGTGTCTGGCAGCCTCAAAACCTCAAGTATATATATGGGGGAAGGGGGCTGCGCCCCCTTTAGGGTTTCCCACCCCAAGGGGTGCGGCCAGTCCTAGATCCCATCTAGGGGGGGGGGGGGCGGCCAAGGGGGGAGGAGTGCCTCCCAAGTCAAGTGGAGGCCTCCCCCTTTAGGGTTTTCCCCTTCCCATGCGCATGTGCCTTGGGGGGGCTGGTGCCCCTGGCCCATTAAGGCTAGGGCGCCCCCCTAAAGCCCATGCTACTGTATTGGACGTGGTGGAACAATTTCCGGACCTCCGGACCCCTCCGGAATCCTCCGGAACCTTTTGGAAGCTTCCCGGTACAATACCGAAAAAAACCGAACTTTTTCCGGAACCCGAACAACAACTCTCCATATATAAATCTTTACCTCCAGACCATTTCGGAACTCCTCGTGACGTCCGGGATCTCATCCGGGACTCCGAACAACATTCGGTAACCACATACAAACTTTCTTTATAACCCTAGCGTCATCGAACCTTAAGTGTGTAGACCCTACGGGTTCGGGAGACATGCAGACATGACCGAGACGTTCTCCGGTCAATAACCAACAGCGGGATCTGGATACCCATGTTGGCTCCCACATGTTCCACGATGATCTCATCGGATGAACCACGATGTCAATGACTCAATCGATCCCGTATACAATTCCCTTTGTCTAGCGGTATTGTACTTGCCCGAGATTCGATTGTCGGTATCCCGATACCTTGTTCAATCTCGTTTCCGGCAAGTCTCTTTACTCGTTCCGTAACACATCATCCTGTGATCAACTCCTTGGTCACATTGTGCACATTATGATGATGTCCTACCGAGTGGGCCCAGAGATACCTCTCCGTTCACACGGAGTGGCAAATCCCAGTCTCGATTCGTGCCAACCCAACAGACACTTTCGGATATACCTGTAGTGCACCTTTATAGCCACCCAGTTACGTTGTGACGTTTGGTACACCCAAAGCATTCCTACGGTATCCGGGAGTTGCACAATCTCATGGTCTAAGGAAATGATACTTGACATTAGAAAAGCTTTAGCATATGAACTACGATCTTTGTGCTAGGCTTAGGATTGGGTCTTGTCCATCACATCATTCTCCTAATGATGTGATCCCGTTATCAACGGCATCCAATGTCCATGGTCAGGAAACTGTAACCATCTATTGATCAACGAGCTAGTCAACTAGAGGCTTACTAGGGACATGGTGTTGTCTATGTACCCACACATGTATCTGAGTTTCCTATCAATACAATTATAGCATGGATAATAAACGATTATCATGAACAGGGAAATATAATAATAACTAATTTATTATTGCCTCTAGGGCATATTTCCAACACACATATCATTCATCACATTCTTCTTGGCCATATCACATCACATAGCATACCCTGCAAAAACAAGTTAGACGTCCTCTAATTGTTGTTTGCATGTTTTACGTGGCTGCTATGGGTTTCTAGCAAGAACGTTTTCTTACCTACGTGAAACCCACAACGTGATTTGTTAACTTCTATTTACCCTTCATAAGGACCCTTTTCGTCGAATCCGCTTTAACTAAAGTGGGAGAGACAAACACCCGCTAGCCACCTTATGCAACTAGTGCATGTCGGTCGATGGAACCAGTCTCACGTAAGCGTACGTGTAAGGTCGGTCCGGGCCGCTTCATCCCACAATACCGCTGAAGCAAGATAAGACTAGTAGCGGCAAGAAAGTTGACAACATCTACGCCCACAACAAATTGTGTTCTACTCGTGCAATAGAGAACTACGCATAGACCTAGCTCATGATGCCACTATTGGGGAACGTTGCAGAAAATTAAAATTTTTCCTACGGTTTCACCAAGATCCATCTATCAGTTCATCTAGCAACGAGTCATGGGAGAGTGATTGCATCTACATACCACTTGTAGATCGCGTGCGGAAGCGTTCAATAGAACAGGGATGATGGAGTCGTACTCGCCGTGATTCAGATCACCGATGACCTAGTGCCGAACGGACAGCACCTCTGCGTTCAACACACGTACGGAGCGGATGACATCTCCTCCTTCTTGATCCAGCAAGGGGGAAGGAGAGGTTGATGATGATCCAGCAGCACGACGGCGTGGTGGTGGATGCAGCAGAACTCCGGCAGGGCTTCGCTAAGCGACTACGAGAGGAGGAGGAGGTGTAGCAGGAAGGGGATGCGCCAAGGGCTTCAGGGTGTGTCTTCCCCACCCTCCCCTCCCTTTATATAGGTGCAAGAGAGGGGGGGAGGGCGCAGCCTTGCCCCTTCCTCCAAGGAAGGGGTGCGGCCAAGAGGGGGGGAGGAGTCCATCCTCCCCAAGGCACCTCGGAGGTGCCTTCCCCCCTTTGGACTCTTCCCTCCCCAAGTCTCCTTGGCGCATGGGCCTCTTGGGGCTGGTGCCCTTGGCCCATATGGGCCAAGGCGCACCCCCTAAATCCCATGTGGCCCCCCGGGGCAGGTGGACCCCCCCGGTGGACCCCCGGACCCCTTTCGGCACTCCCGGTACAATATCGATAATGCGTGAAACCTTTCCGGCGACCAAAATAAGACTTCCTATATATAAATCTTTACCTCCGGACCATTCCGGAACTCCTCGTGACGTCCGGGATCTCATCCGGGACTCCGAACAACATTCGGTTTGCTGCATACTCATATTCATACAACCCTAGCGTCACCGAACCTTAAGTGTGTAGACCCTACGGGTTCGGGAACCATGCAGACATGACCGAGACGTTCTCCGGTCAATAACCAATAGCGGGATCTGGATACCCAAGTTGACTCCCACATGTTCCACGATGATCTCATCGGATGAACCACGATGTCAAGGACTCAATAGATCCCGTATACAATTCCCTTTGTCTAGCGGCATTGTACTTGCCCGAGATTCGATCGTCCGTATCCCGATACCTTGTTCAATCTCGTTACCGGCAAGTCTCTTTACTCGTCCCGTAACACATCATCCCGTGATCAACCCCTTGGTCACATTGTGCACATTATGATGATGTCCTACCGAGTGTGTACTTGGTTTGAACTGTGTGTAGACAGGATAGGAGTTGTGTCCTAATAGGACACCTGTATCCTAGGCCTCTCATATATATCGGGAGTAGACACACGATGTAACATATACCAACATAATAGCACGGGCACGCGGGGGAGCCGGCGGCGTGTGCCGGCGCCCGGGCGGCCAGGGTGCGGTATTGTGACGGTGTCACGGGGAGGAGCGCCCGTAGTCATGCCCGGGGACGTAGCCATATCGGTGAACCTCGTTAACAAATCTCGGTGTCGTGCCTCGTGTGATTGCTTGGTCCTCGGTAGATCAACGGAGTGCCTCGGGATAATTCTAACAAGTGGTATTAGAGCAAGGTTACGAAGAGGCTGCGGATATTTGATCTAGAGGAAGAAAATGGAAGATTTTGTCAGGTTCATAGTGCGGGAATCAACCACGAAGAAGTTGCATCGGTTTTAGGAGCCGAGGAGAGCAGCATCAGTGGCGGTTAGCAAGATGGATCGGTGACATGGATTTCTTTCATGGAGGCGATCGGCTGTTTCGAAGCATCGGCGGCAACGCGTGTGCGTGAGACGTACGGCGATTGATCCGTAGATCGATCGGGCGAGCATACATACGGCGTGTCTTTAGCAAAATTCCTGGCGAGGTTGGATCGAGCAGGCAACGTGTTTTGGTGTTCTAGATTTTTTCGGTTTCGACGAGATCGATACGCTTATCAAAGGAACCTGGACACAAGGCGGCCCAGTCTGAGGCGCGCACGGGTGGCAGAAGCAGCAGTGGGCCAGGCGCGCGTGAGGTGTAGATCACGGGGCAGACGTGGCCGCTGCACCCAGGAGCGTCGCGTTGAAAGCCCTGGAGTTGTTGCACTGCGCTTGGAGCTGAGTCACGGAAAGAGTACACGGAAGGTTAGCCGAAGGCAAAGCTGATACGTGAGATTTGTTTGGTTAAAAAAAAGAGGAGTTTCTAGGTCCAACGCGTGTGCATGGGAGTAGTTGGGATGGATCATTACGATCTGATTTTCTGCTGGGTGCACAGAGAAGTTAATATATCAAACATGGGCAAGATAATTTGCAGACAAGGGATTTGTCCGTTCAAGTTTGCATGGAAGTTTTGCTAGGTTGTTTGTTCGGATGGCTTGTAGCGTGTGGACAGGCAACAGAGCGCGCGGACAAGCGCGTCGTCAGAATCATGCAGACACAGGGCGTCGGGCAATGCACGGAGATGTGCGGGTGGACACGATGCAGGGTGGAGTATGGTTGCAGTCGGATAATTTCGGCTAGGTCGGACTGGACTGTCTGACGGATCGACGGGGATGTCGGTCAAAGCAGAAGATGGCGGTGATTTCAGCAGCGACAACATAGGAGCGTGATGCTGATGCTGGCCAACTTCTGGGGCGTGGAAACACGTGGTGCAGGTATGAGGGCTTGTGCGGCTTCGACAGACCATGGCGCAGGGTTGATTCAAGACGGTGCACATGAGAGCTTGGAGTTGACAGGGCGCGGGAGGATGGCACGTACAACCACCATGGAGTCATGTCGAAGGTGGAGTAGGAGTCTGATGGATGACTTCACTCTTAGCTGATGGAGGGGCTACGGCGTAAGTTAACGGAGAGTCGAAGCTTATTTCAGCTCGTAAAGCGAGAGACACGTGGATCGGACTGTGCGCCAGTGGTCTGATGGAGGCGTGATACTCGGCATCGGTTGGTGATGATCGATGGTTCTCTGCAGTGGGGGTTGAGGCAGTGGGGGCTAGCTACCAGAGAGACTCGACCAGGACAGCAGAGGCTCGACGTGATGATAGCGGCGAGGCGTGCGGTAAGCACGGGACATAGCGACATGCCAAGGCACTGGTGGTCAGACATGTGGTTAGGCAAATTGAGCAGGGGGTGCTGAAGCAGTGTTGACGAGTACCAGATTCGAGTTGGTGACTGGGTCTATCGGTGCCGGTTGATGGACAAGAGTTGACCATGGAGAATCTGAGAAAGTGACGGGAAGTCTGGAATTGTCAAAACAGAGAGAGTACATGGCCGTATATTCTGTGGTGTTCAGTGCACATGGCAAAGTGCGGATGACAAATACAGAAGAAGGCGGAGTGCTATAGCTGTGGGACATGCCAGAGACTATCCGGAAGAAGGGTGAGACAACTGCGAATTTGACTCAGGGACACAGGAGGACGGTGAAATTCCTTCAAGTTTCAGACAAGCAGTCAAGAAAGAGCAGTCACGTTGAGTTCAGGTAACTCTTATATGTGGCGTCCAATATGTGAGTTGTTCACTTTCACGCAGACAGTGGTCGGTGTGTGATGGCGTTGAACGGATTCTCCGGAAGTTGGGAGCACGGACTAGAGTAACAAGGAACTTAATTTTGCTTGAGTGTTGACTATGGTCAAGAAAAGGAGGGACTACAAGTTGCAGGTGGAGTCACATGGAGTCTGGGAGTAGCAGCGGTGCTCATGGCGTATCTCAAGTCCAATGTACAAGGGGGTTCGATGCATGGATGAATTCAAGGTGGTGAAGAATATTCGCCAAGGTGGAGTTTGTTAGAATTGTGTCGAATATTATTGTACAAGATAGGTTACAGTTGGACTTGGTTTGGACTGTGTGTAGACAGGATAGGAGTTGTGTCCTAATAGGACACCTGTATCCTAGGCCTCTCATATATATCGGGGGTAGACACACAATGTAACCTATACCAACATAATAGCACGGGCACGCGGGGGAGCCGGCAGCGTGTGCCGGCGCCCGGGCGGCCAGGGTGCAGTATTGTGACGGTGTCACGGGGAGGAGCGCCTGTAGTCATGCCCGGGGACGTAGCCATATCGGTGAACCTCGTTAACAAATATCGGTGTCGTGTCTCGTGTGATTGCTTGGTCCTCGGTAGATCAACGGAGTGCCTCGGGTTAATTCTAACAGGATCACCAGAGTGAAGGTATATTTTTTCTGGATAGAGATAACAGAAAGGTTTGAGCTCATTTCATCTTGGGGAGAATCTCGAACATGGTCTGAATTCTTGCTCTCATCTAGCTGGCCAATCAATGAATTGGTTCTCAGTATGGGCCATTCAGTTGGTCACTAGATGAAATTACGAAAGCTAGGGTGATTGACAGATGCAAATTCAGGACTGGCGATAGCCCGGTGGTATATGAGAGCGTACTGGCGCGTCGCACCTGGCTGGCTTCAACTCCCTGTGGACGTTGAATTTAGCCACATCAGAAAATCGTATTCCAGGTAGATCACCGTAGCTGGTATGATCCTAGCTACCTTATTCGTCTTGCGAGTTGGAGAGGAAAATACTAGACCAACAAACAAATTTTGTAAAGGTTACTGCAGGAAATCAGTAGACTTGACTTCCTTTGTGCACATGTTGTTTTGTGGAATGTCACACCCTAATTTCTGGAACATATATGGCTTTGCTGGTCTGAGTATTACTGTCACTTGCTCAGTGGTGTTCCTATAACACATTTGCTGATTGTGTATATAGCTGTGTATGTTTCTTTCTTAACTGAGCAAAAAATATGTTTGTCATCTCTGAATATTCTCCTTCCTGGTTATTTCCATGTTCTGGTTTTAGATAGCACATATTGAAGAATTCAGTTGTATTGGAGCAGATCCTGTTGTATGTATATATAATGAGGTACTTATTTCGCCAATTAGATTCTGAAGACCTGACAAACAGTCATAGTATAAATCAGAACTTTTTTCTTTTGCTGTAAGCATAATTCTTAAAAAAACATTGGACCATCAAGGATGGCATCATAATCTGAGTTCTAGCCTTTTTAAAAAAACTTTTTTTTGCGGGTCCTTTAGAAAAAACTTAGGACCAGTACATAACCAACAAAGAAAGGGATGCTAATACAAAGTGCAGAGAACTAATAAAACAAAGAAACACTATTGTAACAGAAGTTCTGAACACATTGCATCTTCTTTATTATAGAAACCAATGGAGAAAAGATAACTGATTTTTCGTTTCAAGTTTGTCTTTTGATCCCTACATCTTTTGTTTCTCTCATCAGTGTGCTCCCATGAATGGAACCTAGATGCTTCATTCTCGGCTAAGAAGGTGAGAATCCAGTTATCCTTTATGTTCTCGAAAAAGAAATTGTTTTCTTATCTTTTGTTTTCTCACATCTTTTGTTTTCTCACATCCTACATCTTTTGTTTTCTCACATCTTCTGAATCATGTGTCTTTGTCGATCTGAATTGGAACATTGAGCCATCTGCAAATTATAGTTTGTAAATTGTATATTATCTTTCTGGTTCACTCGGCAGATCTCTGAAGATTGGTCGCTTGCGAGAACGCTGGTGTTGAGGTCGAGGGCTGTGCGGTTGCGTTTACTGCCTCATTTCATCGCCGTCTTGGTCACCCACGAGGCTGCTTTCACCGCCAGAGTCAGCAACACCAGATAGCAGGTATATGCTCTGTTTCGTATCTTGTCATTTACTTCTTCAGATTTAGATCAAGCGCAGCCATTAACACCGAGCGTTAGTTTGCAGTAAATGGAGGCGACTGGGTTGAGTATTGGCAAGTCCGTTTTGAGCGGGGCGCTCAGCTATGCCAAATCCGCCATGGCTGAGGAGGTGGCTCTGCAGCTTGGAGTTCAGCGTGATCATGTCTTCATCACCGACGAGCTGGAGATGATGCAGTCATTCCTGATGGCTGCGCATGATGATCGAGACGACAATATGGTGGTCAGGACTTGGGTGAAACAAGTCCGCAACGTGTCCTACACCGTCGAGGACTGTCTCCAGAATTTCGCCGTTCGTCTTGAGAAACAGTCTTGGTGGCGCATCCCTCGCACAGTGCGAGCCCGGCGTCATGTGGCGAAGTAGATGAAGGACCTCAGAGTCAAGGTGGAGGATGTCAGCCAGAGGAATCAACGGTACCACCTCATCAAGGGCTCTAGCTCCAAGCCTACCTCTGCTGTTGGGCAGCCTACCATCTCCAGTGCGACGATGTCTGCAGCTGACGATGCAAGGCTGCTGCTACATAAAGCAAAAATGGATCTCATCAAGTTGATCAATTGCAAGGATGATGCACTTCGAGTTATAGCGTTGTGGGGCACAGGTAGTAGTGATCTGGATGAGATATCAATAATCACAAGTACCTGTGAAAATCCCATGATACACAAGAATTTTGATTGCTGTGCTTTGATCACATTGATGTGTCCTTTCAGTCAGACAGACTTCATTCGAAGCATTGTTCGGCAAATCTATATTAATTCTTTTCATGAGATGGAAGAAGAAGAAAAAACAATTATTGGGGCCCAAATTTTGAAGATGATGGCGCCGGTGACAGAAGATGGTTTGGCTTATGAGTTCAAGAGATATTTGGATGACAAGAGTTATCTAATTGTACTCAATAAAATTAACACCATTGAAGATTGGGATTGCATCAAAACATGTTTCCCAGGCAACAAGAAAGGAAGCCGAATCATAGTATGCACTGAGCAAGTCGAAGTTGCAAGCTTATGCATAGGAGCAGAGGATGAAGCTCTTGTGCGTAAGAAGTTATTTGCTGATCAGTCTCTTTATGCTTTCTACAGTAAGGTAATATTTTTAAGTCCTAAACTTGTCTAATTAATGCTCCTCTTTTTGTTATTTTTGTTCATTGTCTCAACTAAGAGGTTTTTTTTAACATAATTAACTATACAAGGACTTGTGTTCTCATGAAAGTATTATGTTAATAACCATTCTGCACATTTTGATTACAAAATAATTATATATTTTCCTATTTTCATGAGAAGGATTATATGTAGGATTTGCATAAATTACACTTATCAACTTAGATATATTGTAACCTCAGTGTGTCAGGCATGGTGAGGCATTAACCTCAGTGGGGAATGGGTGGTATTGGGAAAACAACACTAGTGACAGATATTTATCAAACACAAGAGATTAGTAGCATGTTTGATAAGCGTGCTTGTGTCACAGTCATGCGTCCTTTCAATCCAGAAACACTCCTTGGGAGCTTAGCTATGCAATTCGGAGGTAAAAATGGGACAGATTTAAGGGGATGTTTAGAAGAAAAGAGATATTTGCTTGTTCTTGATGATTTGTGGGATGCTATAAAGCAATATTTGCCAGAAACGGCAGCAGGCTGCATAATAGTCACTACAAGGGAAGAGAATATAGCGAAGCACTGCTCCAAGGATGAAAGAAATATATACCCTCTTCACCATCTGGGTCCTGTTGATGCATGTACCCTCTTCATCAAAAAGGTACAAATAAAGTTATGTCATGGTCAATTAGTTGTTGTATTAATTTGTCTCCCTCTTATTTGTGTGTGAATGCTACCTTCACAAGAAATATCTTTTTGAGCACATATAGCAGAATTGTAGAATCAGCTTGCTTTGCCTTTGTCCACTAAAAATTGGATTTGACATTTCTTAGAAATCGTACACAACAGCTAGAGATACTTATAAATACAAAGGCATCAGAACACATATAAACTGCGATTACAATAAAGTGCACGCATGATAATCTATATAGTTATAGTTAGGTCCAACCAAATAGTTTGTGAAATTTGATGCTGTAAAAGTGAAGTAGGATATCCTTGTTTGGTTATGGAACAACATGTGAGTAAGTAGAGGCACAAATAAAGGTTCATCCTATTTTACATGTTACAAAGGGGTGTTTTGTAGGCATTTTTTTCCTCATTACTGAAATTCTTCCATGGCCACATTTTTCTTGTGGATATATCCTCTCAACATTTTCATCCACCCAGATCTACGCAATAAAACACATGCTTCAGTAATCATGGAACAATATTCGATTTTCTCATAAGAACATTCTCATCGGCTCTGTGTTTCACTCAGTCCATATTAAATCAAGTCAGCGAGTTCTTACATATTTGTATAGTCAATTTGGAATTTGATGGTTCGTGATTTTTCTTTTTGTAGCGTTCATATGGGAGTTCTAGAAAATCTGTAAATAGTATATAACGAAACTATATTGCATTTATATATTTAGATAAAAGCAAATCATACATCTTGAAAGTACAAGTTGATAAGCT
This sequence comes from Triticum aestivum, assembly GCF_018294505.1. Classification (NCBI taxonomy): domain Eukaryota; kingdom Viridiplantae; phylum Streptophyta; class Magnoliopsida; order Poales; family Poaceae; genus Triticum; species Triticum aestivum. The sequence continues at coordinate 834,300,427 of NC_057801.1, read as the reverse complement.
GAAGCATTCGGTTATTCTTTTTCCAGAAATTGAGCATATTTCCATATCTCCTACCATGTTAAAAATAATGAATGAAAAGAATTTTTAACTGAACAACATTGAAACTCAGGAATGACATACAAGCTCAAATATATATCTTTTGCAATTCCAAAACATTGGCATGGTTTGGCATACAAATTTGGGAAACTTTTTCTCGTAGTTTGTCGAAATGAAAATGTTTCATATGAAGCCCCTTCAAATTCATGCGCCACAAACATACCTCTAAGAAAGGGCATTGTTTCACTTGCATTCTTCGCGTGCACTGCAGGTAGGAACGAGTGAGACGTTGGTTCATTGCACTAGGGTACGTTGCTAGGTGGGAGAAAACTATATTTAGGAAGAAAAATGATGATATGAGTGAAAAATATAGATGATGGAGAAACCTATTAGCTAGCAAAAAGTAGCAGTGTCTCACTTTTACATCTTTATACTACATCTCCTGTATATTCTGTCAGGTAAAGAACGTGTTAGACAATCACAGTAGTGCTCATATGATTTATTTCTTCTAGTACTAAATGACTTATTGATGTGGATTTCAGGTATTTAAGGAGACTGTAAATTTGGATGAGCAATATCCGGAGTTGGTTGAGCAAGCAAAACTGATATTGAAGAAGTGCAGAGGACTTCCCCTTGCACTAGTCACCATAGGTGGCTTCTTGGCAAGCCAACCAAAAACTGCTTTTGAATGGAGAAAATTGAATGAGCATATCAGTGCTGAGTTGGAGATGAATCCAGAACTTGAGATCATAAAAGCAGTCCTTATGAAAAGCTTTGATGGTTTACCCTATCACCTCAAGGCTTGTTTCTTGTATCTGGCTATCTTTCCTGAAGACTACATGATTGCACGGAGACGCTTAGTGCGGCGGTGGATTGCAGAGGGTTACTCAAGTGAGGTGCGTGGCAAGTCAATGGAGAAAGTATTGGACTCTTACTTCATGGAACTCATAGGCAGGAGCATGATCCTGCCATCTCAACAATCGGTATATAGTAGGAAAGGAATTGACTCCTGCCATGTCCATGATCTCATTCGGGAAATTGCCATCTCAATGTCTATGGAGGAGAATCTTATTTTCACATTGGAGAAAGGGTGCAGCTTAAATAACCAAGGCACAGTGCGTCATCTTGTTGTAAGCAGTGATTGGGAGGGAGATCAGTGTGAGTTTGAGAATATAGTAGACTTGTCCCGTGTACGATCGTTGACAGTGTTTGGAAACTGGAGGCTGTTTTATATTTCTGACAAGATGAGGTTGCTACGAGTGCTGGATTTGGAAGGCATGTGGGATCTATTTGATCATCATCTTGAGCACATTGGGAAGCTTGTACATCTGAGATATCTTTCTATAAGGGGACATTGTACAATATTTCACCTGCCAAATTCGTTGGGGAACCTGAGACAACTCCAGACACTAGATATTTCAGATACGAACATAATGAAGCTACCAAATACCATCATCAAGCTTGTAAAGATGCAACACATCCTTGCTAGTGAGACAGGAAAAAAACATTATTGGCAGTTACATAAATATGCATATGAGCAGTCACTAATGAGTTTGCCTATATATTCAGCGGGTTGTTGTGTGTCATGTTGTGCACCTAATAGTCTTGGAAAGAAACTCTATCTTGATGATGGTGCACAACTTAACAGGCGTGATGTATGCACTGTGTTCTGTTGCAGCATATTACCTTATTATGCGGCAGGAGGACGAAATCCAGGTGGTGTTGAAGTGCCTAGATGGATTTGGAAGCTGAAAGCCCTGCACACACTGCGTACCGTGGATGTCTCAGTGGGGAAGGCTGTTCTACAAGATATAAAAAAGCTCACCCGGTTGCACAAGTTAGGATTGATAGGCATCAACAAGAGAAACAATCAAGAGTTGTGTTCAGCAATTGCTTGTCTCAGCAGCCTGGAGTCCTTGTCACTGCGCTGACATGGAGAGACAGGTTTATCAGGCATGGATGGCCTGTCCTCACCTCCAGAAAACCTGCAGAGCCTCAAGTTGAGAGGCAACCTGGTTGAGCTGCCGGCGTGGATCCAAGGCCTCAAAAATCTCGTGAAGCTGAAGCTAGTAAAGTCGAGGATATCGGAGCATGATGCGGCCATACAAGTCCTTGGGAATCTACCAAACCTGGCCACCCTACGTCTATTGGGTTACTCGTTCATTGGTGAAGAGGTTCGTTTCAGTTTCTGTCGGGAGGCATTCCCGAGTCTTAAGGTGCTGGAGTTGAATTGCGTATGGAACCTCAAGTCGGTGGGGTTTGAAGAAGGAGCAGCCCCTAAGCTTGAGTTGCTGCAGTATTCTAAACTGATCGATGACAGTGTTTGGTTTTTCTGTGGGTTACCATGTCTACGAAGTCTCAAGGAATTTATGCTGGATAAGAGGGACTGGGGTGTTACCGGGTTGGTGGATTACTTGCATAGCCAGCTCGCAGAGAATGAAAACCGGCCCGTTTTGAAGAGGTGGGATCTGTAATCCTAGTTGTATGCAACTCCCGGTCTATGTATCAAGTAGAGTATTTCGTTTGATTGATTCGATGAATCAAGACCACCTACATCTGAAATTAAGCTAGCGGACCTGTATATATATGGTGAAAAATGCTCATTTTATCTCACCAACTGCATGCGTGTGTGTAAGCTGTTCCTCTCTTTGCGTGATACTATATGGTAGCAAATGGAAGAATTCGTTGTTTTGGTCATCCGTCGTGACTCTTTGATTTCTGTGTTTGCTTGTGTGATTTCTGTGTTCATTTCCGTTCCGTTGTGACTACTTTTTGCAACGCTGTCACCATGGGATGTTATCGCCACGCAGCAGCAGGAGACGAGATTCGTTTCGATTATTTGGACGGGCCATCCACCACTATATTATATTCTGAGCGGGCCAGAGTAGAAATCCTCGAATCGCATGCCCCGTTTTGATAAGCTACTGCTCCCTCTGTGCCAAAATATAAAAACGTTTTTAACATTACGCTAGTGCCAAAAACGTTATTATATTATGGGACGGAGGGAGTATTATTTCTCTCCTCCATGTTTCTATTTTTAAAACAAAACCCTCCTCTCCAGTATGGCATTTTTGGCTCATATATATGCTCCTGCGATGAATACTAAACTAAAAAAAATCAGTAAAACAAACTGAATTTTTTGGCCAAAAGATGCCAAGTTTTGCTCGGCTCATCTGCTCCTGCAATGAAAATTCGAAACAAATAGGAAAAACTAAAAAACATCTGGATTTGTTTTTGGAAAAAAAGGAGTTTGAGTTTTCAAGGTGCCCACAAAATCTGATGGCGAAATGACAGCAGGGGAGCTATAAAACACAAAATCAGAGCTAAAAATTGTTTAAAAAAATCAGGTTTTTGAGCAATGATTTTTTTAGCACTTCCATTTGACTTGGATATATGTGTATCATTTTTCCTGGCAGAAGAATATATTCATATATATGTATGGTTTCAGTTTTTTTTTCTTTGCTTTCAGGTTGGCACAGTCAGCATTATTTATTATTTATTGATGGAGGTGAGGAAAAGATTTCCTGTGGGTTTCACTGACCACTCTTCATCTGCACAACCATAAGACGTGGCGGCAGCTGATTTGATCATGGTTTGACACAGCCGGATCTCCAACATCAAGCCCCTTCTTTTGCCTTTGCTCCCAAGTCCACCAAGATCGCATTTGTCTACGGTGGAATGCTCTGCCTACCATGCCTCAGTTTCCTTCTCTGTTAGTTTGTCGCACAACATTTCAGGAAAATATTCGATCAACCTATCAAAGATCAGCGAGGTGTCAATATGTAACAGCATCACCATGAGAAGGAAACTGAAGCAATGCGGGTCGTGATTGGATAACCTACATTTGTACATGTTTGATTCTGTCTGATTTATATACCTCCTCACTGTCTTCTTTATATGAATTATGACTCTGTGTGTGATCTGCCTGTGAGTTGGAATATATATTTATTCACTTTTGTTTTTGAGAAAGAGAGAATAAGTTGGAACGCTTTTGTGTGGCTCCAAAGGATGGTCTCCAGATGTGACCTTTATTATATTATATACATATCTCCTGAAGTGTGGTTTGAGTGAGAGCAAGCATTAATTTGTAAGATTAAACCAGCGTGCATTGTTCAAGAAGCAAGATGCATTTAAGTATGGTCAGCTTACTTGTAATTCTCCCCCAGTGAAGAAGAGGCATTTCCATTCCCCAAGCCTAGTTTGCAAAACATGTGCTTTTTACATTATTACAATAATAAAAAAGAAGAAGAAGTGCACGGTTTACAAGGCCAGGCCATTTTACAAGACCAGCCCAACAAGGACCCAAGCCCATTTTGCAGATGGACGTACTCATCTTCTCTTTCTTTCTCTGGAGCCCAACGGTCGTACTACCTTCCCCTAAGCCTCAGCCGCCGGCGATTCTTGCCTCCGCCGTTGCAACTTGCAAGTGCAGTCGAATCCAATCCCTCCCCCAAACGAGTCAACCGAAAGAATCCAATCTCTCCCTTTACCCAATCGCCAAGGAAGGCAAAGCCACCATGATGCAACAAGAAAAGAAAAGAAGCTTCTTTGTTCTTTCGCCCCTCCTCTTGTCTTCTTTGGAGGACGTACGGAGGCCGCGGCAAGAAGAAACGAAGAATCTCACTCCATCTCCATGGCCCGGCTTTATCTCCAATCATTTCCTTTCTCCACCGCGCTTCATTCCCCCACCTGACGCTTGGTCCCGGTAATTTTTTCTCTTTTGTCTATCTTAATCTGCTCTGCTTGGTGGTGGATCTTTCATCGTTTGTGATTCGGCCGGCAGATCTATCAAGTTTGGTCGTTTTGGAGGGAGACCACTGTGCTAAGGCTGCCTTCACCGTCTTGGATTTCACAACAACACCTTCATCTTGGTTGCGGCCGTGTCGTCGGCAACACCAGGTATGCTGCTCTGTTTCCTCTGTGCTTTTACCTCCCAAGATTTAGCTCAAGCGCAGACATTAGCATCGAGTGATCCAATTCATCTTGCTTGCAGTACAGCCTCCATCAGTCACAACCAATTGATCCATCCACACAAACATCCAGTTAATGGAGGCAACGGTCATCAGCATTGGCAGATCTTTCATACTTTGTGACTTGTAAATCATCTCTCTGACTCGGCCGACAGATCTCTCAAGTTTGCTCGTCTTGGAGGGACAACGCTGGTGTTGAGGCTGAGGGCTCCGAGGCTGTGTTCACCATCTTGGATTTCACAGCCACAACCTTCATCTTGGTCGCCCCCCGTGGTGTCGACACACCAGGTATGCTGCTCTGTTTCCTCCGTTGTTATTCATCTCTTCAGATTTAGCTCAAGCACAGACGCTTACACCCAGTATCATCGGTTTGCAGTACACAACCTATTGACCCACACAAACATTCACTAAATGGAGGCGACGGCCATCAGCGTTGGCAAGTCCGTGTTGAGCGGGGCGCTCAACTACACCCAGTCAGCTGTCGCCGAGGAAGTTGCTTTGCAGCTTGGTGTCCAGCGTGACCACTCCTTCATCTCGGACGAGCTCGAGATGATGCAGTCATTCCTGATGGCTGCTCACGATGAGAGAGACGACAATTGGGTGGTCAGGACTTGGGTGAAACAAGTCCGTGACGTCTCCTACTCTGTCGAGGACTGCCTCCTGGATTTTGCTGTCCGTCTCGAGAAGCAATCCTGGTGGTGTCTCTCTCGCAAGGTGCTGGCCCGCCGTTATGTGGCGATGCAGATGAAGGAGCTCAGAGACAAGGTTGAGGAGGTCAGCCAGAGGAGCCAACGGTACCACCTCATCAAGGGCTCTAGCTCCAAGCCTACCTCCGCTGTTGGGCAGCATATCATGTCCAGCACGACGATGTCTGCCGCCGATGATGCAAGGCTGCAGCAGCATAAAGCAAAAACGGATCTCGTCGAGCTGATCAATTGCAAGGATGATGCACTTCGAAGTGATGGTGTTGTGGGGCACAAGTAGTAGTGATCTGGGGGAGATATCCATCCTGGAAAGTGCCTATGAAGACCCCATGATACACAAGAATTTTGATTGTTGTGCTTGGATCACATTGATGTGTCCTTTCAATCAGGCAGATTTGATTCAAAGCATTGTTAGCCAAATCTGTGTTAATTCTCTTCAAGACTCTGGAGAAGAAGGTAAAACAACTATTGGGGCCCAAGTTCTTAAGATGATGGCAACAACGAAGGAAGATGCTTTGGCTCATGAGTTCAAGAGATATTTGAATGACAAGAGTTACTTAATTGTACTCAACGACATACACGCCATTGAAGAGTGGGGTCGCATTAAAACATGTTTCCCAGACAACAAGAAAGGAAGCCGAGTCATAGTTTTCACTAAGCAAGTTGCAGTTGCAAGCTTATGCATGGGAGCAGAGGATGAAACTCTAGTGCATAAGAAGTTATTTGCTGATAAGCCTCTTTATGCTTTCTACCAGAAGGTAATTTTTGAAGTCCTCGTGTTGCTATTTTTGTTTACTATCTCAACTACTCCCTCCGTCCCATAATATAAGAGTGTTTTTTACACTAGTGTAGTATGAAAAACTCTTTTATATTATGGGATGGAGGGAGTAATAGTTAACATAATTAACTAGACTTGCACCTGTGCTATCATGAAAGCTGTAGGTTATTAGCCTTTCCACATGTTTTAATTACAAAATAAATATGTATTTTCCTCTTTTTCATGAGAAAAGACCTGTAGGATTTATACACCTTTCACTTCTGCTGCAACCGAGGTAGTGTGATATATTGCAAGTTTCTACTTTGTATTTTACTAGTAAACTTATCTTCCTTTTCGTATCATACTATTTTGTTCGATATTTTCCATATTGAACTATTGTGCCCGCATCATATCCAACAACTTACCTATATGTATGTGTGTGTCCTCCCAACAAACTTTATTTCCTTTGTTGTCCTACCGAACAAACTGCATGATTGGTTAGAGATTTTCAAATCATTTAAGAGAAGAAGTATTATGTAGAAAATTACAAAAGAAAACTTAGAAGTTGAGAAAATATTATCTTGTGGAAACGAAGGCAACACCTCAACATTAATTGTATGCTCATGCTTAGGTCTCTCGAGAGGGATGGAAATCGGTGGAGAAAGGATCCACCTCATATGTAGCCTCTACAGGTCTTCACAGCTCCGCGGACAAGAACATCCTCACTCGCATGGAGACAATGGCTACTCTAGAGGAATCTCGTCTCATAGGGAGAGGGAATGAAAAAGAGGAAATCATCAAACTAATCTCAAATAAAGATCTCCAGCAATTTCATGTGATCTCCTTGTGGGGAATGGGTGGTATTTGAAAAACAACATTGGTGAGAGATATCTATCAAAGCCAAGAGATTAGTAGCTTGTTTGATAAGCGTGCTTGTGAGACAGTCATGCGTCCTTTCAATCCAACAATACTCCTTGGGAGCTTAGCTGTGCAACTCGGAGGTAAAAATGAGACAGATTTAAGGAAATGTTTAGAAGGAAGAAGATATTTGCTTGTTCTTGATGATCTGTGGTCAATAGTAGAGTGGGATGCTATAAAAGAACATTTGCCAGAAACGGCAGCAAGCTGCATAATAATCACAACGAGGGATGAGAATATTGCCAAGCACTGCTCAAAGGATGATATAAATATATACAAGCTGAACCATCTGGTCCCTGATGATGCATGTACCCTCTTCACCAAAAAGGTAAAAATGAAGTAGTGTCATGCTCAATTAGTTGTTCTGTTAATCCTGCCCCTCTTATTTCTATTACTGCTTTAAACTTTCACGTGTAACAGAATTATAAAATCAAATTGTCCACTAGAAAATTCGAATTGCCATTTGTTAGAAATCTTACGCAATAGCTAGAATGATACATATAAATACAAAGGACTACAAATTACATAAAGTATGATTACAATAAGGTGGAGACATGATTATCTGTGTAGGTTACTCTAGACAAATAATTTGTGGAATTTGTAGCTGTCAAAGTGAAGTATGGTATCCCTGATTCACGATCAAACAACAAAGAAGTCAGTAGAGGCACAAATATAGGTTCAACATATTTTTACAAGATACAAAGGGGTGTGTATAGGAAAAAATTCCTCGTTATTTAAGTTATTGCATGACGACCTTTCTCTTGTGGATTTATCGTTTTGACATTTTCTTGTGGCTTACAACTCCAATATATCATCTAAAAGATTGGCATGCTTCGTTATGTGGGATAATTTTTCTTGCATTTTGGAGAAATTAAGATGTTTCACATGAAGCTCCTTTAAAACTGATGCGCTATAAACATATCTCTAGGAAAGGTAAGGCAGGTTTTGTGTCCTGCAAATGTGGTTGATGAATATAGAGAGAATACACCAGGTCATATGAGTTGCTACCTTTACATTTTCTCAAATCAGTTAGATTATTGCATTTATTTTTATATACAGAAGTTTGGTTTCCACGGAGTTGCTGATGGTTATATATTTTTTAGATAGTACACATGTTGTATGTCTTTATATCGGTGAAAGCCCCAACGGCATAGTAGGATTGCACGAAGTAAACCCCTAAATTGGTGTAGGGACGCAGCCCCATACCGTACATCAGGAATGATACACAACAATCTACAAGCACCACAACGGATAACTTCTGAGCAAGCCACCACAAGCAACAAACTACTCCCTCCGTCCCAAAATTCTTGTCTTAGATTTGTCTAAATACAGATGTATCTAGTCACATTTTAGTGTTAGATACATCCATATCTAGACAAATCTAAGACGAGAATTATGGGACGGAGGGAGTACAACATAGCACTAGAGTCTTAGAAAACATAAAAAACAACTGCTAATGGGTTGTGTTGCAAGGTCTCCCTGATGTTGACTTGCTGCAAGTTGGAGCTTCCGGATCCTAGCTACACCCATGAAGCACTGATAAGGTGCAAGGGGGATTGCTGGTGCCAAGGGCCATGTGAGCGAAGCATCGTGAAGCCTGTCCAAAAAGCTGTGCAGAGCCGCCCGAGATAGTTGTGCGCCGAGTTAATAGCCACCTATCACCATAGAAAAGCCCTTGCCCCCCAGCGCTTCGGGCCACCAAGCACAGCACATCATACCATAGCCAGACAACAACCACCTTGCAGCCTAAAGAACCACAGCACACTGCAGCCACCACACCACACAACCACCGATGAGGAGAGGCTCTGAGGCAGCAAGGCGGCGTCTTCAAGAAGATGGAGGTGTGCCACCACTTCTCGACCCAAAAGACTCGTGCTTGGGTTTTCATCCTCTGCCCAGCAGCATGGCCAACAAAGGATGATGCCAAGATGCCAGCAGCAAAAGATAATCTGGAGAGCTTGGAGTATCCAATGGACATGCATAGTGAGCAAACAAGCAGGCGGCAGTTGCCCTGGTGAACTTCCATGCTCCTGGAGACGATGCCGACACGTCAGCGAGCCCCTACTGCAAAGGAAGGCCACTATCAACTACACTTTTTCACTCTCATTGCCCCCTCTGGTGCCAGCCCGACCCGACCACAAAAAACGCACAGCCACATCGCCCTCTTGAGCCAACGCCTCACACCCGCCCCTCTGCCCTCAAGGGTAGAGCGACCGGACATCACCACTGCAGCACGCCCTGCTGAATGCGCTACAAGCTCACCACCAATGGCCATTGCCTCGTTGCCCAATGCCTTGCCACACCACTCCCTGGTTTACCAGATCCAAAAAGATCCAGATCCAGGGGCAGGAGTGTTAGCATCTTAATCTTGTACTTAGTTTTATTTCCATTTCTTTATAAGGTGGAGCATCAGTCAACTGTGTAAGCCCTGCTTCTCCCTCTCTAGCCTACTCATCTTTCTCCTGTATTGGATAGTAGGTGAGGGAGAGGCATGGGTGAGACGTGTGAAATAGGAGGCACTAGATGTGGCAGACTCCATGTGTATACCTCCACAGCTTGCTGCTGGAGGAGGTGCTACTATGAGAAAAATAGCAAAGGAAGGCAACCCAATTGAAAGGGGGTTGGAAATAGCTGGTGCTTGTGTGTTCTGTTCTTAGCCGTCCAGTGCCTGCAACCTGCTTGTTGTATTGTTTCTTCCGCTGTGTCCACCAAAATCAAGTCTGCTGCTTTGTCCACCGACAAAGGGAGGATGAGGGAGACTCGGTGTCCATCATGGAGAACACAATGCGGCAGCAGGTGGGGGAGAGGTGTAGAATGGAACCCTAAACCTAGTGGAGCGAGTCTGACCCGAGTCGCCCACATTAAACTGGGGGCAACACAGGGACCGAATTGTTCTTTAAGAAATCCAATAGTTCACACTTTATTGGGTATTTTGTTGTTATGGTGCTCTCCTTGAATTCCTCCACAATTATTCTATGCACATGCATAAAAAAATTCGCTGGATGAGTCATTAAGGTGTTAAGATTGAGGAACCATATTATTTTCTAATATGAGCACCGTAAAAGAGCTTCTCATGTAGTAACCACATTCAGGTGTTATGATTATGACAAATATGCACCATTAACTAAGAGGCCCAATCATATCAATTTAATGCCTACTTCTGTAGCTATGTGGGTAATTGATGTCCAATGAAATCAGTAGCAAGAATACAATTCACCTACTTCTGAGGCGAGGTGTAGCTGTAGAAGTAGAAGCTGGTAGGAATGAGCGAGAAGTTGGGTTATTATACTATGGACATGTTGCTAGGTGGGAGGAAAATCTTTCTAGGAACAGAAATGAAGATATACTAAATAAAAGAATGGATGATGGAGAAACTTATTATCCAACAAAAAGTAGCATTGTCTCACTTTAACATCGTTGTAGTACATATTCCCATATAAAAAATGTGTTAGACAATTGTGCATATTTGCTTCCTTTCTTGTTGTACTAAATGACTTGATTGATATGGATTTCAGGTATTTAAGGAGGTCGTAAGTTTGGATGAGCGATATCCAGAGTTGGTTGAACCAACAAAACTGATATTGAAGAAGTGTAGAGGGCTTCCCCTTGCACTAGTCATCATAGGTGGCTTCTTAGCAAACCAACCAAAAACTGCTTTTGAATGGAGAAAAATGAATGAGCATATCAGTGTTGAGTTGGAGATGAATCCAGAACTCGAGACCATAAAAGCAATCCTTATGAAAAGCTATGATGGTTTACCCTATTACCTCAAGGCTTGTTTCTTGTATCTGGCCATCTTTCCTGAAGACCAGCAGATTGCACGGACATGCTTAGTGCGTCGTTGGATTGCGGAGAGTTACTCAAGTGAGGTACGTGGCAAGTCTGTGGAGGAGGTATTGGACTCTTACTTCATGGAACTCATAAGCAGGAGCATGATCCTGCCATCTCAACAGTCAATTCATAGTAGGAAAGGAATTGACTCCTGCCACGTCCATGATCTCATTCGTGAAATTGCCATCTCAAAGTCTATGGAGGAAAATCTTGTTTTCACACTGGAGGAAGGGTGCAGCTTAAACAACCAAGGCACAGTGCGTCATCTTGCTATAAGTAGCAACTGGAAAGGTGATAAGTGTGCTTTTGAGAATATACTAGACTTGTCGCGCCTACGATCATTGACAGTGTTTGGAAATTGGAGGCAGTTTTACATTTCAGATAAGATGAGGTTGCTCCGAGTGCTGGATTTGGAAGGCAATTGGGGTTTATTCAATTATCATCTTGAGCATATTGGGAAGCTTGTACATCTTAGATATCTTTCTCTAAGGGGACATGTTCGTATACATCACCTGCCAAATTCGTTGGGGAACCTGAGACAACTCCAGACACTAGATATTTCAGGTACATGTATAATAAAGCTACCAAGGGCCATCATCAAACTTGTGAAGATGCAATGCATTCTTGCTAGTGGCATACAAAAAATTGCAGGTGGTGTTGAAGTGCCAAGAGAGATTTGGAAACTGAAGGCCCTACACACACTGCGTGTTGTGGACATCTCAAGTGGGAAGGCTGCTCTGGAAGATATAAAAAGGTTGACCCGGTTGCGCAAGTTAGGATTGATAGGCATCAACAAGAGAAATGGTCAGGAATCGTGTTTAGCAATTGCTTGTCTCAGCAGCCTGGAGTCATTGTCGCTGCAATCAGATGGAGAGACAGGTTTATCAGGCTGCTTGGATGGTCTGTCATCACCTCCAGAAAATCTGCAGAGCCTCAAGTTGATAGGCAGCCTGGTTGAGCTGCCGGAGTGGATCAAGGGCGTCAAAAATCTCGTGAAGCTGAAGCTAGTGTGGTCGAGTATATCGGAGCATGATGCGGCCATACAAGTCCTTGAGAACCTACCAAACCTGGCCACCCTACGTCTGTTGAATGACTCATTCGTTGGTGAAGAGGTCAGTTTCAGTTTCCATCGGGAGTCATTCCCGAGCTTGAAGGTGCTGGAGCTGAGTTGCATAAGCAACCTCAAGTCGGTGGGATTTGAAGAAGGAGCAGCCCCTAAGCTTGAGTTGCTGCAGTATTCTAAACTGAGGAGCAGTCACAGTGTTGGGTTATTCTGTGGATTACCACATCTGCCAAGGCTCAAGGAATTTATGCTGGATAGGGGGGACTGGCATGATATCGAGTTGGTGAAGTACCTGCGAGGCCAGCTGGCAGAGAACCGAAACAGGCCCGTTCTGAAGAGGTGGGACGAAAAGTAGCTATATTCTTTTGTTTTTGCGGGGAAGGACTAGCAGTATTCTGACTCCCCTTTTTCTTGTATCTTGTATCTTGTATTCGACTCCCCTTTCACCTGCCAAATTCGTTGGGGAACATGAGACAACTCCAGACATTAGATATTTCTGGTACAAGCATAATAAAGCTACCAAGGACCATCATCAAGCTTGTGAAGATGCAACGCATTCTCGCTAGAGACATCGGATCTGGAAACAGCTCTCTATTTGAAGATGCGAATGATCAGTCGCTCATGAGTTTGCCTTTATATTCAGCATGTTGTTGTGTGTCATGTTGTGCACCTAGTTATCTAAAAGTCAACTTTACCTTGACGATGATGCAGAACTTAACAGGCCTGATATATGCACAGCGTTCTGTTGCAGCATATTACCTTATTATGCAGCAGAACGAAATCCAGGTGGTGTTGCAGTGCCAAGAAGGATTTGGAAACTGAAGGCCCTGCACACACTGCGTACCGTGGACGTCTCGGTGGGGAAGGCTGTTCTACAAGATATAAAAAAGCTCACCCGGTTGCGCAAGTTAGGATTGATGGGCATCAACAAGAGAAACAGTCAAGAGTTGTGTTCAGCAATTGGTCGTCTCAGTAGCCTGGAGTCACTGTCACTGCAATCAGACGGAGAGACAGGTTTATCAGGCCACTTGGATGGCCTGTCCTCACCTCCAGAAAACCTGCAGAGCCTGAAGTTGATAGGCAACCTGGTTAAACTGCCAGAGTGGATCAAGGGCCTCAAAAATCTCATGAAGCTGAAGCTAGAGGGGTCGAGGATATCGGAGCATGATGCAGCCGTACAAGTCCTTGGGAACCTACCAAACCTGGCCACCCTGCGTCTATTGCATGACTCATTTGTTGGTGAAGAGGTTCGTTTCAGTTTCAGTTTGTGTCCGGAGGCGTTCCCGAGCCTGAAGGTGCTGGAGCTGAATTGCATAAGAAACCTCAAGTCGGTGGGATTTGAAGGAGCAGCCCCTAAGCTTGAGTTGCTGCAGTATTCACGTGGGATGGGAAGTCCCAGTGTTGGGTTGTTCTCTGGGTTACCATATCTCCTCCTAAGCCTCAAGGAATTTATGCTGCATTGGTCGGACTGGCGTGATACTGAATTCGTGGAGTACCTGCGAGGCCAGCTAGCAGAGAACCAAAACGTGCCCGTTCTGAAGAGGTAGGGGGACTAGCTGTATTCTTTTGTTTTTGCGGGGAAGGAAGGAGTAGCAGTATTCGACTCCCCTTTTTCTTGTATCTTGATATTGTTGTATTACCTCCCTCCATTGTATTATTTCCTTTGATTGAATTGATGAATAATCAAGACCGTCTACTGCATTTATGTGTAAGCTGCTGCGTAGCTAGGCATTGTTCAGTAGCAAATGGAATTTGTTGTTTTGTTCATCCGCCGTGACTCTTTGATATCTGCGTTTGTTTGTGTGAGTACAGTTTTAGGCAATGCTAGATTTTGCAACACCGTCACCATGGGAAGCCAAGGCCGACCGAAGGGGAAGTGATCATGGCTAGCGTAGAAATAGCACACAAATCCTCGCATAGTCGCATCCCATGCCCAGTTTTGAGAACCTGCACGCTCTCACCTATTTTTGCAAGAAAACTCACCCTTGAGAGTGGCTGTTTTTTTGCCTCAACTGCCCCTGTGATGAACAGATCTTTAATTTTTTTTTTAGAAAACTTGATTCTTTTCCCACCAAAGATGCTCAAACTTTCTAGGCGAGTGCAAAACTTCATGGTGATATGATATCGAAGGAGCCATGGATAAAAAAGAAAACAAAATCAGAGCTAATTTCTCAAAAATTCAGATTTTTGGGGCGCTGGTTTTGTTTTTTTACAGTGACTCAGATATATATGTAATTATGTATCCACTAACTGTGACCTTTACATATCTCATTCCGTACTGTTTCAGTCAGAGCAAGCTGCAACGTTCATTGCGTGTGTGCTATCCATGTATTCTCGCACAAGTATACATACGCAGCTGCATCTTGGACTTGCGATGGTGTGTTGGGCAAATGTTGTACATTAATTAATTTCTGAAGGAAAAAATATATGTGTGTTTGAACAATGTCCTAAGAAAAGAAAATTTACATATAATGTCCTTAATTGTGACGCAACTTATTTGTAGTTATCAACTGTGAGAGAACGTTGTACCCTACCGAGGGCGACGGCTTCGTGTTATATAGAGCGGGGCGCAACTCCCGTATAGCGTACAGAGAGAGAGATTACATCGTTAGGATCCTTAACTTGGAACCCAAGGGATAGACTAGAGAGATGGGATAGTTACAAGAGATAACAGGAAATCACGACTACCCTAGTCTATGGTTCGGTGTAGAAAATCTCGATGGACTCCTGGTTGAACCGGACCTGTGTACGCACCTGAACCTGTTGCTTAACACCCTCCCTTAATCACAACTGTATTAAGTTGAGATTACGCTTGAATTCTTTAAAGTTTCTTGTGGGCAACGCCTTTGTAAAGCCATCTACAACTTGGTCTCGTGAATGAACAAATCTGATTTCCAATTGTCTGTTTGCAACTCTTTCTCTGACAAAGTGGAAATCTATCTTAATGTGCTTCGTTCTTGCATGGAACACTGGGTTAGCAGATAGGTAGGTAGCACCCAAATTGTCACACCACAAACATGGAACTTCGGTATGCTTCATCCCAAGTTCTCTTAACATTGACCGAACCCAGATAATTTCTGCTGTAGCATTTGCTAATGCTTTATACTCTGCTTCATTGCTTGACCTAGACACAGTAGCCTGTTTCTTAGCACACCATGATATCAAGTTTGGTCCAAAGAACACTGCAAAACCACCAGTGAATCGTCTATCATCCACACATCCTGTCCAATCAGAATCAGAAAATGCACTAACAAGATTGGATGATGACTTGCTGAAAAAGAGACCAAGCTTCACAGTATGTTTTACATATCTCACAATGCGTTTTGCAGCAGTCCAGTGAACTGTGGTGGGTGCATGAAGAAATTGGCATACCTTGTTGACAACAAAAGATATATCAGGTCTAGTCAAGATTAAATACTGAAGAGCCCCAACTAAACTCCTGTATCTGGTACTGTCTTCTTGATTCAAGAGAACTCCCTCTTCAAGTGATAATTTTTCTGTACTTGAGAGGGGGGTCAACTATGCTTTGCATCCTTGTAAGCCAACTCTTCTTACCAGGTCAGCAGCATATTTTTCTTGAGATAGGTGGAGGCCATCTTCATGTTTCTTTACCTCAATACCTCGAAAGTAATGCAAGTCTCCCAAGTCCTTGAGAGCAAATTCAGCATTTAAGTCTTTTAACAGCCCTGTGACTGCTTCATCTGATGAACTTGTGACAATGATATCATCTACATAAATCAACAGAAATATCGATGTATTTGACTTATTGTAAATAAACAGAGATGTATCAGAGTAGGAGTAAAACCAAGTGCTTGCAATTTCTGACTCAGACATGAATACCATGCTCTGGGAGCCTGCTTTAATCCATATAGGGCCTTATCAAGCTTGCACACATAAGAAGGCTTACTCTTGTTTTCAAACCCAGGAGGTTGTTTCATGTATACTTCCTCTTCCAGAACGCCATGAAGAAACGCATTCTTGACATCCAGTTGTCTAAGACTCCATCCCCTGGATACATCAATAGACAGCACAAGACGGATAGTTGCAGCTTTAACAACAGGACTAAACATGTCCTCATAGTCAATACCATACCGTTGTTTGAAACCTTTTGCAACCAACCTGGCCTTGTAGCGATCTATAGTTCCATCACACTTGCTCTTTATTCTGTAAACCCACTTGCAATCAATTAAATTTTTACCTTGCCGTGGGGGAACTAAATGCCATGTTCTGTTTTTCTGAAGTGCCATGTATTCTTCTTCCATGGCCTTTTTCCACTTTTCATCACTAAGTGCCTCACAAAGAGTGTCTGGTTCACCTGTAGAACAAGCTAGGCCAAATTTGGTTATTTGCTTATAGTTAAGAGGTTTAATTACCCCACTTTGCAGCCTTGTACGCAAAGGAACAGGGAGAGCCACACTGTTGCCCTCCGCAGATGATCCAGCCTCTGGGCGAAGCAATCCGGAGGCGGATAGCCCTGGCGCCCCTGACGTGGTTTCTGGAGCAGCAGGATTTTCTGTGGCGCCATCGCTTGGTGTGGACGTATCGGGCGGAGCAGAGGATCTCGAGCCATGCATGTGATCTGCGTCAGGCCCATCATGACGCAATGATTGCGCGGGCCCGACAGAATTCGCGCCGGATCGCGCGCCCGTAGCAGGATCGGCACCGGATCCCGTGCATGCATCAGCTTCCGTGCCTGGAGGCCCGCTGGCTGGCGGCGCATGTAGTGGCGGGATCCACCCGCTGGCCAGCGAGACGGAGGCTGGCTCATGTCGTCGGCTGGTTGGCGCCGAGTGGAGAGCGCGCCTGGTCCAGTTGGAGAAGCCCGCGTGGCAGTTGCTGGCTGGCTGCTGCCGTGCCTGGCAGTTGGCGCGGGATCCAACACGCTGATGCCCTGCCGCAGCGCAGATCCCGTGGTGGATTCGCTGGCGCGCTGCAGGAGCGGCAATCCCGAGCCGATTCTGTCTCCCGTCTGGTGGCACATGAAACGCTCGTTCGGAGCGTATTGTGCACCGTTTTGAGTATTTTCTTCACCATTTTTTTCAGCATCTGCATCTGCATTAGTACAAGACTCAAGAGCAAGGTTATGAGGATTAGTCAATAGTTGATCATCACAATCATTTGTCCCTTGATGAACATCGATGAGACTAGACGGTAGAAGAAGTATTTCTTGACGTAGGAGAGCACCGACATTGGGGTGAAGATTGGCAAAGAGAAATTTTATTTCATCAAACACTACATCTCGAGAGATATAGACACGACCTGTGGGAATGTCAAGGAACTTAATGCCTTTGTGTTGGGCACTATAACCAATGAATGCACACTGTTTGGATCTAAGCATGAGTTTGCGATCATTGTAGGGGCGAAGATTTGGCCAACAGGCGCATCCAAACACACGAAGTGACGTGTAGTCTGGTTTGGTGTGAAGGAGCCTTTCCATGGGAGTTTCATTGTTAATCACACGACTAGGTAGCATATTTATAATGTGAACAGCAGTGAGGAAGACCTCGTCCCGAAATTTAAGGGGCATGGAGGCGCTGGCTAGAAGGGAGAACCCAACATCAACAATGTGTCGATGCTTGCGCTCGGCTAACCCATTCTGTCGATGGGCATAAGGACACGAAACATGATGGGATATGCCAAGTTTTTGGGAAAATGAGTTTAGCTTCTCATATTCCCCTCCCCAATCAGATTGGAGAGCGAGAATTTTACTGTCAAATTTTCTTTCTACAAGAGCTTGGAAATTGAGAAAAACTTGGCAAACATCTGACCGTTTCTTAAGAAGATACATGTGAACTTGCTATAGTCATCAATGAAACTAACATAATATGTATGTCTACCAACAGAAGGGGGAGCAGGCCCCCATGTTGGGTAACGTAGTAATTTCAAAAATTTCCTACGCACACGCAAGATCATGGTGATGCATAGCAACGAGAGGGGAGAGTGTGTCCACGTACTCTCTTAGACTGAAAGCGGAAGCATTAGCACAACGCGGTTGATGTAGTCGTACGTCTTCACGATCCGACCGATCAAGTACCGAACGCACGGCACCTCCGAGTTCTTGCACACATTCAGCTCGATGACGTCCCTCGAACTCCGATCCAGCCGAGCTTTGAGGGAGAGTTCCGTCAGCACGGCGGCGTGGTGACAATGATGATGTTCTACCGACGCAGGGCTTCTCCTAAGCACAGCTACGATATTATCGAGGTGAACTATGGTGGAGGGGGGCACCGCACACGGCTAAGAGATCTCAAGGATCAATTGTTGTGTCTAGAGGTGCCCCCCTTCCCTCGTATATAAAGGAGGGAGGGAGAGGCCGGCCCTAGAGGGGGCGCGCCAAGTGTGGGGAGTCCTACTAGGACTCCCAAGTCCTAGTAGGATTCCCCTTTCCTTTCCGGAGTAGGAGAGAAGGAAAGAAGGGGAGAGGGAGAAGGAAAAGGGGGCTGCACCCCTTGTCCAATTCGGACCAGAGGGGGGCGCGCGCCTCCTTCCTTTTGGCCTCTCTCCTCTATTCCCGTATGGCCCAATAAGGCCCAATACTTCTCCCGGTGAATTCCCGTAACTCCCCGGTACTCCGAAAATACATGAATCACTCGGAACCTTTCCGATGTACGAATATAGTCGTCCAATATATCAATCTTTACCTCTCGACCATTTCGAGACTCCTCGTCATGTCCCCGATCTCATCTGGGAACTATCTTCGGTACATCAAAACACATAAACTCATAATATAAATCGTCACCAAATGTTAAGTGTGCGGACCCTACGGGTTCGAGAACTATGTAGACATGACCAAGACACGTCTCCGGTCAATAACCAATAGCGGAACCTGGATGTTCATATTGGCTCCTACATATTCTACGAAGATCTTTATTGGTCAAACCGCATAACAACATACGTTGTTCCCTTTGTCATCGGTATGTTGCTTACCCGAGATTCGATCGTCGGTATCTCAATACCTAGTTCAATCTCGTTACCGGCAAGTCTCTTTACTCAATGCATCATCCTGCAACTAACTCATTAGTCACATTGCTTGCAAGGCTTATAGTGATGTGCATTACCGAGAGGGCCCAGAGATACCTCTCCGACAATCGGAGTGACAAATCCTAATCTCGAAATACGTCAACTCAACAAGTACCTTCGGAGACACCTGTAGAGCACCTTTATAATCACCCAGTTATGTTGTGATGTTTGGTAGCACACAAAGTGTTCCTTCGGTAAACGGGAGTTACATAATCGCATAGTCATAGGAACATGTATAAGTCATGAAGAGAGCAATAGCAACATACTAAATGATCAAGTGCTAGGCTAACGGAATGGGTCAAGTCAATCACATCATTCTCCTAATGATGTGATCCCGTTAATCAAATGACAACTCATGTCTATGGTTAGGAAACTTAACCATCTTTGATTAACGAGCTAGTCAAGTAGAGGCATACTAGTGACACTATGTTTGTCTATGTATTCACACATGTATTATGTTTCCGGTTAATACAATTCTAGCATGAATAATAAACATTTATCATGAAATAAGGAAATAAATAATAACTTTATTATTGCCTCTAGGGCATATTTCCTTCACCCCAGACATCAGAAAAAATGAGTTGTAAAGGTTTGGTAGAAATACTTGTAGAAATTGGATAAGGCAATTGGAGGCTCTTGGCCCTTTGACACGAATCACAAATTGTTTCAACATCACGATCCCCAACATACGGGAGGTTATTTTTCCTAAGCAAACGCTCAACTAAAGAGAAACTTGCATGACCTAATCTATCGTGCCACCGTGTTGAAGACACTTTGGTGGCACTAAGAAGTTGTTTATTGAATCTTCTAATCTCCGGAATCAACAGGTAAAGCCCACAAACACATCTACCTCGATACAGCACCCTCCTCGTTGCCTGATCCTTGATCAAAAAGAAGAAGGGGTGAAATTCAAGAAAGACATGATTATCAATGGCAATGCGGTGGACAGAAAGAAGATTTTTGTTAGCACTAGAGACATGCAAGATGCGTTTGAGATGAATTTTCCTACGAGGGGTTTTAATAATTGAGTGACCAATATGACCAATCTTCATACCTTCTCCACTAGCAGTGTGGATGTGATCTTGGCCACGGTATTTCTCCCGCATGGTCACCTTCTCCAGCTCACCGGTAATGTGGTTGGTAGCACCGCTGTCGACGTACTAATTTCTGTCGACGCCGTAGGAAGCTTCAGCATCCCCGGCCACCTTTTCATCTTGAGATGAATCTTCATCTTCATCAAACTGGTACCAACAGTCTTTAGCAGAGTGGCCCAGCTTACCGCAGATTTGGCAGCGGATAGCATCAGGCCAAGACTTGTTGGTGGAGTCGTTCAATCGCCGGCCGCCCTTAGTGTTGGAGTAGGAGGGTCGGCCACCGCCGCGTGCGTTGTTGTTGACGCTGGTGTTGGCCCGGCCAGGGCCCCTGCTCTTCCTGTGAGGAGGGCCACGAGAACGAGAGCCACCGCCACGCCCGCGGGTGGCGACATTCGCCGAAGACTTGAAACCACCACCGGTCCCAGCCCCTTGGAACAGGGCCACTCATTGACCAAAGTTGCTCATCTGAGCGAACAATTCATCAAGGGTGACCGGGATGACACAAGCATCAAGGGCAGAGACCAGCGGCTGGTATTCCATGTCGAGAGCGTTGATGATGTAGGAGATGAGCTCGTCATCGTCCAGGGGTTTGCCGGCCGCCGTGATCTCGTCAGTGAGAGATTGCATTTGTGCGAAGAAGGTGGCCACAGATTGCATGCCCTTCTGCGCGTTGGTGAGTGCCTCCCGGATGTTGTTGACGTAGGACAGCGAGGTCGACGAGAACATCTTCGCCAGCGCCGACCAGAGCTCATGTGCATGGACGATCGAGGTGACCTGCACGAGCACTTCCTTCGAGAGGTTATTTAGGAGATATCCTAGTACCTGTTGATCCTCCCGGATCCACACGTGGTGGAGCGAATTGGGGATGGACTCCTCCTTGCCATCCTTGTCCATGGTGACGACGACTTTGGCCGGCTCGGGTATGCTTCCATCAACATACCCGAAGAAACCAGCACCTCGGTGCTGCGGCAAGATCTGGGTGCGCCAAAGGATGTAGTTGGTACGTGTGAGACGCTCGGTGATCTGGCCGGAGAAGGTTGAGTTGGAGGAGCCATAGGAGGCCATGGTAGGAGGTTTGTGGCAATGGAGAAACTAGATGAGATGGAAGAGGTTGTCTCTGATTACCATGTGAGAGAACGGCATACCCTACCGAGGACGACGGCTTCGTGTTATATAGAGCGGGGCGCAACTCCCGTATAGCGTACAGAGAGAGAGAGAGATTACATCGTTAGGATCCTTAACTTGGAACCCAAGGGATAGACTAGAGAGATGGGATAGTTACAAGAGATAAGAGGAAATCACAACTACCCTAGTCTATGGTTCGGTGTAGACAATATCGATGGACTCCTGGTTGAACCGGACCTATGTACGCACCTGAACCTATTGCTTAACATCAACTACAGGCCGACGGTGTGTATAGTAATCAATTTTCTTTTGTTCGTCATCTGAATCTAGGTTACCGAGTGCATGTGTGAATTGCTACTCCCTTTTAAGAGCAAATGCCATTCATCATTTTGAGGACAGTTTAGCCGGGAGTAATTTTTCATGTCACATGTTAGGAAACAGAGCAAGTGCTATCAAACTGCAGTGAATTGTTGGGAATCATGCATGTATTTGTCCACTCTGCTTTCAGGTTGAGGAGTTGTATGTCGCTGGCTGTGAGACAGTGATGGTGGTAAGGAAGAGATGTTCCTGTGGGTTTCACTGACCAATCTTTAACTACAGAACGATGAAGAGAGCGGGCGTGGCTGATCATAGTCTGTTTGACACAAGTGGTGGACATTGTTGGATAATGAGCAACTGCATTCACAGGAGGGCCAAAGGCCAATACATATACATGTGTATGGTAAAGTGCAAGAGACCCCTTATACAATGGGGATAAACCGAAAAGGGCTATACACATCTAAAACCCCCCCTCAAACTGATGGTGGATCAACAACACTGAGTTTGGAGAGAAGAAAACTATGCTGCGCTCGAGTCTGTGCCTTCATGAAGAAGCCTGCCAACTGTAACTCAGAGGGCACATAGTGAAGAGCGAGAGTCTGATCCTGCACAGCAGCACGCACAAAGTGGACATCCACACCGATGTGCTTGGTGAGCTCATGCTTCACCGGGTCACGCGCAATACTGATAGCACCAGTACTGTCTGACAGTAAGGGAGTCGAGGTAGTAGCAGACACACCAAAATCCTCAAGTAGCCACCGTAACCAAATCACCTCAGCCATCAGCATAGCCATGGCTCACAACTCAGCCTCTGTACTCGAGCGAGAAACTGCAGTCTGTTTCTTTGTCTTCCAGGCAATAAGAGAGCCACCAAGAAAGACACAATAAGCAGACAGCGAGCGTCGATCAAAGGGATCACTAGCCCAGGTAGCATCAGAGTAGGCCTGGAGCTCAAGAGAGCTGGAGCGGGGAAAGAAACGGCGCTGAGAGATCGTGCCACGAAGATATCGTAGAACACGGAGGAGATGACTATAGTGGACAGAGATGGGGGCTGAAACGAACTGACTCAGAATGTGGACAGGATAGAAGATGCCAGGACGCGTAATAGCAAGATAGACAAGACTGCCAACAAGGTGACGATAGCGAGTGGGATTAGAAAGAGGGTCACCATCAGAGGCACGAAGCTGAACATTGAGCTCCATGGGAGTCACAATTGTGCGCTCATCACCAGAGCAACGCGAGCAAGAAGATCCTGAATATATTTTTCTTGGGAGATGTAGAAGCCATCAGAGGTGGAGGAGATCTCAATCCCAAGAAAATAGCAAAGTGGACCAAGATCAGTCATGAGAAACTGGTCACGAAGGCGAGCCTTAACAAAGGCAATGTAATTAGAGTCATCGCCAATGATGATCATGTCATCAACATAGAGAAGGAGAAGAGTCCGACCACGAGGAGACGTGTGAACAAATAACGCGGGATCATGATCACTAGGCAAGAAACCAGCGGCAGTCACCACAGAGGCGAAGCGCTCAAACCAGGCGCGAGGGGCCTGTTTGAGACCATAGAGGGAGCGGCGATGTCTACAGACCATACCATCAAGAGCATAGTACCCCGGTGGTGGCTGCATATAAACCTCCTCACGCAACTCGCCATTGAGAAAAGCATTCTGAACATCAAGTTGGGAGATAGACCACTGACGAACAGAAGCAACAGTAAGAAGAGTGCGGACAGTGGTCATGTGGGCCACAGGAGAGAATGTCTCATCATAATCGCGCCCCTGCTCCTGCTGAAAATCACAGGCCACAAGACGAACTTTGTAGCACTCAAGAGAACCATCGGAGCGAGTCTTAATCTTGTAGACCCACTTGCAGGTGATGGGACAGACACCGGAAGGAAGGGGAACCAGATCCCATGTGCCAGAGCGCTCAAGATCAGCAAGCTCTTCGGCCATCGCAAGCTGCCATTCAGGCTGAGTCATGGCAGTTCAATAGGAAGTGGGCTCAGCAATAACAGAGAGACCGTACTGATCAGGGGAGTAGCGATCGGGCGGGGGGCGAGGCCGAGCACGGAGGTTGTGAACCGGGGGAGGCGTGAGAGGAGGTGCACTAGAGGTGGAAGGCTAGTCAGAGGAGACATCCTCAGTACGAGATCGACGAGTATAGTGGAGAGGAAACGGTGAGAGAGGGCGACAGACTGGAGATGATGGTGGAGAGGTGGAGGAGGAGGATGGAGAAGACGGAGGAAGAGGTGCCGGAGGAAGAGGTGACACAGGAGGCACATAGCAGGGTGTATCGGGAAGGAGAAGGAAAGAAAGGTCGTCCACAGAGAAACTCGAGGAAGAAGAACGTTGGTAGTAAGAACAAGACTCGTCAAAAGTCACATCACGCGAGATGCGCAAGCGACGTCTGATACATCTCCAACGTATCTATAATTTTTGATTGTTCCATGCTATTATATTACCCCTTTTGGATGTTTATGGGCTTTATTTTACACATTTATATCATTTTTGGGACTAACCTACTAACTGGAGGCCCAGCCCGTATTGCTGTTTTTTTGCCTATTTCAGTATTTCGAAGAAAAGGAATATCAAACGGAGTCCAAACGGAATGAAACCTTCGGGAGCGTGATTTTTGGAACGAACGTGATCCAGAGGACTTGAAGTGCAAGTCAAGAACCAGCCGAAGCTTCCACGAGATAGGAGCCCCCCCCTATAGGGCGCGCCCCCTGTCTCATGGGCCCCTCGGGCGTCCACCGACGTACTTCTTCCTCCTATATAAGCCTACGTACCCCGAAAACATCCAGGGAGCCAACGAAACACAATTTCCACCACCGTAACCTTCTGTATCCG
The DNA here is from genome assembly GCF_018294505.1 of Triticum aestivum. Classification (NCBI taxonomy): domain Eukaryota; kingdom Viridiplantae; phylum Streptophyta; class Magnoliopsida; order Poales; family Poaceae; genus Triticum; species Triticum aestivum. The sequence goes on along the minus strand of NC_057801.1, from coordinate 834,275,743 downwards.
CGAGATCTCATCTTGGAGCCTTCGCCGGCACTCTTCCGGAGGGGGAATCGACCATGGAGGGCTTCTACATCAACACCATAGCCCCTCCGATGAGTTGTGAGTAGTTTACCACAGACCTACGGGTCCATAGTTATTAGCTAGATGGCTTCTTCTCTCTTTTTGGATCTCAATACAATGTTCTCCTCTCTTATGGAGATCTATTCGATGTAAACTCTTTTTGTGATGTGTTTGTCGAGATCCGATGAATTGTGGGTTTATGATCAAGTTTATCTATGAATAATATTTGAATCTTCTCTGAATTCTTTTATGTATGATTGAGTTATCTTTGCAAGTCTCTTCGAATTATCAGTTTGGTTTGGCCTACTAGATTGATCTTTCTTGCCATGGGAGAAGTGCTTAGCTTTGGGTTCAATCTTACGGTGTCCTTACCCAGTGACAGAAAGGGTTACAAGGCACGTATTGTATTGTTGCCATCGAGGATAACAAGATGGGGTTTATATCATATTGCTTGAGTTTATCCCTCTACATCATGTCATCTTGCTTAATGTGTTACTCTGTTCTTATGAACTTAATACTCTAGATGCAGGCAGGAGTCGGTCGATGTGTGGAGTAATAGTAGTCGATGCAGGCAGGAGTCGGTCTACTTGGTGCGGAGGTGATGCCTATATACATGATCATGCCTAGATAATCTCATAACTATTCGCTATTCTATCAATTGCTCAACAGTAATTTCTTCAGCCACCGTAATACTAAGCTATCTTGAGAGAAGCCACTAGTCAAACCTATGGCTCCCGGGTCTATCTCTTATCATATTTGCTTCCAATCTATTTTTATTTGCATCTTTACTTTTTGCATCTATATTATAAAATACCAAAAATATATTTATCTTATCTTACTATCTTTATTAGATCTCACTTTCGCAAGTGGCCGTGAAGGGATTGACAACCCCTTTATTGCGTTGGTTGCGAGTTCTTTGTTTGTTTGTGTAGGTGCATGGGACTTTTGAGGAGCCTCCTACTGGATTGATACCTTAGTTCTCAAAAACTGAGGGAAATACTTACGCTACTATTGCTGCATCACCCTTTCCTCTTCAAGGAAAACCAACGCAAGCTCAAGACGTAGCAACGACCCACAGGATCCCAACATCGATAGCCCTTGTGCTCATCACTGTAGCCAAGGAAAAAAACACTCAATCGACTGAGCAGTCAGTTTGGTGCGTTCTAGGGGGGCAAGAAGAACATAGCACACGCATCCAAATATACGAAGAGCTGAGTAGTCAGGAGAGCGACCAGTGAGACACTCCATAGGAATGCCACCCTGCAAAGCAGACGATGGATGAATGTTGATGAGATAGATGGATGCGGAAACAGCCTCAACCCAAAAATGGGGTGGAAGGGAAGCAGCAATCATCAGCGCACGAGCCGTCTCAAGCAAATGATGATGCTTTCGTTCGGCAACGCCATTCTGAGCATGAGCACCAGGACAAGAGAACTGGGCAAGAGTACCCTGTTCTGCGATAAAACCACGTAACAGCTGAGAGATATACTCTCCAGTGGAGTCAGTGCGAAAAGTACGAATGGGCGTGGCAAACTGGGTGTGAACCATGGCAGCAAAACGTTTGTATATAGGGAGAACCTCGCTACGAGATTTCATGAAGTAGAGCCAAGTGTAGAGAGAGAAATCATTAATAAACAAAGCATAGTAGCGATGACCACCTTTTGAATCAAAGGGAGCAGGACCCCAGACATAAGAATGAACTAAGTCAAAAGGACGCTGAGATACAGACTAACTAGTAGGATAAGGTAACTGAGTCTGTTTGCCAAGTCTGCAACCATTACAATGTAAGGAGACATCTCTAGACCCTAAGAGGCCCTGACGAACTAAAGAAGACAAGCGAGAGCCACAGATGTGACCAAGGCGATGATGCCACTGCTGGAAGGACGCAGACGAAGAGGCAGCAAGAGCATGAGAGCTGGCAGAAGTGGTGGCAGCGGAAGGAACACAAAGCCAGTCAACCTCCCAAAGGCCCACTGACTCACGGCACTCGGGGCCAGCACCAACCAAAGCCTTGGTGCGAGATCCTGAATGGAGCAGGAGTCGGTATCAAGAATGACACGACAACCAGAATCAGTAAGTTGGGCAGCGGAAAAAAGGTTCATGGTAAGGCGAGGAACATGTGAAACACTCGGAACAGAAAAAGATAGAGTGGAAAGAATACCAAGACTAGCAACAAGAAGGGATGTGCCATCGGCAGTGAGAACATTAACAGGCGAATCAAGTGGTCGGGGAGAGGACAACGCGGAAGAATCAGAAGACATATGAAAGGAGGCTCCAGAATCCAGAACCCATGAAGATGTACCTGACTGTGTAGATGTCGGTGGTGATGAGGAAGGGGATGCAGCCACAGCAGCAGCAGAAGCAGTCGACGAGGAGCCCGAGGAAGCAAGAAGACGCTTGAGGCGAACAATATCCTGGTCAGTGAGTGACGGAGTCGAGGAAGACACAGGAGTCCTGCTGGAGGAGGAGCGCCTCTAGTCTCGCTTCTTCTGGCGACAATCAGACTCTGGGTGACCTGGCCGGGAGCAGTAACCACAGACGGTGTCACGACGCGACGTGCCCTTCTCAGCATAAGGAGGACGGTTCACCCCCCCCCCCCCCCTGGAGGAGTAGGAAGGAGCGGCGGAGCAGTGAGGCGAGCAGACGACAGAGGAGCCCGGGCGGCCAAAACTGACGGAACCAGAAGCAACCCAACAGAGCGAAGGCGGGTCTCCTCATCACGAAGCTCAGCAAGTATCTCTGAGTGCGAGGCGCGTCGCGGCAAGTTGCTTGGAGTGTCCTGGTTGGCCTTCCCGGCAAGCTCCTCTTGCCGGGGCCTTGTCTCCTGAGCTTAAATACTTTGTTCTTGAATGGCTCCAAGGGAACCATGGAGGATCTTGGCGTTCGCCCGGCAAGCCTTGCAGCGGGGTGCTGCAACTGCCCGTGCACAAGTTCGGGGTACTAGGGTACCCCTATTCTAGTACACCGACACTATTGATGATAGTTTTCCTGATGAGCAGCTAGCTGCAATAAATGTTGCTCATAGTACTCCTTAGTATGCTGACTATGCTAATTACATTGTTACTAAATATTTACCACCTAGCTTTACATATCAACAAAAGAAAAAATTCTTCTATGATTTAAGACATTACTTTGGGGATGACCCACATCTTTATAAAGAAGGAGGAGATGATATTATTATACGTTGTGTACCTGAGCATGAACAGGAACAAATCCTACAGAAATGTCAAGGCTCAAACTCAGACCGGAGACGAGATAAAAACTCATGGACCCGCTGAAACTTCAGATCAGACCGAGTAGTCTGACAATAACGACAGGTTCCACAAACAACTGTCCGAAGAGAGTCAAGCTGGCGCCAGATGGCAGCGCACTGTGAATATAACTCATCAACAGAAGAATCACCTTGCTGGAGTGTGTGCTCCTGGCGCACCACAGATAGGTTGAGAGCATCACCAGAGGGCTGATAGCGCTGACATCGATGAGACCACATCGCTGCAACTGCGCCAAGTCCCATGAACTCCGAAGCAAACTGAGGGAGGACACTCGCAGTGAGAACAGCAGCAGCTCGAGCACCGTCATTGCACCACTGAGTGTAAGCTGACAGATCATCCCGGTACACAGAGAGAGCATCGGAATAAGCGGATACCTGCTGATCATAAGCATCAACAGCAACATCATCCAGAGCCTTGGCAGCACCCCGGTCAGCCTGAGAAGCATCAGCAGCAAGGACCGCTGCACTGGTAGGATTGGAGCCACTGGCGCAACCAGGCATGACGGACAGGGGACCTCGCCAGAGAGAACACCCCACAGAAGGAGTCCACGCATATGCATGCGCATTAAGCCCACAAACTCAGCATAGTTGGTGCCATCAAAGATCACCGAGCACCGAGGGGCCATGACATAGCCCGAAGAGAACATGAGGAAGTCACTCTGCAGTGTTTTTTTTTGAAGTCAACGGACCCAGAAGAACTCGATCTGGATCGGGATCAAGCGGGATCGAGGGGATCGAACACCCAGTCGATGGATCGAGCGCCCGCTCGTGGGAAAGTCCCACGCGCTCGCGGGAGGAGTTGGAGAGAGCGCTCGCTCGCGGGAGGGGGATCAAGCCAAAGGGGATCGAGAGCTTGCAGCGGCCGGGCGAGCAGCAGCCAAGCGGGCAACGCCCGCAGCACGGAGGAGGCGAGAAGGGCAGCGCCCGCAGCAGCTAGACAGGAGCCGGGCAAGGCGGGCCGGACAGAGCTGGAGCGGCCGGGCGAGATAGCGCAGAGCAGCGGCCAAGCAGGGCAGCAGCTGGACAGGAGCAGTAGGAAACAGCAGCAACAGCCACAACTGGAGAGAGCAGCGGCCGAACGGGAACTGGACGGAGAGGCAGCGACCAGATGGCCGGAGACAGCCTGCGACAGCCGGGGGCAAGTAGGCTAGGATCGAGATGCACGGAGTTGCGACGTGCGGGAGGAGGGGGCTAGCCTAGCGACTGATACCATGTTGGATAATGAGCAACTGCATTCACAAGAAGGCCAAAGGCCAATACATATACATGTGTATGGTAAAGTGCAAGAGACCCCTTATACAATGGGGATAAACCGAAAAGGGCTATACACATCTAACAGACATCAATGGCAAAAGCTGAATCTCCGACATGAAGCCTTTTTTGCCTTTGGCCCCGAGTCCTCCGAGATCACATTGGTCAATGGTGGAATGCTCTACTTTCCATGCGTCACTTTCCCTCTCTGTTAGCGTGTGACATAACATTTCAGCAAAAGATTCAATCACCCTTCCAGAGATTATTTAGCGAGGTGTCAGTATGTAACAGCGTCACCATGAGACGGTAAAAGTACAACCAAGCAGCGGCAGAACTGTTTTCGCGAGACGAGTCATGAATCATGATTGGATAAGGTGTACTGTCACATGCCGCTTTCAGTAACCTGCATCTACTATATGCCAAAAACTTTCACTTTCCGCGAGACGAGTCATGATTGGAAAGCACAGGGAGTTTTGAAGCCTCTCACACAGGACATGAGTTAATTCTTGGCTTCTCTAGTGCATCCTAGCTATTTCAGTGTAAATTTTGATCCTGCCTGCATCAGTGTGTACTTCAAATTTCGTGTGTTGTCATTTGTGAACAGAGCCTAGTCTATTGAAGCCCGGACATGGAGATACGCAAAGCTGTTGATATGTAACATCCATCACCACGGGAAGCTGTGTACTATGAAGCAGCAGCAGCAGCAGCAGGAGATGAGATTATATGGACGGGACGTGCTATCAATCTCTTGTGCTTTCTTGTTCAGGTGTTGATTGTGCATGACAAGAGTAGAAATAATGTTTGGATAGAGTACGCGCAGAAATAATGGCGCTGAAGAAAGGAAGAGTTGCTCTCAAGGCTCTGGGACACCCCGGAAGCTAGTGAGATCAGTCTAATATCAGGCTAAAACCGTCACAAACTGGTTTACCTGCTTTCTGTTTTGCTTTGGTGCACATTCATATGCCAGGAATTCTGTGACACTTTCTCTTCCAAATAGTGTACCAAGTGGCAAGTATGTATGTAATATCTCCGTGGGTATGGTTTCGGTTCAGACCAACCACGTACGTACATAACCTGCTGAAACACTGATGGTTGTGTGCTATACATGTATTTTCAGACAGTATATACTATATGCAGCTGCATCTTGGACTCGCTGGTCCAGTTAGCCTTGGGACGGTGTGTTCGGCTAAGGTTGTTATTCAATTCTGAAGGAAAAGAAATACGCATATAAGTTTGAACAATGCTCTCATGAGAAAAAGAAGTAAAAATAATGTCGTTAATTGCGACCCAACTTATTTGCAATTATCAAGTACAAGCCCGATGGTGTGTATCCCCTCAATTTCTTTTGTTCATCATCAGGACATACATGGATGCAGCATATGGGTTGGGAGATATGTGTAAAACAGAGAACAAATTAGTCAGGACTCGGGAGTAATTTTTCAGGTCAAGTGCTACCAAACTGGGGAGAACCATGTGTCTGTCCGCTCTGTTTTCAGGACAGCATTATTGTTTACTCAGCATGAGGAGTTGTATGTCATAGCCTGTGAGACACTGATTGAGGTGAGGGGATGTTCCTGTGGGTAGCTAGACATATGACTGTTAAAATAGGTCTAGTGTGTCATGTACACGTATTATGTACGTATGTAACTTGTGTATGCTGATCATTATATATAGAAAGACGTGGAGAGGCTTTGCCCCACGGAAAACCCTAAACCTATTCTCAAACTTGGTATCAGAGCCTACCTAGCCGCCGCCGCCTCTCCTCCCTCCGCCGCCGCCGCCAGCCTCTCCTCGCGGCCGCCGCGATGTCCAAGTCGCCCGCCGCCGATCAGTCCTCCTCATCGGCCGCCGCGATGACCGCGTCCTCCGCCCTCGCCCTCACCGTGTCCGCCCCCGTCATCGCGCCACCACTAGTAGAAAAAGGGTCAAATGTGAAGCACATTAGTGCCGGTTTATAAAAAAACCGGCACTAATGTGATCAATAGTGCCGGTTCGTGGCTGCGATCAATAGTACCGGTTCGTGTTGAGCCTTTAGTACCGGTTCGTGCCACGAACCGGTTCAAACTCTACCCCCCCCCCCCCCCCCCGCGTGTATCGCCATTTCAGTTTTGAAAAAATCAAAAGAAAATGATAAAAACTTCAAAAAATAAAATCCTTCGAGAGGTAGTTATATTACTATATCTACTAGTTAGGAAAATTTGAAAACTTAAATTTGGACATGTTTTGCAAAAAGTGTAGGGAAAATGTAAAACGGCTATAACTTTTGCATACGATGTCGGAAAAAAACGTATAATATATCAAAAAATTCAGCACGAAAATCCGCATCCGATGGAGACGGCCTACGGCCTGTTTGGAATTTTTTAGAATCCTCAAATTCGAAAAGGAAAAAAAGATATGGTCAAATTTCAGTTTTTTAAAAAAATTTGGTTAAATTTGGTCAAACTACTTATTCAAGAAGTATTAATGTTAATACATAATTATTGAAGAATATTAGTGTTACTAAATAATTATTTCAAATTTTTGAATTTTGGTCAAACTATGGTCAAACTTATTCAAGAAATATTAGCGTTACTAAATAATTATTGTTTTTTTAGAATAATAGTTTCAAACTCAAACGGTGAAATGTGTGACTTCATGCTCAAGCTAAACTCCTAAGGGTTAATAGGATTGACATCTTACTATTGTCAGGAAAACAACAAGTGCAGACTTGGAAACGAAGGAGAATAGAACCCGAAAGTTAAGCGTGCTCGGGCTGGAGTAGTGAGAGGGATGGGTGATCGGTCGGGAAGTTAGATGATTTGGAATGAGTGATCCACACTTGAGCAGTTAAGAGAGGTGATTAGAGTCTAAATCATCAAATAATTTAGAAAAATTAAAAATCGAAAAAAAATCAATTTTTTTTCCAAAATTTTCAAAAAAAAATTCAAAAAAACCTTTAGTACCGGTTGGTGTTACCAACCGGTACTAAAGGTCCCCCATACTAGGGCGCGAGCTCGCGCCACGTGGTGGCACTTTAGCGCCGGTTCGTGCCGAACCGGTACTAAGGGGGGGCCTTTAGTGCCACACTTTAGTGCTGGCAAACCGGTTTTAAAGCTCCGTTTTCTACTAGTGCACCATCGGCGTCGGCTCCCGCTCCCGTCCTTCCGCCCATCGTGGTCTCTCTCAACCGCAGTAATTTCATGCTGTGGAGGGCTCTCGCCCTCCCCAACTTCGTCGGCGTACGCCTCCACGGGTTCCTCGATGGCTCGGCCAAGGCACCGGAGCCGACCGTGACGACAGGCACCGTTGACACGGCTCGTACCATCCCCAACCCCGAATACGAGCAGTGGTGGACTCTTGATCAAAAGGTCCTCGGGCATCTCCTCGGCTGCATGAGCGTGGAGATATCCGCGCAGCTGATCGGCTGCAGGATGGCGGCTGCTGCATGGGCTGCCGTGCACACCATGTTCGCCGCCGAGAACAGCGCCGGCGTGCGCAACCTTCGGCACCAGATCCAGGCGCTACGCAATGGAGATAGACCCGCCGGCGAGTACATGCAGAAGGTTAAATCTCTCGCCGACTCGATGGCCGCCGCCGGTTCTCCCCTTCGCGATGACGAGATCATCGACTACATGCTGACCGGGCTCGGCTCAGAGTTCAACCCCATCGCTGCTTCGATGAACTTCGCCGGCGTGCCAGTCACGTTTCCGGTGTTCTACTCCAACGTCCTCCACTACGAGGCCCTACAACAGCAGCAATCGGAAGTTGAGGACTGACAGTCCTCCGCAAACGCCGCCTCCCGGCCGGCCTACCACGATCACGCCGGTCGTGTGCCCGATTCCGGACGCCCAAGTGGCGGCCGCTCCTTCGCCGCCTCTCTTCCGCCTGGATCGGCGAGCTACGGCTCCGCCCAGGGCGGTGCCCCTGGCCGTAACAACGGCAACACCGGCGGCAACAGCCGCAATGGAGGAGGCAATGGGGGTGGCCGCCATCGCTGGCGCCCTAGGTGCCAGATATGTAAGAACTGGGGGCATGAGGCGACGGACTGTCGCGGCCGCTATGACCGCGACCACTGCGCCGCCAACTCTGCCTCCAACTCCGCCTCCACGCATGAACCGCCGCACTGGATCCTAGACACCGGTGCGACAGATCACCTGACGAGTGATCTTGACCGTCTTCACTTCCATGAGCGCTACGGCGGTAAGGATCAAGTGCAAGTGGCAAATGGTGCAGGTTTGTCTATTTCGCATATTGGTCATTCCACTATACCCGGTTCATCTCTGCGTTTACGCAATATTCTTCGTCTTCCACACATCAACATCTATTGTCCGTTTATCGACTTGTTCTTGATAATGATGTTTTTGTAGAATTTCACCGTTTCTTTTTCCTTGTTAAGGACATAGCCACGAAGAAAATTCTTCTTCGCGGTAGAAGTCGTGGCGGCCTCTACCCCATCCCATTTGGTCGCACGTCGTCTTCCTCCACTCGCCAAGCGTCTCTCGGTGTCAAGACCACTTCGTCCCAGTGGCATCAGTGTCTCGGTCATCCCTCCAATAAAATTGTTCAAAACATTGTTAAGAGCAATGATTTAGTGTGTTCTTCTGAACGTCATTTTTCAGTGTGTGATGCTTGTGAGCGTGATAAGAGTCGACAATTACCATATACTTTATCCACTCATGTTTCTACTATGCATCTTGAGTTAATTCATTCTGATGTTTGGGGGCCTGCTCTTGCCTCTTCCGGAGGCTATAAGTATTATGTGAGCTTTGTCGATGATTATTCCCGTTTCACTTGGATATATCTTCTTAAGCACAAGTCTGACGTTGAGCAAGTATTTTATGCTTTTCAGGCTCATGTTGAGCGTCTTCTCCGCACTAAAATCATATCCGTTCAGTCAGACTGGGGTGGTGAGTACCACAAATTACACCGCTATTTCCAACGCACTGGGATCTCTCATCGTGTGTTCTGCCCACACACCTCTCAGCAAAACGGGATTGCTGAACGCAAACACCGTCATCTTGTGGAAACAGGTCTGGCCTTATTGGCTCATTCGTCTCTCCCTTTACGGTATTGGGACGAAGCTTTCCTGCATGTTACTTGATTAATCGCATGCCTACACCTGTTCTCCAACAAGATACACCCTTGTACCGCCTCCTTAAAGTCAAACCCGATTACACCTTTCTCCGCACCTTTGGGTGCGCCGGCTGGCCTAGCTTGCGCAAATATAACATCCACAAGCTTGCTTTCTGGTCCACTATGTGTGTGTTCTTAGGCTATAGCCAGCTGCATAAGGGGTACAAATGTCTCGACCATTCCACGGGTCGTATCTACATCTCCCGTGATGTTGTTTTTGATGAGTCTGTGTTTCCATATGCCACGCCCGAGGTCACCGTCGATATCTCCTCCTTGGCTGATGTTCTCTCATTTCCTTCCAATGAGCCGGTTACGGGTGACCATATGCGTAAATACGACTTATCCTACCTATCTACCGATCCGCCTGTTCTAGGCCATATTGCTTCTGTGCAGGCAAACCAGGACGCCGCTTCTCCCTCCTCGGCGATCGACGTGCATGGTGCATGCACGTCGTCCGGCTCGTCGGCTGCCTCGTCGCCCGGCCCATCTTCCGCGACGTTCCCACCCTCTGTGGGCTACTCGGCTGGTCAGCCCGCTGCGACCGCACCGGCCTCCCCTGGCCCATCATCAGCGCCAGCGCCGGCCACTTCATCGCCTGCTGCCACGTCGTCCTCGATGTAGGAGGCTGCTGCTCCCTCCTCGCCATCCGACCAGCTCGCGTGGCCTTCTGTTGAGGGCAGCCCTGTCCCCTCAACCGCGACGCCTCCAGCTGCTCCGGGCCACACCATGGTCATGTGCACCCGCGATCATACTCGTCGTGCGCTTGTCCCCACTGATGGAACTGTTCGCTATGACCCTCGCCGCCGTGCTTTTCACGCTATGCCTGTATCTCATCGTGATGCCCTCCGTGAGCATGCTTGGCGCACTGCAATGATGGATGAGCTGGACGCTCTGCGCCGCAAAAGGACTTGGGTTCTTGTGCCTCGTCCGCGTGGTATTAATGTCGTTGGGACCAAGTGGATCTTCAAGACCAAGCATCGTCCGGATGGCTCCATTGATAAGCATAAAGCTCGTCTGGTCGCGCGTGGTTTCACCCAACAGCTTGGCATTGACTATAGTGATACGTTCAGTCCGGTTGTCAAGCCAGCCACCGTTCGACTGGTTCTTGCTCTAGCTGTGTCTCGCGGATGGATTCTCCGTCAGATTGATGTCAGCAACACTTTCCTTCATGGGTACTTGTCTGAGGATGTCTACATGCAGCAGCCACTAGGTTTTGAGGATGCTCGGTATCCCTCTCATGTGTGCAAGTTGCAGCGGGCTCTCTATGGACTAAAACAGTCCCCTCGCGCATGGTATGCGCGGCTCAGTTCTCGTCTTCTCCAGTTGGGGTTTGTTCCCTCACGAGCCGACGCCTCTCTGTTTTTCTTCCGCCATCAGGATGTTCAGATATACATGCTTGTCTACGTGGATGATATTGTTATTGCTGGCTCTTCTCCACGTGCAGTTGACGGTCTTGTTCATTCACTTGCGGCCACCTTTCCTATTAAGGATCTTGGGCCGTTGGAGTACTTTCTTGGCTTGGAAGCGTCGTACAATTCAGGGGGTATGACCTTGACACAACGGAAGTATGCCATGGATCTTTTACACCGTGTGAACATGGAGAATTGTAAGTCCACTTCCACACCGTTGTCTACCTCCGACCAGCTTGCACGGGTGTCTGGACAGCCTCTTGGTGCCGATGATTCTTTCCGGTATCGCAGTGTCGTTGGTGGATTGCAGTATTTGACTCTCACTCGCCCAGATATTTCATTTGCAGTGAACAAGGTATGCTAGTTTCTCTCACAGCCCACTGATGTTCATTGGGAAGCTGTTAAGCGCATCCTGCGCTATGTAAAGGGAACATTGCAAACTGGACTGAAGTTTCGGAAGGTTGTCTCCACCAGCATTAGTATTTTCACTGACGCAGACTGGACCGGGTGTCCTGATGATCGACGGTCCACTGGAGGCTTTGCCATCTTTGTTGGCCCAAATCTCATCTCCTGGAGTTCTAAGAAGCAACCGACAGTGTCGAGATCTAGTACGGAGGCTGAGTACAAAGCTTTGGCAAATGGAGCTGCTGAGGCCATTTGGGTAGAATCACTACTCAAGGAGCTTGGTGTTTCCCAGCAGCGTGTTCCTGTTCTGTGGTGTGATAATTTAGGAGCCACATATCTGACTGCCAACCCAGTTTTTCATGCACGCACCAAGCACATTGAGATTGATTTCCACTTTGTGCGTGAGCGTGTTGCTTCTGGAGCTCTTGATGTCAGGTTCATTTCTTCTAATAATCAGCTGGCTGACGTGTTTACCAAACCGGCCACTCAACAGATGCTAGACCGTTTTAGTACCAATCTAAACCTTGTACAGAGTAGAAGTTCAGATTGAGGGGGTATGTTAAAATAGGTCTAGCGTGTCATGTACACGTATTATGTACGTATGTAACTTGTGTATGCTGATCATTATATATAGATTCCCTTGGAGGCTGGATTCTTCGAGGCTGGATTCCCTTGGAAGATCGGTCGCGCTGGTGCCTCCGTACTCGCGGAGCCGCCAACAAGAGCCGGTCAACATCAAGACGCTCCACATGGTAGACTGGGGTGGCGACGGGCGAGAGCCACCGCCGACGCCGATCTTGCCTGAGTCTCCGCCGCCCATCGCGCCGGCTCAGGAGTCGGGCCTGGCTGATGCCGGAGGAGGATCATCTCCGACGCTGATCTGCCAGGCGATCCCAGCCGGGGACTCGGCGATTCCGCCGCCGCCGCCGCTGCGGCTGTTACTGGGATCTCCAAGCCCTTCGGATGGGATTCGGCAACCACCCGCGGTGGATTCAAATCCGCGAGTTGATCCATCCCCTTCCCCGGTTTCTTCTTCGACGGAGGACGAGGATCGGGATCGGGGATTCAAAAATCCTGCGAAATGGAAGGCTCGTTTTCGGGATAAGCATGCGATGGGGCCATGGATCAGTGGCATGATCTACTCTCACCCATCTCGTTGGACAACAATCCGTGATGATGAAGGAGATATTTTGGCCGGAAGGCATCTATCCGCGGAAGAAGATCTTCATATTGGTATGTGTTTCGTTATTGATTCGTTTCACATCGAGGTTATTGAGTGGGTGCAGGTACCCCCGGAGGTTGAAGAACAAATTGCCACTGTTGATCTCACGGAGGAATCCGATGGATCAAAGCCGACGCAAAGGTTTGGGGGTCGCTCTTGGATTCTTGCTGACGAGGAGGAAGACGAGGTGGACGTGCCGGTAACGTCGGTCCGGCTGTTACCTTCGATTGACTTGGGAAGTAGGGCGACGCGGGCGACACGGAAGACGCCCGTGGCGGCCACTTCGGGGCTGCCGCCGGCGACCATCTCCGGTGTGGGACGCGCCGGTGGTAGGTTTTGGGCTCTTGCGGAGTCTGAACCAGAGGGCGAAGATGACGGGGACAGCGCCGGAGGTTCACCGGTAGCCTACTCGCCGACGCCGTCGTCGGTGATATGCGAGGCTTTCGACCTTGGCTACTCGGAAGACGATGTGGCTGCCATAGTCGATGGCAGTGTGCCAGTTGATGATCCAGCACGGCAAGGTTTGGGACCAGAGGACAAGATCGAGATCGTGCGTCGGATGGTTCATAGGCGAACGGCGGCAGCGGCGATCCGGCCATGGAAGGGGCCGATCCCAAAGGTGAGTCTCCCTAAACCAACCTTGTCCGATTTCATTACTGAGGGGTCGTGGATAGTGGTGAAGAGGAAGAAGTCTCGGCGATCATTGGCGGCACAGGCGCCGGCGCCGGCGATCGACAGAACCAGCGACATCCGTGCCGATCGGATCTCGCGTTTGAATTTTTTGCTTAACACTGATGGGCTTCAACCGGAAGAAGGTTCGGACGGCCCATCCGATGTTGCGCCTTTGGGCCAAAGGTTTTTTTCTAAGGTTGGGCCGGGACTAGTTGGGTTACAGACCCAGGCAAAACCGGCCGACCTCGACGTACAGGAGATCGCATCGGATCGACTGCCATCTCATGCACGATCATCGTCCATCTACCGATACGTATGCACTAGGGTTCGCCGCTGTGGGCACGTTGGATTTCCGCCGGCTGTGGTGCGTCGGCTGAAGCGAGAGCCTGCGGTTGCTGCCGACGTCATGCCGCCCAAGGCCCCGCCGCCGGCCAAGGGACCGCCTCCGGCGAAGCCGCCTGCGAGGGCTGCGCCGGGGGGTCCGGCTGCGACTGCGCCTGCCTCGGCTGCGGCTTCGACACCGGCGCCGGCTGCGCCGGCTGTAGCCAGGGCTGCGGCGCCGCCACAGCATGGGGCCACACAGCCGCCGCCGCAACGACCTTGGCCTAGGCAAATGGCTGCCGGCCGGGGAGGTGCTGCCAATGGTGTAGCCGGCCGGGGAGGTGCTGCCAATGGTGTAGCCGGCCGTGGATTGGGTGTGCCCGCGGGGGACAGCCGCAATCCTCCCCGTGGACAGTGGGGAGATGATGGATACGACGCCTACGGTCAGGGTCTTCACCGAGGTTCGTCGTCCACCGGTGGTGGGCGAGGCTACGCTTGGACGGATCATGGTAATGCTGGCCGGGGCTTTCAAGGACCACCGGGGAACTTTGTTGAGGGTGCGGTTGGCCCGAGCCGCTTCCGTGGCCGCTTCCGTGGTGGGCGCGGTGGATATAGGCGCCCTCCACGTAACTTGCCCGGTGCCGCAACCTCGGAAACTTCTGAGATGGCCACTGATGAGGCGGGTCTAACCCAGGCAGTGGTGGAGACGGTTAAGGCTCTCGCTGATGTGTCTGTACCGATGATAGCACAATCGGATGATGCGGAGTCTGATAAAGGTTCGGAGAAGGCCGGAGGTGACAAGTTGTCCAAGTGGGCGGCTAAGAAGAAAAAATTAGTCTGTTTCCGGTGCGGGGAGACGGGTCACTTCATGGTTGACTGCTCTGCTGAGTTATGTGATATTTGTCGGAAACCTAAGCATGTAGCGGCTGAGTGTCCGCTTCTTCTCGGACCCAAACCGACACTTAATATCTACGGGCTCTGTTGCTCTGAGTTGATGTTCTTTGAGTCACCAAGTGTGGCTTCGGTGGCTCCTGTCGTTGAAACCTCATTCCCTGGGGTGGTTAAGGTGGTCACCGGACCGCTCACTGAAGCCCAGATAATTCAGCAGTTGCGGGAATTGGCTCCGGGGAATTTCAAATGGTCCTTGTTGAAACTTTCTGATAAGTCTTACAAAGTGGATTTCCCTTCTAAAGAGGATCAGAAGAGGATTCTCAAGTTTGGCATGAGTCGAGTTACTAGAACTAGCTTTGTGTTGCAGTTTGATGAGTGGAAAAAGAAGGAACCGCAGGGCACACCACTGACTCAGATCTGGGTTCGATTTTCGGGGGCACCTTCCGAGCCCTTGGATGATTTCTTTGTCACGTGGAGCTTGGGGTCCTTGCTCGGTAAGACGGAGCAAGTGGATATGCCTTTCACTCGTGCTCACGGTGTAGCTCGTTTGTTGATAAGCGTAGCTAACATTCAGTTCTTGCCGGATGTGGTCAGATGGTGTTATGAGGGTATTGCTTACATGTTGAATGTCGAGTATGAGGACCCGGACTTGTTTCAGGATTTTGAGGAGCTGCTACCTATGGATACCTCTGAGGGGGGAGGTGCTTCTGGGAACCGGGGAGATGACGCACCCGGTGATGGTGACAGGGGTTCCAGGCCTGTGGATTCGTCTAAGCCAGCAGAGTCGGCTCAGGGGAAAACACCGGTTTCGGCACCGTCCAACATGCTTCAGCTTGGCTCCGTAGGGGCTTTCTCTGCGCCTCCTCGTCTTTGGAGTGATCGTGTGGAGTTGGATGATTAGTCTGAGCATGTGCCACCGGTGATTTCGGAGGTCTTGAGGGCTGAGGAAACGGACAGACTTTCTGCACAGGAGGTTGTTTATCCTCCTTCATCGCCGGTACTGCGGCTGGACATGACGACTCTTTTGGACGACTCGGCGGAGCTGGCCGGGAGTACGGTCAGGTCCTTCTCTGCTTTGCCGGTGCGCGGATCGTCGGGACTCAGGGCCAGCGCAGTAGTAACGACCACTCCGGAGGCTCGGCGGGCCTCGGATGGGTCTAGCGGGCAGGAGGCCCGTACACCGCGCTCTCCTTCCTTGCCGGCATCAGAGGCGGCTACTGATCTTCTGGGAGGGTCGGCTGTTGGTCAAAGACCGGTGTCTTCACAGGCCAGTCCGGCCTCCCTGGCTAGGGAGGAGTCCTCACCTCTTCTCGCCGCCGTTAGTGCGCCAGGGCAGGGGGTAGTCGGCTCACCGGCCCCCACTGTGTTAGGTGGGCTGGGTGGAGCCACTGCAGCTACTGCCTCCTCCTTGGTGCGCGGCGTGTGGGCTGCCCCAGAGCCAGCTGCTGGTGGGTCGCCTGTTGACGGGCTGCAGGCGGCGCCGCCGACTTCTTTTCCTGCACTGGTGACGGCGACCCGGGGTGTCGCTGTGGGGGGAGGGGCAGGAGGTCTCTCCCCTTGCAGGGCTTCCTGCGAGGAGGTAATCGCCTTTGGTGGTATCCCGGACCCTGTCACCCAGGGAAGGCGGATCAGCGGGAGGTTGCAGGAGCAGCCGGACGTCGATGACATTCAACTGCGGTGTGCTTTGAGGGCTGCCAAGTTGCAGGACGTCGAGACCACCACCGGTATGTCTGTTATTAAGTCAAATTCCATTTTGCATTTCACTGATAATGAAATCATCCATAATGCAAATCAACTAGGATTTTCACTTGGTACTAATGATCTTCAAATTGCTAAATCAGTTAACGACATTCTTGATTTGGAAGCTGAGCGTGCGGTAGATATGATTCGTCACGTAGCTGCAGTTAAACCAATGAATGATTCGGAGATTGATGCGCTTGGGGTTAGGGTTCTCGATGGTATGTGTGCCGATCTTGATCCTGCATGTCTCGAGGTAGAGGAAGACTCACAGCCTGAGACGTCTCTTCATGTAGATGAGCCTTTAGTGCTAGAAGTTGAGAATGAGGGCCATGTTCAGGTTGATGGTCAAGTGAAGCCTAAGCGGACATGGAAAAGAAAGGTTTATCCAGTTTCCGCAGTGCGTAGGAGTGCTAGGATCCGTACTGCCAAAAAATTTCATGATGACTTATGAGAGGCATTTTCTGGAATAGCAGAGGTCTTAGAGACTTGGCTAAAAGGAGGTTTCTAGCGGATGCTTCTCTTGAACGTCATTTAGATTTTATTGCTTTGTCCGAGACTGGAAGAAGCAATTTCACTAATCAATTTCTTGCCACTTTGTCTGGGGGGGGTAGATTTTTATTGGCATTGCCTCCCACCTCGGGGAAGATCCGGCGGGGTTTTACTTGGGGTTAAGTGTGAAACGTTGGAGGTTCGGAGCGTAGTTATGGGCGAGTTCGCTGTCAAGTTTCGGGTTAGATCTAAGGCAGATGGGTTTGATTGGGCTTTGGTGGCAGTTTACGGAGCTGCACAACCAGAACTCAAACCAGATTTCTTGGCAGATTTGGTGCGCATCTGTGGTAATGAACAGTTACCTCTCTTAGTGGGAGGGGATTTCAACATTATCCGAAGAAAAGAGGACAAGAATAATGCCAATTTTGACGGTCGATGGCCCTTTATGTTCAACACTATCATTGAAAGTTTGGATCTCAGAGAGATCGAGCTCTCGGGTAGGAAATTCACTTGGGCTAATTCGTTACCGGTCCCGACCTTTGAGAAACTTGACCGTGTGCTAGCTAGTGTCGAGTGGGAACAGAAGTTTCCCCTGGTAACGGTGCAGGCTTTGACTCGAGGTGTCTCGGATCATACACCGCTACTAGTCGACTCCGGAGTTCAAAATTTCGTGGGAAACAAGAACATTTTCTCGTTTGAACTTGCCTGGTTTGAAAGAGAAGGGTTCCTCGAGTTGCTAGCTAGAGAGTGGGCTATGGACTCGGGAGGTAGGACGCCTATCGACAGATGGCAATCCAAGATTCGTCATCTCCGTCGATTCATTCGTGGCTGGGCTAAGCACACGCATGGGATTTATAAGGTGGAGAAGGACAGACTTCTTCTAATCATTCAAAACTTCGAAGCTAAAGCAGAAACCTCTATCTTGGATTCCAATGAGTTGGAAACAAAGATAGATGCAGAGATGCAGCTTAAAAAGCTTCTCCGTGAGGAGGAATTGAAGTGGGCATTGCGAGCCAAGGTTCGCAAAATCGTAGAAGGCGAGGATAACACTCAATTCTTTCACATGATTGCGAATGGGAAGCATCGTAAAAAAAGAATTTTCCAATTAGAACAAGATGAAGGGACGATAGTTGGTCAGGATAATCTCAAAGATTATATTACCAATTATTATAAACAGTTGTTTGGTCCCCCGGTAGAGACTTTCGTGTCGTTGGATGAGTCTAGGGTTGAGGATGTGCCTCAACTTGAGACTGCCGAGAATGAGCTCTTGACTGCTCCTTTCTCGGAGAAAGAGGTGTTTGAGGCTATTACTCAAATGGAGAACAACAAGGCTCCAGGACCGGACGGGTTTCCGGCGGAGTTTTACAAGAAGTGTTGGCATTTTATCAAGGGAGACTTGATGCCCATGTTTCACGAGTTTTTTGAGGGGCAGCTTCAATTGTTCAAGCTAAATTTTGGGACGATAACTCTTCTGCCTAAGAAGACAGAGGCTGTTCGGATTGAGCAGTTTCGACCCATTTGTCTGCTAAATGTGAGTTTCAAAATCTTCACTAAGGTGGGGACAAACAGGCTTACACAAATAGCACACACAGTAGTTCAGCCGTCCCAGACAGCTTTCATGCCGGATAGAAACATCCTGGAAGGGGTTGTTGTCTTGCATGAAACGCTCCATGAAATCCACTCCAAAAAACTTGATGGCGTAGTTTTTAAAGTGGATTTTGAAAAAGCATATGATAAAGTCAAATGGCCTTTCCTTCAACAAGCTTTGCGTATGAAAGGTTTTGATTCGGCCTGGAGAAATCAAATTGACTCTTTAACGCAAAAAGGGAGTGTCGGGATTAAGGTGAATGATGACGTGGGTCATTATTTCCAAACACACAAGGGGCTACGGCAAGGAGACCCTATGTCACCGATCCTGTTTAACATAGTGGCTGATATGCTGACTATTTTAATAGGTCGGGCAAAGGATGCAGGACAGGTAGGTGGCCTGGTTCCACATCTAGTAGACGGCGGGATATCCATTCTTCAATATGCTGATGATACTATCATATTTATGGAACATGATATAGCGAAAGCAAGGAACATGAAGCTGCTGCTTTGCTTATTTGAACAATTGTCTGGGCTTAAAATCAACTTCCACAAGAGCGAATTGTTTTGCTTTGGAAGAGCAAATGATGACCGGGACTCGTATCAACAATTGTTCGGATGTGAATTGGGTTCTTTACCATTTACGTATTTAGGGATACCCATTCATCATCGTAAGCTATCTAATATTGAGTGGAAATGTATTGAGGATCGTTTTGAAAAGAAACTGAGCTGTTGGAAAGGAAAGCTCATGTCATATGGAGGTCGATTAATTCTGATTAATTCGGTCCTTACTAGTATGCCTATGTTTCTGTTATCCTTTTTCTTGGTTCCGGTTGGAGTTAGGAAAAGGTTAGATTTCTATCGATCTCGATTCTTTTGGCAAATTGATGAGCTTAAACGGAAGTATAGACTTGCGAAGTGGGATATTATCTGCAGACCTAAGGACCAAGGTGGCCTAGGTATTGAAAATCTGGAAATCAAAAATATATGTCTCCTTAGCAAGTGGCTTTTTAAGTTGTCATCTGAGACGGAAGCCACTTGGGCACAGATTTTACGCAATAAATATCTCTTTGCTAAAACCTTGGCTCAGGTGACTGTGAGACCTTCCGACTCGCCCTTTTGGAAGGGTTTGATGAGAGTTAAACAAATCTTTTTCAACAAGACTAAATTTATTGTTGGGAATGGTACCACGACGAGGTTTTGGGAGGATACGTGGCTTGGGGAGACCCCACTAGCACTTCAATATCCTTCTTTGTATAACATAGTCCAACGTAGAGGTGCCTATGTTGCTACTGTTTTACAATCCGTTCCCCTCAATATCAACTTTAGGCGGACGCTTGTTGGAAATCGTTGGGAGGCCTGGCTCCATCTGGTTCGTCGTTTAATGGATGTCCGGTTGTCTTCTAACCCTGATCAGTTGCATTGGAAACTTACTAAGAACGGTGTGTTCTCGGTCAAATCAATGTATCAGGATGTCATTAACTCTACTGTCATCCCTACCTCCTTACATGTTTGGCAAGTTAAAGTACCCTTACGTATTAAAGTGTTTATGTGGTTTGTGCATAAACAAGTCATTCTGACTAAGGATAACCTTGCAAAACGTAATTGGGTAGGTCCGTCTCGATGTAGCTTCTGTGATCATTCTGAAAACATCAAACACCTCTTTCTCGATTGCCCTTTGGCTAAGATTCTGTGGCGGTCGGTTCATATTGCTTTTAATATTAGTCAGCCCACCTCTATTAGTATGTTATTTGGAACATGGCTAGATGGGGTGGATTCTGACATTGCAAGACACATTCGGGTTGGCGTTTGTGCACTTTTGTGGGCAATATGGAATTGTAGAAATGACTTAGTCTTTAACCGATCAACAAACATTCACTTTTTGCAGGTTATCTTCAGGGCCACGGCGTTCATCCGTATGTGGTCGCTACTCACTCCGACGGAGGCCAGGGAGCGTTTGGTTACTGTGTCTACCCGATGGGAGATGGTAGCTCGGGATATTTTCAACCGGTTTGGATGGCGGTCATGTAATAGGATAGACATGTATTGATCCTATTGTTTTGCCAGCCGGTTGTGGCTTTGGGCTTTTCTTATTTACAGATTTTGTTATAGTTTCTACTATGACCTTTCGGTACTATGCTACTGGTTTATCCTTTTAATAATATGAGCCGTATGCATCTTTCTGATGCAGAGGCTGGGGCACGTCCCCTTTTCCAAAAAAAAAATATAGAAAGACGTGGAGAGGCTTTGCCCCACGGAAAACCCTAAACCTATTCTCAAACTATGACCTCACTTGAGTTTCGGCAACATGGATAAAGTGTACTGTCCCATGCCACTTTCAGTAACCTGCATTCATATGCCAATAACTCTCGGACATTTAACTTACGCATGTCACTGTATTTCTTGTTCAGCATGAATGACTGTGTGATAGTCATCTGCCTGTGAATTGGAATACTTGTTGCGTGACTCACATACACGATGTCTTATAGCTGTGACTTTTCTGTATCTCCTTCAGTGTTGTTTCAGTCAGAGCAACCAAGACGTGGCCGCAATGTTGTTTCAGTCAGAGCAAGCATATAATTGAACAATTGCCTAACTTGGTCTTGCATCTGTCCGCCCGCGCAACCGTGCCCCCCCCCCCTCCTTCGAAACAGGCTCGCGCCCCCGCTTTACAGATAAAACAATGACCAAAGTGCACGGCTGAATGACACAAAATGGAGAGGTAGCCCTCTTACAAAGCAGATTCTGAGATCTCGGTACCACGCAGAGCCGAAGAAGAACAAGGGGAGGTCGGTACAACGCCATGCCCTAGCACACCTAGGCTCCACGGCAACACCCTCGGGAGAGAGAACGGTGTAGAGCGTCGTCGCTGCCATGCCCCCCACTTCATAATTACAACTCCCATATTGGTACAAACACAATGCAGCATCGATCATCACATATGTAGGTACCAGGTAGCATAAGACAACAACAGCGGACAACATAAGATATAGTTTACCCGCGAAGGACATAGGACAACAAAAACAACATATGGATCAGAACCGTCAACTATCTATGGTGTGGTTCTTCTAACCGCCCTGTCTTGTATGGATCATACTCCATGCAATATTTCAAGATTTGAAAGCTTGAGTTTTGAACAGCGGGACTAGTCAACGCTGAAATATTTGAAAATGACTATATTATTGGACTGTTGGAAATGATGTTTTTTTGTCTTTAAAGAAAACTTTTATAGTAGAGTAAATGTCACCTTTTTATCACATATGTGTGTGAAAGTGCAGAAAAGCCCCTTATACAATGGGGATGTACAGAATGAACTATACACATCTAACACCCCCTTCAAACTCATGGTGGATCAACAACACTGAGTTTGGAGAGGAAAAACCCATGCTGCGCTCGAGTCTGTGCCTTCGTGAAGAAGTCAGCCAACTGTAACTCAGAGGGCACATAGTGAAGAGCGAGAGTCTGATCCTGCACAGCAGCACGCACAAAGTGGCCATCCACACAGATGTGCTTGGTGAGCTCATGCTTCACCGGGTCACGCGCAATACTGATAGCACCGGTGCTGTCGGACAGTAAAGCAGTTGAGGTAGTAGCAGACACACCAAAGTCCTCAAGTAACCACCGTAACCAGATCACCTCAGCCGTCAACATAGCCATGGCTCGCAACTCAGCCTCTGTACTCGAGCGAGAAACTGCAGTCTGCTTCTTTGTCTTCCAGGCAATAAGAGAGCCACCAAGAAAGACACAATAAGCAGACAGCGAGCGTCAATCCGAGGGATCACTAGCCCAAGTAGCATCAGAGTAGGCCTGGAGCTCAAGAGAGCTGGAGCGGGGAAAGAAAAGGCGCTGAGAGATCGTGCCATGAAAATATCATAGAACATGGAGGAGATGACTATAGTGGACAGAGGTGGGGGCTGAAACAAACTGACTCAGGATGTGGACAGGATAGGAGATGTCAGGACGCGTAACAGCAGGATAGACAAGACTGCCACCAAGATGACGATAGCGAGTGGGATTAGGAAGAGGGTCACCATCGGTGGCACGAAGCTGAACATTGAGCTCCATGGGAGTCACAACTTGTAACACCCCGGATGTAACTTTCCATCTTTGTAACTCCAACTCTTGCCATTTTCGGCTATGTGCTATGGTATTCCCTCCGTGGTTGGGTTTTGTCTTTTGTTTTGCATTTTGTTCATGTCATGCATCTCATATCATGTCATCATGTGCATCTTATTTGCATACGTGTTCGTCTCATGCATCCGAGCATTTTCCCCGTTGTCCGTTTTGCAATTCGACACTCCCACGTGCACCGGCGCACCCCTTTTGTCTCTTTTCATGTGCGAGTGTTAAACGTTCTCGGAATGGACCGAGCCTTGCCAAGTGGCCCTGGTATAGCACCGGTAGACCGCATGTCAAGTTTTGTGCCATTTGGAGGTCGTTTGATACTCCAACGGTTAACCGCTTAACCGCAAAGGCCTCTTTTGGGTTGCAGCCCAACACCCCTTCAAAACAGCCCAATAACCCATCTAAGTCACTTCCATGCTCTCTGTCGTCGGATCACGACCGTGTGGGCGAAAACCTCACTCCATTTGGAGTCTCCTAGCTCCCTCTACCTATAAATATGTGTTCATCCCCGAAATTTTCGGGCAAACCCTAGTCTCCCCTTCCTCCGCGCGCCGGACACGTCCGACCGGCGCCAGACGTGTCCGCCCTGCCTCCCGAGCCAACCGGGCGCCGCCACGTGGCGCGTCCGCCGCCCCCGCGCCGCCGGCCCGCCTGGCCTGTCGCCGGCCCCCGAGGCCCGCGCGCCGCCCCGCCTCCTCGCGCCGCCCGCTCGGCCCCGCGCCGCCGCGCCGGATCGCCGCGCCGCCATGCCGGATCTCCGCCGCCTCTGCCTCGCGCCGCCCGGCCGCCGCCCGGTCGCCGCACCTCGCCGCCCCCATTCGACGCCGCCGCCTCGTCGCCCGTCGGTCGCCGCCGTCCCGGCCGCCGCCTCCGACCGACCGTGCCCTGGCCGGCCCCGACCTCTACTCCGGCGAGCTCGCACCGGCCTGCCTCGAATCACGCGCCCGATCCAGATCCAACCCTAGGTTGACTTCGTTATTTTTCGCTAAGTCTGCATAATTTCATGCCATATTCATCGTATCATAACTTTGCACCCGTGGCTCCGTTTTGGGCGTGTAGCATACCGAATTGTTCGCCTCGATGATTACATCAGTTTATTTCATTGCATCATTTTCATTTGATCTCATCTGGATGCACGAAATGCTGTTGTAAGAGGGCTATGTGATGTTAGTTTCAGATTCTTATCAGGACATGCACTTTTGTCATTTTTGCTATGATTGATGTGTGCATCTTATAAACTTGAGCCCTACAAATGTTTTGAACTATTCCATGTCTTCTTTACAGAGGTGCTTACCTTGTATTTTTGTGATCAATATGGTGACTATCACAAGCATGCAAACTAGGCCTCGTGATGTTGCTGATTTTAGTCCCTGTTCTGCTGTTATTTTGATGCCATGTAAACATGATGCTACAGAGAGATACATGCATATTTTGAGATACTTCAGTAAGGATGTTTTGAACATATGGTTATGCTCTATCCATTCATGCCCCTGTTTGAATTTATGGAGTAGTCTAGCATGTCATTTTCGTACTCTACTTTTGCTACAAAATGTTTCCTGGCAGATTGTTTACATGTTATTCAATTTTGCCAAGGTTGTTGTAGTTGATCCTTGCATGCTATGAACTTGTCCTTACCATGGATAGCTTCATAAACATGTCTTCTTGCTGATGCTATGCTTATCTTCTCATGCAATGACTTGTGGTGAGTGTATCGAGCTCTTGAAGATGCCTTCATAATTCTGTCAATGCCATGCTCTGTTTGCTGAATCTGTTAACGGAACTTGCTATGTTTACATGGGTGCCATCATTTCTTCTGTTCCTTTTTGGCTCATGGTCAGTAAGGGACTTTTGTTCTATGCTTTGAGTAGAATTATGTCATGCCTTGTTTTGCTATTATAAGTTCCTGTAGCATGTTGATTGCTTGCTCTGAAGATTGCTACCTGATGTTGTTTATGCCATGTCCAACCTGATATCTTTTGCACTTTTCCCATGCTTGTTTGAACCTGTTATGGTGTGATTTAGCCGTAGCTCAGTGTTCCTCTTTTGTTAAGAATCTCCTGTAGATCACTGCCATATGCTTTGTTTTTATGTTGGGGTGTTTTAGCATAGTTTCTTGTTGCATGCTAAGTAGCATCGTGCTGTTAATCGCAGATTTGTGTCATTCTTGTTTTGCTTGCCATTTGCAAACCGTGCATCCGATTCCGGTGATCTTTATATCGATTTCAACCGAAATCATCTCATCTTTCCAGCGGCACACTTGGTTTGCAAAGTTGATGCCTTGCTCATCATTTTCCTTCCAGAGCACGCATACGCATTGCATATCACATCTCGCATATCATGACATGTATTGCATCATGTTGCTTGTGCATTGCACCGTGATTTATTGTGGTTCCTTTGCTTGTGTTCTTGCTTTGGGTAGAGCCGGAAGACAAGTACGTGCATGAGGAACCTGTTGAGTACGCTAACGAGGATCAAGCCTTCGACAACTCTGAGAACTTTGCAGGCAAGATGACCATACCTTCGATATCACTTCTATCTTTGCTTTGCTAGTTGCTCGCTCTATCGCTATGTTAGCTCTACCTGCCACTGTTTATCATGCCTCCCTATTGCCATGTCAAGCCTCTAACCATCCTTTCCTAGCAAACCATTGTTTGGCTATGTCACCGCTTTTGCTCAGCCCCTCTTATAGCGTTGCTAGTTGCAGGTGAAGATGAAGTTCGTTCCTTGTTGGAACATGGATATTTTGGGATATCACAATATCTCCTGTTTAATTAATGCACCTTATATACTTGGTAAAGGGTGGAAGGCTTGGCCTTATGCCTGGTGTCTTGTTCCACTCTTGCCGCCCTAGTTCCGTCATACCGGTGTTATGTTCCTTGATTTTGCGTTCCTTACGAGGTTGGGTAATTTATGGGACCCCCTTGACAGTTTGCTTTGAATAAAACTCCTCCAGCAAGGCCCAACCTTGGTTTTACCATTTGCCACCTAAGCCTTTTCCCTTGGGTTTTCGCGAGCCCGAGGGTCATCTTTATTTCAACCCCCCCCCCCCCCCCGGGCCAGTGCTCCTTCGAGTGTTGGTCCGAACTGAGTAGACTGCGGGGCCACCTCAGGGAAACTTGAGGGTTGGTTTTACTTGTAGGATGTCTCATCCGGTGTTGCCATGAGAAGAGATATGTGCAGCTCCTATCGGGATTTGTCGGCACATTGGGCGGCTTTGCTGATCTTGTTTTACCATTGTCGAAATGTCTTGCGAACCGGGATTCCGAGACTGATCGGGTCTTCCCGGGAGAAGGTTTATCCTTCGTTGACCGTGAGAGCTTATGATGGTCTAAGTTGGGACACCCCTGCAGGGTATTTTATCTTTCGAAAGCCGTGCCCGCGGTTATTAGGCAGATGGGAATTTGTTAATGTCCGGTTGTAGATAACTTGACACTTGACTTCATTAAAATGCATCAACCGTGTGTGTAGCCGTGATGGTCTCTTCTCGGCGGAGTCCGGGAAGTGAACACGGTTTGGGTTATGTTTGACGTAAGTAGTTTCAGGATCACTTCTTGATCGCTTCTAGCTTCTCGACCGATGCGTTGCTTCTCTTCTCGCTCTCACTTGTGTATGTTAGCCACCATATATGCTTAGTGCTTGCTGCAGCTCCACCAGATTACCTCTTTTCCTACCTATGAGCTTAAATAGTCTTGATCTCGCGGGTGTGAGATTGCTGAGTCCCCGTGGCTCACAGATTCTACCAAAACAGATGCAGGTCCCGAGGATACCAGCACAAGTGGCGCAACCGAGCTCAAGTGGGAGTTTGACGAGGACCTTGGTCGTTACTATGTTTCGTTTCCAGATGATCAGTAGCGAGCCCAGTCGGGACGATCGGGGATCTAGCATTTGGGGTTGTCTTCTTTTTATTTGGATTTGACCGTAGTCGGTCTTTGAGTGTATTTTGAATGATGTATGAATCTAAAATTATGTATTGTGTGAAGTGGCGATTGTAAGCCAACTCTCTTTATCCCATTCTTGTTCATTACATGGGATTGTGTGAAGATGACCCTCCTTGCGACAAAACCACCATGCGGTTATGCCTCTAAGTCGTGCTTCGACACGTGGGAGATATAGCCACATCGTGGGCATTACGCAACTGTACGCTCATCACCGAGAGCAGCGCGAGCAAGAAGATCCTGAATATATTTTTCTTGGGAGATGTAGAAGCCATCAGAGGTCGAGGAGATCTCAATCCCAAGAAAGTAGCGAAGTGGACTGGTCGCAAAGGCGAGCCTTAACAAAGGCAATGTAATCAGTGTCATCACCAGTGATGATCATGTCATCAACATAGAGAAGGAGAAGAGTCCGACCACGAGGAGACATGTGAACAAACAGTGCGGGATCATGGTCACTGGGCAAGAAACCAGCGGCAGTCACCACAGATGCGAAGCGCTCAAACCAGGCGCGAGGGGCCTGTTTGAGACCATATAGGGAGCGGCGAAGTCTACAGACCATACCATCAGGAGCATAGTATCCCTGTGGTGGCTGCATATAAACCTCCTCACGCAACTCGCCATTGAGAAAAGCATTATGAACATCAAGTTGAGAGATAGACCACTGACGGACAGAAGCCACAGCAAGAAGAGTGCGGACAGCGGTCATGTGAGCCACTGGAGCGAATGTCTCATCATAATCACGCCCCTGCTCCTGCTGAAAGCCACGGGCCACTAGACAAGCTTTGTAGCGCTCAAGAGAACCATCGGAGCGAGTCTTAACCTTGTAGACCCACTTGTAGGTGATGGGACGGACACCGGAAGGAAGGGGAACCAGATCCCATGTCACGGAGCGCTCAAGAGCAGCAAGCTCTTCGGCCATTGCAAGTTGCCATTCAGGCCGAGTCATGGCAGTTCGGTAGGAAGTGGGCTCAGCAATAGCAGAGAGACCATACCGGTTAGGGGAGTAGCGATCAGGCGGGGGGCGAGGCCGAGCACGAAGGTTGTGAACCAGGGGAGGCGTGAGAGGAGGTGCACCAGAGGTGGAAGGCTCGTCAGAGGAGACATCCTCAGTACGAGATCGGCGAGTATAGTGGAGAGGGAACGGTGAGAGAGGGCGACGGACTGGAGATGATGGTGGAGAGGTGGAGGAGGAGGATGGAGTAGACGGTGTCGGTGGGGAATGAGAGGGAATGAGAGGTGCCGGAGGAAGAGGTGACACATGAGGCACATAGCCGGGTGTGTCAGGAAGGAGTAGGAAAGAAATGTCATCCACCGAGAAACTCGAGGAAGGAGAACGTGGGTAGTACGAACAAGACTCATCAAATGTCACATCACGCGAGATGCGCAAGCGACGACCCACAGGATCCCACCATCGATAGCCCTTGTGCTCACCATTGTAGCCAAGAAAGACACACTCAACCGACTGAGCAGTCAGTTTGGTGCGTTCTCGAGGGGCAAGAAGGACATAACACACACATCCACACATCCGAAGAGAGAAATAGTTAGGGGAACATCCGGTGAGACACTCCATAGGAATACCACCCTCCAAAGCAGTCGAGGGCTGAATGTTGATGAGATAACTGGATGCAGAAACAGCCTCAGCCCAAAAATGAGGCGGAAGGGAAGCGGCAATCATCAACGCACGAGCAGTTTCGAGTAGATGACGATGCTTACGTTCGGCAACGTCGTTCTGAGCATGAGCACCAGGACATGAGAACTGGGCAAGAGTACCCTGTTCTGCAAGAAAACCACGCAACGGCTGAGAGATAAACTCACCAGCAGAGTCCGCACGGAAAGTACGAATGGGCGTGGAAAACTGGGTGCGAATCATGGCAGCAAAACGTTTGTATATAGAGAGAACCTCGCTACGAGATTTCATGAAGTAGAGCCAGGTGTAGCAAGAGAAATCATCAATAAACAGGATATAATAGCGATGACCACCTTTCGAATCAAAGGGGGCAGGACCCCAAACATCAGAATGAACTAAGTCAAAAGGACAATGAGATACCGACTCACTGATAGGATAAGGCAACTGAGTCTGTTTGCCAAGTCTGCAACCATTACAATGTATAGAAACATCTCCAGATACAAACCCCAGGAGGCCCTGACGAACTAAGGAAGACAAGCGAGAGCCACAGATGTGACCAAGGCGATGATGCCACTGCTGGAAGGACGCAGACAAAGAGGCAGCAAGAGCATGGGAGCTGGCAAGAGTGGTGCCAGCGGAAGGAACACGAAGCCAGTCAACCTCCCAAAGGCCCTCTGACTCACGGCGCCGGGGGCCATCACCAACCAAAGCCTTGGTGCGTCGATCCTGAATGGAGCAAGAGTCGGTATCAAGGATGACACGACAACCAGAATCAGTAAGTTGGGCAGCGGAAAACAGATTCATGGTAAGACGAGAAACATGCGAGACACTAGGAACAGAAAAAGAGGGAGTGGAAAGAAGGCCACGACTAGCAACAGAAAGAGGGGTGCCATCAACGGTAAGAACATTAACAGGCGAATCAAGAGGTCGGAGAGAAGACAACACAGAAGGATCAGAAGACATGTGGAAGGAGGCTCCATAATCCAAAACCCACGAAGATGTACCTGACTGTGTAGATGCCTGCGGTGGTGGAGAAGTGGCTGCAGTCACAGCAGCAGCTGAACCAGTCGACGAAGAGCCTGAGGAAGGCAGGAGGCGTTTGAGCCTCACAATGTCCTGGTCAATGAGGGACGGAGTCGAGGAAGATCCAAGAGTCCCACTGGAAGAGGAGCGTCGCTGGTCGTGCTTCTTCTCACGGCAATCAGACTCTGGGTGACCGGGCCGAGAGCAGTAGCCACAGAAGGTGTCACGACGCGACCGGCCCCGCTCAGTATAAAGAGGGCGAACCACCCCCCTGAAGGTGTGGGCAGGAGCGGTGGAGTTGGACGAGCAGACGACACAGGAGCTCGGGCAGCCAACACAGAAGGAACCGCAAGTAACCCAGCAGAGCGAAGGCGGGTCTCCTCAGCGCGAAGTTCAGCAAGTACCTCAGAGATAGGAACACGACCATGAGCAAGCAAGTGAGCACGTTGGGGCTAAAACTCAGAGCGGAGACGAGATAAGAACTCATGGACCCGCTGAAACTCCAAATCAGATCGCGTAGTCTGACAGCAGCGACAAGCTCCACAAACAACTGTCCGAAGGGAGTCTAGCTGGCGCCAGATGGCAGAGCACTGGGAATAGAAATCATCCACAGAAGAGTCGCCCTGCTGAAGTGCGTGCTCCTGACGCACCACAGATAGGTAGAGAGCATCACCAGAGGGCTGATAGCACTGACAAAGATAAGACCACATTGCGGCAACTGTGCTGAGACCCATGAACTCCGAAGCAAACTGAGGGAGGACACTCGCAGTGAGAACAGCAGCAGCACGAGCATCATCATTGCACCACTGAGTGTAAGCAGACAGATCATCCCGGTAGACAGAAAGAGCATCAGAATAGGCGGATACCTACTGATCATAGGCATCAACGCAGCATCATCGAGCGCCTTGGCTGCATCGCGATCAGCCTGAGAAGCATCAGCCGCCAGCACCGGCGGCACGGGCGGAGTGAGAGCCACAGGAGAAACAGGGCATGGCGGACAGGGGACCTCGCCAGAAAGAACGCCCCACAGAAGAAGTCCGCGATATGAATACGCATGAACCCTGCAAACTCGGCATAGTTGGTGCCGTCGAAGATCACCGAGCATCGAGGAACAGCAACATAGCCCGAAGAGGACATTGGGAAGTGCCACTGCTGTTTCTGCCTTTTTTTTAGTCAACGGGAACAGGAAGGCTCGATCTGGATCGAACGGAAACAGGGGATCGAGGACTCGCCCGCAGAATTGAGCGTCCGCTCGCTGGAGGCCCCGCCCGCTGGATCGAGCGACCGCTCGTGGAGGCCCCTGCGCCCACGCCCGTGCGCTCGCTCGCCGGGCTCGGCAAGCGAGAGCCCACGCCCGTGCGCTCGCGGCAGCAGCGAGGACCGGCCCGGCGCGAGAGGAGGATCGAGCGGGGGAAGGAGCCGGCGCGAGGGAAGGAGCCGCACGGCCTGGAACCTGACCGAGCCAAGAGCGAGGAAGGCAGCTGCGGGCGGTGGCTCTGGAGCAGAGGAGGAGACGGCGGCAGCCTGAGACAAGTTGGGGCAGGCAGAAATCAAGTCGGGGCGGCCGGAATCGAGCAGGAACGACCGGAGACGAGGCAGGCTAGGGAAGGGGAGCACGGAGCTGTGAGCGTGCGGGAGCGAGAGAGGAACCTAAGCATCTGATATCATGTTAGGAATGAGCAACTGGTATTTCCTGAGGGCCAAGGGCCATTACATATACATGTGTGTGAAAGTGCAGAAAAGCCCCTTATACAATGGGATGTACATAATGAACTATACACATCTAACAGTGTCGAGTATATCATGTAGTGGTGGTTCTTCAACCAGATCCATCAAAATTTCTGGTTTGACGGACAGACAGTCTGTTTAGATGACTGAACGCAAACTGATAGACGAACTCCTTTGTGCAGATGTTGTTTGATTTGAATGTCGCATCTAATTTCTGCAAATATGGCTTTGCTGGTCCGATTATTACCGTAACCTATTTAATGGTGTTCATATAACAAGCGCATTTGCTGACTTTGTGTTTGCATGCATATGCTTCCTTTTAAACTGGCAAAAAATAATAATAAGCTTCTCATCTCTGGATGTTCTCCTTTTTGGTTATATTTGTGTTCTGGTTTTGGTGGCACATATTGAAGAATTCAGTTGTGTCGGGCCATATCCTGTTGTATCTATATAGTGCTTGTAAGAATAACAATTTTGGCTGGAATCTGGAACATGTTTCATTGGATGCACTTATTTCTTCAATTATTGATCAGTGCAGCCCACTGCAAATTATCTAGTTAAAGATGCCCCAATTGGTTAGCTATCCCTGTTATGAACTTATGATATGTTAGCCCCATAATGAACAATGTCCTACTGACGTACAGCCAGCTCGAGTGAATAATTTACTCCTAATTGTCAAAAATAATAACCAGTGCTGATCTGTTGCAAGACAGGGTAGTTAATTTTTGTTATTAACTACTTACAGTACAGAACTAACAAAAGGAAGAGGTGCTAATGCCCAGTGAAAAATGTAGAAACTAATAAAACAAAGTGACACTATTGTAACAAAAGTTCTGAACATATCACATTTTTCTTGTAGAAATCAATGGAGTAAAGGTGAGTGCTGTATTGTTTCGAGTTTATCTTTTGGTCCCCACATCATCCATTTCTCTCGTTGATGTGCTCCCATGTGTGTAACCTAAATAGGAGGACCCTCCTTTTCTACTAAGAAGGTGATAATCCAGTAATCCTTTTAATCCTCCAAAAAGCTACCGTATATTATTTCATCTCCTCTGTGTGTTTGCAGTTTGTCTCTTTGTGACTTTGAGTGTGAGAGAAGTTTTTTCTCTGCAAAATAGATTTCGAATTTCCCATAAAAGTGTATCGACTCTTATATATGCTCATTTACTGGAATCTTCATATTAAATAGGAGTTTTGGAATTTATTGGTGGCTAATGCTTAATGCTTTTAGGAATAATAGCAACTTTGGCTGCAATTTGGAGCCGTTTCATTGGCTTCACGGTTGCAATGTACGACAAAGCTTTTGTAGCATGCTCTGTCTGGGGGCATGGCGGTGCTTTGCTACTGCCAGCTGGTGGGAGTAGTTTATTTCTAATTAGGGCACTTAATCGTCTAAGCTATAGCAAGACTGGACGTGATTGGTTGACGAAGTAGTTAAAGTGTCAAACTCAATGCCCCCCCCCCCCCCCCCCCCCCCCCCACACACACACACACATACACACACACACAACAATTCAATACTCGCATTGGCTCCCATTTTCCGAAGTTTCGTAATCTGTACGCCTAGCTAGGTCATACAACCATTCTCAGCTCCACTCTGGACTGCAATTGTATGACAAACTAGCATCCTTCAGGGCATCATCTAGTTAAGAAAATAAAGATGCCCCAGCTGCTAACGTGCTATGCCAAAAAGGTTCAGTCAGCTGCCCCTTTTACATTACATCAACCAGGTAACAATGCCGTCCCGCTGCTGAGCTACTGCCGGCTGGAGGGAGTAGTTTATTTCTAATTAGGCCGCCTAATTATCTAAAATGGATATTAGCCGATGCTGAGCTATTGCAAGATTGGACATGGTTGGTTGAAGAAGTAGGTAAAGTACCAAACGCATCCACTTGCACCCCAACAATTCAATACTCATATGGGCTCCCATTTTCCCAAGCAAGTATCTGCATGTCTAGCTAGCTCGTACCATTCCCCTCAAAAAAAAAAAAAGCTCGGATCGCCATTCTCTTCTCCACTCTGGACTGCAATTGTGCTTATAATCTTCAAGCGCAAGTACTTACAGTATATAACTATCAAAGAGGTGCTGATGCAAAATGGAGAGAACTAATAAAGCAAAGTGACACTATTGTAACAGAAGACTAAACACATTGCATTTTTCTTATAGAAAAACCAATGGAGTAAAGGTAATTGGTGTGTTGTTTCGAGCTCGTCTTTTAAACCCTACATCTTCTATTTCTCTCATTGATGTGCTCCCATGGGTGGAACCTAAATGGGAGGACCTCCTTTTTACTATGAAGATGATAATCAAGTTATCCTCTTTGTTCTCCAAAAAGCTATTTGATTTCATCTCTTTTGTGTGTTTGCAGTTAGTCTCTTTGTGCTGTGACTGTGACAGAGTTTTTCCTCTGCAAAATTGATTTCGAATTCCCCGTAAAAGTGTCTCTTAAATGATATTTAATTGGAATCTTCATATTAAATACTCCCTCCGTTCCGATTTACTCGTCGTGGATTTAGTTCAAACACGACGAGTAAATCGGAACGGAGGGAGTAGGATTTTTGGAATCTATTGGTGTTTGATGCTTAATGCCTTTAAGAATAAAAAATTTGTCTGCAACATGGAGCTGCTTCATTGGCTGCACATATGTATTGAACTGTTGCAATGCACACAAACCTTTTGTTGTATCATCCTTCCGGGTATCATCTAGTTAAGAAATAAAGATGCTCCAGCCGGCGTGCTAGGCCAAGAAGGTTCGGTCAGCTGTCCCTATTACTGTACGTCAACCAAGTAACAATGCCGTCCTAAACACAGAGCTACTACCGGCTGGTGGGAGTAGTTTATTTCTAATTAGGCCACCTAATCGTCTAGAAAGAATACCAGCCCAGTGACGAGCTATTGCAAGACTGGACTTGATTGGTTGAAGAAGTAGGGACAGTAGCTAACACATCCACTTGTTGTCCCCCAACAGTTCAATACTCGCATCGGCTTCCATTTTCTTCAAAAGCAAGTATCTGCACGTCTAGCTAGCTCGCACCACCATTCCCTTCATTCTTCAGTGTGTTTCCCTGTGTACTGCGTGTGTGGCACAGCTAGTGCTGTCCAAGGTGATTGGGGCTCCTGACTGCATCCCTTCGTCCTGGTAAATTTTCTTGTCTTTCTTAGTCACGTGTTGGTGGATCTCTCACGTCCTCTGAATCACGTGTCTGTTGATCATAATTGGAACATTTAGCCATTTGCAAATTATAGTTTGTAAATTGTAAACTATCTTTCTGGTTCGCCCTGCAGATCTCTGAAGTTTGGCCATTGTGGAAGTGGTGGTGTTGAGGTTGAGGGCTCCGAGGCTGCGTTCACTGTCCTGGATTTCATCACCGTGTTGGTCTTCATCTTGGTCATCGTCGACATCACCAGGTATGCTCTGTTTCCTTCTTGTTATTTACCTCTTCAGATTTAGCTCAAGCACAGCCATTAACACCAAGCATTAGTTTGCAGTACAGCCTCTATCTCAATTGATCCACACAAACATCCATTAAATGGAGGCAACAACCATCAGCATTGGAAAGTCCGTGTTGAGCGGGGCGCTCAACTACACCCAGTCAGCTGTGGCCAAGGAGGTAGCTCTGCAGCTTGGTGTCCAGCGTGACCAGTCATTCATTTCGGACGAGCTCGAGATGATGCAAGGTTTCCTGATGGCTTCACATGACGAGCGGGATGACAACAAGGTGGTGAAGATCTGGGTGAAGCAAGTCCGCGATGTGTCCTATGATGTCGAGGACTCCCTCCTGGATTTTGCTGTCCGTCTCGAGAAGCAATCTTGGTGGCGTCTCTCTCGCATGGTGCTAGCCCGGCGTTATGTGGCGAAGCAGATGAAGGGCCTCAGAGTTAAGGTGGAGGAGGTCAGCCAGAGGAACCAACGGTACCACCTCATCAAGGGCTCTAGCTCCAAGTTTACCTCAACTGTTGGGCAGCCTACCATCTCCAGTGCGACGATGTCTGCTACCGATGATGCAAGGCTGCGGCGGCATAAAGCTAAAATGGGTCTTGTCGAGCTGATCAATTGCAAGGATGATGCACTTCGAGTGATGGGGCTGTGGGGCACAAGTATTAGTAATCTGGGGGAGATATCCATCCTGAAAAGTGCCTATGAAGATCCCATGATACATAAGAATTTTGATTGTTGTGCTTGGATAACATTGATGTGTCCATTCAATCAGGCAGATTTGATTCAAACCATTGTTAGCCAAATCTATGTTAATTCCCTTCAAGACTCAGGAGAAGAAGGTAAAACAACTATTGGGGCCCAAGTTCTTAAGATGATGGCGACGACGAAGGAAGATGGTTTGGCTCATGACTTCAAGAGATATTTGAATGACAAGAGTTACTTAATTGTACTCAACGACATACACACCATTGAAGAGTGGGATTGCATTAAAACATGTTTCCCAAACAACAAAAAAGGAAGCCGAATCATAGTATCCACTGAGCAAGTTGCAGTTGCAAGCTTATCCGTAGGAGCAGAGGATCAAACTCTAGTGCATAGGAAGTTACTTGCTGATAAGCCTCTTTATGCTTTCTACAACAAGGTAATTTTTGAAGTCCTGAAAAATGTCTAATTAGTGCTCCTCGTATTGTCTTTGTTAACATATTTAAATGGACTTGCATTTGTGATGTCATGAAAGCTTTAGGTTAACTCTGGAAAATTTCGAAATTAGGCCATGCTTCTTAGTACATATGCAGAAAAATCATTATTGGCCCCTATTTATTAGAAGATTTAGCTTGTCCATTCAAATAATTCCAGTGTTTACAACTATGCCTCGTACTTGATTCGTTTTCTAGCTCAGGGCATGAAGTTATTTCGCTTCCTATACTTATGTAGGGGCCATTGTTCAGCAACCACATACTTATTTCAGAAATTATATTCTCTACATCTTCTTTGATACCAATGAAAACAAGCAAACTATGGGGTGAAACCAAATCAGAACCAGTATAGGAGGCAAGCATTAGTGCCATTGTTGGTTGCTACAGCTGTTGTGGAGAGACTGCAATTAGTGTGATGATGATGATATATGATTATCATGTGGCTGCGTTATGAAAATAAAAGAAGAGTTTTGACATATATTGTGACTGACAAATATTAATCGTCAAATGTTTCAAATCTAGCCAAGGGATCATTATATGGTATCATCATAATGCTCCTCCAATTTGAGTCATCAAATTTGGATAGGTTCCAACCATTTGAACTCTTAACAGTGTTTCAGGTAATCAATGATGGAAAATCTAAGGGCATATTTTGCTTGTAACCACTTTCATATCTTTTTTTTAATATTTTGCATGTTGAATTATTGTGCACACATCATATACAATAGCTTCCCTACAAGTATATATATACTCCCAATATACTTTGTTTTCTTTGTTGTCCTACCGAACAAACTACATGATTTGTTAGAGATTTTCAAATCATTTAAGAACAAAAGTATTATATAAAAAGTTACAAAAAACTTGAAAGCGGGCAAAATATTATCTTGTGGAAATAAAGTCATCACCTAACCATTAATCGTGTGCTTGTGTTTAGGTTTCTCACGAGGGAAGCAATTCGGAGGAAAAAGGGTCCACCTCATATGTAACCCCTAGCGTTGTTAACAGCTCTGCACACAAGAACATCCTCACTCGCACGGAGACAATGTCTACTCTAGAGGAATCTCGTCTCATCGGGAGAGGGAATGAAAAAGAGGAAATCATCAAACTAATCTCAAATAAAGATGCCCAACAATTTCATGTGTTCTCCTTGTGGGGAATGGGTGGTATTGGAAAAACAACACTAGTGAAGGATATCTACCAAATCCAAGAGATTAGTAGCATGTTTGATAAGCGTGCTTGTGTCACAGTCATGCGTCCTTTCAATTCAGCAACACTCCTTGAGAGCTTAACTATGCAATTCAGAGATAATAATGAGACAAATACAGATTTATGGAGATATTTAGAAGGAACGAGATATTTGCTTGTCCTTGATGATCTGTGGTCCATAGCAGAGTGGGATGTTGTAAAACAATGTTTGCCAGAAACGGCAGCAAGCTGTATAATAGTCACCACAAGGGAAGAGAGTATTGCCAAGCATTGCTCAAAGGATGATATAAACATATACAAGCTGAACCATCTGGGCCCTGATGACGCATGTGACCTCTTCACCAAAAAGGTAAAAATGAAGCAGTGTCATGCTCAATTAGATGTTTTGTTAATCCTCTCCCTCTTATTTCTATTACTAACCTCACAAACAATATCTTCATGAGCACGTATAACAGAATTATAAAATAAAATTTGAATGGCTACTTATTATAAATCTTACTCAATAACTAGAATAAAATATATAAATATAAGGTGGAGTCATGATATTCTGTGTAGCCCAATCAAATAATTTGTGGAATTTGTAGCTTTCAAAGTGAAGTAGGATATCCCGGATTCGCGATCGAACAGCAAAGAAGTTAGTAGAGGCACAAATAAAGGTTCAACTTATATATTTTTACAAGATACAAAGGGTGTGTGTATAGAAATTATTTTCCCCGTTATTGAAGTTATTGCATGGCCACCTTTTTCTTATGGATTTATTGTTTCAACATTTCAATCCACCGAGATTTACTGCAACTAAACACATGCTTCAGTAATCATGGAAGAATATTCAATCTGCTCATAAGAATCTTTAGCCACTCTCTCATCGGCCTTGTCTTTAGTTACACCAGGCCATATCAGTTGCTACATTTGTTTTTACATTCTGAAATTTGGTTTCCAAGGAGTTTTTGTACTTTTTTTAAATAGTATAGGCATAGTGTCCGTCTTTACATTGATGAAAGCCCAAACGACGTAGTAGGAGTGCACAAAGTAAACCTCTAAATCCGTTCAGGGATGCAGCCCCGGACCTCACTGCGGGAAGGATACAAGATGGTGTAAATAACAATCAACAAGTGCCACCACGATGGCTCACTTTTTAGAAAACCACAACACGCAACAAATACAAATTGGCACTAGAACCTAGAAAACATAAAAAAAAACCACTAACAGGTTGAGTTGCAAGGTCTCCCTGATGTTGTCTGGCTGCAAGTTGGAGCCTCCAGAGCGTAGGTACATCCATGAAGCACCGATAGAGGCCCAAGGAGGATTGCTGGTGCCAAGGGCCATGTGAGCGAAACACCGTGAATCCTGTCAAACGAGCAGGGCAGAGCCGCCCAAGCTGGTTACGTGCCGAGTCAATGGCCACCTATCACCATGGAAAGATCCTTGCCTCCCAACGCTTCGGGCCACCAGGACAGCACATCACACCACAGCTAGATGACGACCGCCTTGCCGACTTCAGAACCACAACACACTGCAGCCACCACACCACAACCACCAATGAGGAGAGACTCTGAAGCAGCAAGGTGAGGTCTTCAAGAAAAAAGAAGTGTGCCACTGCCACCACTTCTAGACCCGGAAGACTCGGGCTTGGGTTTTCACCCTCTTCCCAGTAGCATGACCAACAAAGGATGATGCCAAGATGCCAACAGTAAAAGTGAATCAGGAAAGGTTGCAATATCCAGTGGACATGCACAATGAGCAGGAAGGCAGGCGGCAGTCGCCCTGCTGGACTTCCATGCTCCCGGAGACAATGCCTTCATGTCTGCGAGACCCCTGCTACAAAGGAAGGCTACTTTTAACTACACTTTTTCACTCCCATCGCCCCTCTGTTGCCAGCCCAACCCTATCACAGAAAATGCATCTCCGTCTTGAGCCAATGCCTCGCAGCCACCCCTCCGCCCTCAAGGCCAGAGCGACCGGGCATCACACTGCAGCACGCCTTGCCAAATGGGCCACAGCCTTGCCACCAAGGGCTGCCGCCCAGAAGCCAAGCACTGCCACGCCCCACCCTGGTTGCGAGATCCAAAAAGATCCAGATCCAGGGGCGAGAGCACACAATGCGACGGCAGGCGGGGAGAGGTGTAGAACAGAAGCCTAAAGCTAGCCGGGTGAGTCCCCACCTGAGTAACCCGCATTAAACTTGGTGCAATGCAGGGGGCGAATTGCTTTTCTAAGAAATCCAATTTTATTGGGTATTGTTGTGGTGCTCTCCTTGAATGCCTCCACAATTATTCTGTTTGTATGTGATTCGCCAACACTTGTTGTAACTTTCATCTGTTTCCTTTACTGCCTGATGTGCAAGATTTGTTTCCTTTACTTCCTCATTTGCAAGTAACTGGGGGAAGGCGGTCAACACTCTCATGCATAAAAAATCCATGCTGGATGAGTCATTAAGGTGTTAAGATTGAGGAACCATATTACCTTCTAACAGGAGCACCGTAAAAGAGCTGCTCATGTAGTAACCACATTCAAGAGTTATGATTATGATAAATATGCACCGTAACTAAGAGGCCCAATCATACCAAGTTAATGTATACTCATGTAGCAATGTGAAATAATTGATGTCCAATGAAATTAGTAGCAAAACTACAATTGGCAGTGAGGGGAGCTACCGCTGTAGAAGTAGAAGCATGATGGGAAAGGGCATTCTTTTGCTTGGCATTTTGGCGTACAATGCAAGTAGGAATGGATGAGATGTTGGGTTCATTGCACTATGGGTATGTTGCTAGGTGGGAGAAAAAATCTTTCTGGGAACAAAAGTGAAGATATACTAGATAAAAAAGATGGATGATGGAGAAACTTTTATCCAACAAAATGTAGCATTATCTCACTTTTACATATTTATAGTACACACTCCCATATAAAAAAAGTGTTAGACATTAGTGCATATATGATTTATCTCTTGTAGTACTAATGCACTGATTGATATGTATTTCAGGCGTTTAAGGAGACTTTAAGTTTGGATGAGCGATATCCAGAGTTGGTTGAACCAGCAAAACTGATATTGAAAAAGTGCAGAGGGCTTCCCCTTGCACTAGTCACCATAGGTGGCTTCTTGGCAAGCCAACCGAAAACTGCTTTTGAATGGAGAAAATTGAATGAGCATATCAGTGCTGAGTTTGAGATGAATCCAGAACTTGAGACCATAAAAACAATCCTTATGAAAAACTATGATGGTTTACCATATCACCTCAAGGCTTGTTTCTTGTATCTGGCCATCTTTCCTGAAGACCAGCAGATCGCAAGGAGACGCTTAGTGTGTCGGTGGCTTGCAGAGGGTTACTCAAGTGAGGTGCGTGGCAAATCTGTGGAGGAAGTATTGGATGGTTATTTCATGGAACTCATAAGTAGGAGCATGATCCTGCCATCTCAACAGTCAATTTATAGTAGGAAGGGAATTGACTCCTGCCATGTTCATGATCTCATTCGTGAAATTGCCATCTCAAAGTCTATGGGGGAAAATCTTGTTTTCACATTGGAGGAAGGGTGCAGCTTAAACAACCGAGGCACAATGCGCCATCTTGCTGTAAGCAGCAATTGGAAGGGGGATCAGTGTGAGTTTGAGAATATACTAGACTTGTCTCATGTACGATCATTGACAGTGTTTGGAAATTGCAAACCATTTTTCATGTCTGATAAGTTGAGGTTGCTACGAGTGCTGGATTTGGAAGGCATTTGGGATCTGTTTGATCATCATCTTGAGCACATTGGGAAGCTTTCACATCTTAGATATCTTTCTTTAAGGAGACATGCTGAAATATTTCACCTGCCAAATTCGTTGGGGAACCTTAGACAACTCCAAACACTAGATATTTCTGGTACAAACATAATAAAGCTACCAAGGACCATCATCAAGCTTGTGAAGTTGCAACGCATTCTTGCTAGTGGCATAGGAAAGATACATACCGGTGAAGATGCATATGAGCAGTCGCTAATGAGTTTACCTTTACATTCAGTACCGTGTTGTGTAGCGTGTTGTGCACCTAATAGGCTGGGAGAGCAATTTGGACTTTATGATGGTGCACAACTTAACCGGCATGATGTATGCACCACGTTCTGTTGCAGCATATTACCTTATTATGCGGCAGGAGGACGAAATCTAGGTGGTGTTGAAGTGCCCAGAGGAATTCAGAAACTGAATGCCCTGCACACACTTCGTACCATGGACATATCAGCGGGGAAGATTGTTCTACAAGATATAAAAAAGTGCACTCGGTTGCGCAAGTTAGGATTGACAGGTATCAACAAGAGAAATAGTCAAGGATTGTGTTCAACAATTGGTAGTCTCAGCAGCCTGGAGTCATTGTCACTGCAATCACATGGAGAGCCAGGTTTATTAGGCTGCTTGGATGGCTTGCCCTCACCTCCAGAAAACCTGCAAAGCCTCAAGTTGATAGGCAACCTGGTTAAGTTGCCAGAGTGGATCAAGGGCCTAAAAAATCTAGTGAAGCTGAGGTTATGGAGGTCGATGATATCGGAGCACGATGTGGCCATACAAGTCCTTGGAAGTCTACCAAACCTGGCCACCCTATGTCTATTGAAACACTCGTTCGTTGGTGAAGAGGTCCGTTTCAGTTTCTGTCTGGAGGCATTCCCGAGCCTGAAGGTGCTACAGCTGGATGTGATAGGGAACCTCAAGTCGGTGGGATTTGAAGAAGGAGCAGCCCCTAAGCTTGAGTTGCTGCAGTATTTTGGTTGGAGAAGTCCTAGTGTTGGGCTGTTCTCTGGGTTACCGCATCTCCAAAGCCTCAAGGAATTTATGCTGCATGAAACGGACTGGGTCACTGAGTTTGTCGAGGACTTGCGAGGCCAGCTCTCAGAGTTTGAAAACAAGCCCGTTCTCAAGAGTTGGAAGTACTAGCTGCATTTGACTGGGGTTTCCTATTTGGCGCATAAGTTCGCAAACGGGCGCCTGAAGCGCATCCCTCCCGCTGGCGAGCTGGGCCGGTCCGTTTCAGTTTCTGTCTGGAGGCATTCCCGAGCCTGAAGGTGCTACAGCTGGATGTGATAGGGAACCTCAAGTCGGTGGGATTTGAAGAAGGAGCAGCCCCTAAGCTTGAGTTGCTGCAGTATTTTGGTTGGAGAAGTCCTAGTGTTGGGTTGTTCTCTGGGTTACCGCATCTCCAAAGCCTCAAGGAATTTATGCTGCATGAAATGGACTGGGTCACTGAGTTTGTCGAGGACTTGCGAGGCCAGCTCTCAGAGTTTGAAAACAAGCCCGTTCTCAAGAGTTGGAAGTACTAGCTGCATTTGACTGGGGTTTCCTATTTGGCGCATAAGTTCGCAAACGGGCGCCTGAAGCGCATCCCTCCCGCTGGCGAGCTGGGCCGGTCCGTTTCAGTTTCTGTCTGGAGGCATTCCCGAGCCTGAAGGTGCTACAGCTGGATGTGATAGGGAACCTCAAGTCGGTGGGATTTGAAGAAGGAGCAGCCCCTAAGCTTGAGTTGCTGCAGTATTTTGGTTGGAGAAGTCCTAGTGTTGGGTTGTTCTCTGGGTTACCGCATCTCCAAAGCCTCAAGGAATTTATGCTGCATGAAATGGACTGGGTCACTGAGTTTGTCGAGGACTTGCGAGGCCAGCTCTCAGAGTTTGAAAACAAGCCCGTTCTCAAGAGTTGGAAGTACTAGCTGCATTTGACTGGGGTTTCCTATTTGGCGCATAAGTTCGCAAACGGGCGCCTGAAGCGCATCCCTCCCGCTGGCGAGCTGGGCCGGCCCATGCATGTTGTTTTTATTATGTAAAAACGTTCAAAAACAGGGCGCAACCGGGAGTCGAACTCCCGATCTCTCCTTGAATGTCGCACGACAGAACCATTGCGCCATCGAGGAACAACTGTTACGTAACTTGTTTTCCTTTTATTGTTCTCTACAGTCGCAGGAATCCTCCGGTTTTGGGAAGCTTCTAGAATTTTCCATTTTGTGATTTTATAAGATAATCGATGAACTTTTTCAAATTTATGAAATTTTTTCTAAATTGATGATTTTTTTTCAAATTTCATCAACTATTTTTATTTTTTGATGAACTCTTTTTACAAATTTGATGAATTTTTTTTTCAAATTCGTTGAACTTTTTCATGTTTGATGAACTTTTTTTCAAAATCGATGAACTTTTTTCAAATGTTATGAACTTTTTTTAAAATCCAATGAACTTTTTTCAAGACCGATTGACTTTCTCAAATTTGTGAACTTTTTTGAAATCCGATGAACTTTTTTCAAAATCGATGAACTTTTTTCAAATCTTATGAACTTTCTTTAAAATCCAATGAACTTTTTTCAAGACCGATTAACTTTTTCTCAAATTTGTGAACTTTTTTCAAATCTGATGAACTTTTTTTAAAATCCAATGAACTTTTTTCAAGTCCGATTAACTTTTTCTCAAATTTGTGAATTTTTTTCAAATCCGATGAACTTTTTTCGGATTTATGAACTTTTTCAAATTTCATCGACAAAATAAAAAAAATCCATTGTTTTGATAAGAGTTCACGTATTTGAAAAGAATTCATCATATAAGGAAGAAAAAAGAAAAGACATAAACGAAAAATAGAAAAAGAAAAAAGAGAAGTGAAACAAGAAAAGAGGGAAACGATGTATGCTATCAGATGTGCCTAAGTGGCGGAGTGGTTAGCGCGTTGTACCCTGAGACAGGAGGTCGCTGCTTCGATCCTTCTCTCGCGCGCCATTTTTTGTTTTGTTTCGTTTTGGGCCGGCCCATAATCGTGGCAGCGCGGGCGCCAGAACTCGGCGCTGACTAGGAGCTCCCCATTTGACTCCCCTTTCGTCTATCTTAATACGACTTTGCTACATCGACGGAGGATTACGGGGCTTTACGGGCCTTGGCGCCCACCCCCACCAGTTAAAATCAGGGGGGCCCGATTAATTAGGAGGAGAGGGTTATTTAGCCTAATTAGAAAATAACAAGTCAGCTCATCCGTAAAGGTCCGTTGTCCGTGTGTCTAGCATTTTTGATCTTAATATTCA
Organism: Triticum aestivum; assembly: GCF_018294505.1. NCBI lineage: Eukaryota > Viridiplantae > Streptophyta > Magnoliopsida > Poales > Poaceae > Triticum > Triticum aestivum. Next base: position 834,232,017 of record NC_057801.1, on the reverse strand, counting down.
TTCATGTACGTATTATTTGGTCCCTTCCGGTGTTAGGATTAAACCACGTCTAGGTGTGGTGACCAGTGTGTGTGTGTATGGTGCATGCTGCAGGCTAGGAAATTAGTTAGTTTGCATGGATAAGCTAGCTAGACGTGTGGCTGCGTGCTGAGTCATGCATGCATGGGCTGTTGAGAGCAGCCGAGCCCTTCGCCTGAGATCGTTGTGAGGAGTGGCCGGGCCGAGCGGATCACACCGTGCCAGAGTGTGTGCGCGCGCCGGGGCATAAAAGACCCCTGTATTACTGATTGCAGCGTGGTACGTGCCACCGAGCGCCGGTATGAGCCGTATGTAGCCATGTAGCCACTGTAAGGAAGAAAAGGATTGGGTCGTTCGTGCGCCCGTGGCGGCGTTCGTGCGCCGGCCGGAAAATCTTGTGTCCACTATTCTTCTTCTCCTACCTCTGTCCGTGAGTGAGCTGAGAGAGAGAGAGAGTAGCTGAGGGCGTGGCAACAACAGTATTTCGTTGGATCTAGTTTATGCAAGCTGCTACTCCCATTGTGTAGTATGCTAATGCAGCACCATCACCATGGGAAACTGCAGCAGTGAAGCAAGAGATTTGATTGTACACTACGAGAATAACTGCGTACGCCGACGGCTTGATCTATGCCGACGGCCCTCGTCGGCATAGATCGAGATATCTCGACGGCCTAGCGCAGGCCGTAGCCGTACGCAAGCTGTCGGCATAGATCGAGATATCTCGACGGCCTAGCGCGGGCCGTAGCCGTAGGCAAGCCGTCGGCATATATCCATCTATGCCCACGGGGACCGTCGGCATTGCTCGGTTGTCGGCATCGATGGATATATGCCTACGGTGGCCGTCGGCATAGGCACGGCCGTAGGCATACCTGTGGGCCCGGCTACCCGGGCGGCGACGGCTGTTAGAGGGCGTGAGGCCTACACCGACGGGGCTAATAGGGGCCGTCGGCATAGCTTTGCCAACGTTATCGATCCGCGAGACCGTCACGTCATCGATCCGAGACCCTCGCCGGTCCATCGGGTTTCATAGGTATGCCGACGGCCTTGCCTTATGCCACGTCATCGATCCAGGGCACTGCCGATCCGTGGCCATAGCTATGCCAACGGCTTTGCCGTTGGCACATATTTCTACTAATTTTTTCCTGTTTTATTTATTTTCCCTTTTTTTCACAACTAGTTTGATTAATTTAAATGTGCATTATTTTAAAAAAAATACCTCGATTATATTTTGATTACCCTCCCCCCTCATGGGCGTTGTTGTGGCCGTGTCATGGAGGGGGGAAACGGCCATGTCGTGCCGACACGGAGGGACTCTTGGGGTGGTTGGGCCGGGCCGTGTTCGGGAGTGTAGCTATGGGCTGGGCTATGACAACCCGGTGAAAAGGTCCACCGATCAAACCCCATCCAGCGAAAGACAAAGGGCTAGATCCGGCGGTCGTCTGTGTCAGGGTTAGATGGGACGGGCTACCCGGGGTGTAGCAATGCCGCCAAGTGTTTTGGTGGGTCCTCCTACGCTTGTGGAAGCGTGGTGGAAGGCGCAAGCACCCGACACGCGGCTCCGGGGTGTGCCCCCCTCACGGGCGTCGCTGTCGCCGTATCACGCTGGGGGCAAACGGCCACGTCGGACCGACACGGAGGGAATCTTGGGATGGGTTGGGCCGGGGCCGTGTTCGGGGGTGTAGCTATGGGTTGGGCCATGACAACCCAGTGAAAAGGTCCACCGGTCAAACCCCATCCGGTGAAAGTCAAAGGGCTAGATCCGGCGATCGTCTATGTCAGGGTTAGACGGGACGGGGTACCTGGGGGGAGGGTAAAAATGCTGCCAGGCGTTGCGGTGGGCCCTCCTACGCTTGTGGAAGTGTGGTGGCGGGCACAAGCACCCGACATGCGGCTTCGGGGTGTGCCCCCCCTTTACGGGCGTCGCTGTCACCGTGTCCCGGAGTGGGGAAACGGCCACGTCGGGTAGACACAGAGGGAATCTTGGCGTGGGTTGGGCCGGGGCCGTGTTCGGGGATGTAGCTATGGGCTGGGCTATCACAACCCGATGAAAAGGTCCACCGGTCAAACACCGTCCAGCCAAAGTCAAAGGGCTTGAGCCGGTGGTCGTCTGTGTGAGGATTAGACGGGACGGGGGTACCTGGGGGTAGCAATGCCGCATGTGTTGCGATGGGCCCTCTTACGCTTGTGGAATCGTGGTGGCAGGCGCAAGCACTCGGCACGCGGCTCCGTAGTGTGCCCCACCCTCACGGGTGTCCCTGCTGCCATGTCACAGAGGGGGAAACGGCCACGTCAGGCCGACATGGAGGGAATCTTGGGTTGGTTTGGGCCCGGACCGTGTTCGGGGGTGTAGCTATGGGCTGGGCTATGACAACCTGGTGAAAAGGTCCACCGGTCAAACCCCGTCCGGCGAAAGTCAAAGGGCTAGATCCGGCGGTTGTCTGTGTCAGGGTTAGACGAGACGGGGTACCTGGGGGGTAGCAATGCCACCAGATGTTGCGGTGGGCCCTCCTACGCTCGTGGAAGCGTGGAACTCATAAGCAGAAGCATGATCTTGTCATCTCAAAAGTCAATTTATAGTAGGAAAGGAATTGACTCCTGCCATGTCCATGATCTCATTCGTGAAATTGCCATCTCAAAGTTTGTAGAAGAGAATCTTGTTTTCACATTGGAGGAGGGGTGCAACTTAAATAACCAAGGCACAGTGCATCATCTTGCTATAAGCAGCAATTGTGGGGAGATCAGTGTGAGTTTGAGAATACAGTAGACTTGTCCCATGTACGATCGTTGACATTGTTTAGAAATTGGAGGCCATTTTACATTTCTTATAAGATGAGGTTGCTACAAGTGCTGGATTTGGAAGGCAAGTGGGATCTGGTTGATCATCACCTTCATCACATTGGGAAGCTTGTACACCTTAGATATCTTTCTCTAAGAGGACATGCTGATATATTTCACCTGCCAAATTCATTTGGGAATCTGAGACAACTCGAGACACTAGATATTTCAGGTACGAGCATAGTGAAGCTACCAAGATCCATCATCAAGCTTGTGAAGATGCAACACATTCTTGCTAGTGTCAGAAGAATGAGTCGTACTTGTTTATATCGTGCAGATATGCCGATACTAATCAGTTTGTGGTTACTTTCAGCATTTTGCTGTTTGGCATGTTGTGCGCCTAAGCTCCTGCTAGAGGATCTTGGACTTGATGAAGAAGTTAACGGGCGTGATGTATGCACTATGTTCTGCTGCAACATATTACCTTATCATGCGACAAGAAGAAATCTAGGTGGTGTTGAAGTGCCAAGAGGGATTTGGGGACTGAAGTCCCTGCACACACTACGTGTTGTGGACATCTCAGTTGGGAAGGCGCTGGAAGATTTAAAAAGGTTGACTCTGTTACACAAGTTAGGATTACAGGCATCAACATGAGAAACGGTCAAGAGTTGTGTTCAGCAATTGCTCTTCTCAGCAGCCTGGAGTCATTGTCATAGTGCTCAGAAGGAGAGACAGGTTTATCAGGCTGCTTGGATGGTCTGTCCTCGCCTCCAGAGAACCTGCAGAGCCTCAAGTTGATAGGCAACCTGGTTGAGCTACCAGAGTGGATCCAGGGCCTCAAAAATCTCGTGAAGCTGAAGCTAGATAGGTCGAGGATATCAGAGCATGATGCGGCCATACCAGTCCTTGGGAATCTACCAAACCTGGCCAACCTACGTCTATTAGATGAAACGTTTGCTGGTGAAGAGGTACATTTCAGTTTCCATCGGGAGGTATTCCTCAGCCTGAAAGTGCTGCAGCTGGATTGGATAGGATACCTCAAGTCGGTGGGATTTGAAGAAGGAGCAGCCCCTAAGCTTGAGTTGCTGCAGTTTTGGTACAGTTCGACCACACCAGGGTTGTTCTTGTTGGAATTATGAGCAAATTACTACGAGTTTTAAACCGAATAAATAGAAGATAAATCATGACAACACTAGCAGAGATTAAACTAATCATGTGAACTAGCATAGCAGATGAACAGATCACATCTAGGGCACATACTAGAAACATGAATTCTACGACGATCTCGAATAGGAAAGATAGAATCACATACGATGCAGCCGGAGCAGCACCGCCGGCATTGACGTTGTCGCCCATGTCGTCGAGGATGAGGTTGGCGAGGTCGGGGAAGAAGTCATCGTTTGCGAAGTCGTCGCTGCCAGCAGTCGCGTGGGTGCGCTCCCCAAAAACCTGATCGCCCCTCTCCCGTACAGGATCACGAGAGGCGGGGTTCCGGAGGCCTGCTGTCCCTTCTCCCGGTGCACGCGGAAAGGAGGGATGGAGAAGACTTGCTTGGCGGCGCAATGATCAGGAACGGTGGTTAGAAACCATACGAAGCGGCGGCGGCTAGGGTAGACGTCTACCTGACTATATAGTGCGGGGCGGGTAGGTCATGGGAGTAAACCCCACGTCCGAGTCATCACGATCCAAAAGAATCGAAAACGGTTCAGTAATTAACGCGTTCGTTAATTATTAATTAATGACTCATTAATTTTTCCCGAGCAGCAAAAATATAGACAACGTGCATAGCTCTTTCCTCGGCTCGGCTCAATTCCGCAACCCGCGGCGCGTCGTGACGAGGCGTGGCGTGGCGAGGTGAGCGAGGAGGAGGAGCGCGCGTGTAGGTCTCCTCTTCTCATGCTCATACAAGTGGTAGAAGACCTCACCTTATAAAGAGGTGCAACTCTCTCTCAACTTATGAGGTGGGACTAAACTTTAGCCTCACTCACTCCACTCACATGTGTGCATGAATGGGCCAAGAGAATTTCAGAATTTTAGTTGGGCTTTGGGCCAAAGGCCTACTAGCAAATTCCAACAATCCCCCACAAACTCTCATTGGCACATCTCATCATTTAGTTCCAAAACATTGTTATATACCGGTGCTTAGTGGAGACTGTGAAGTTAAACTTCCACTTAGAGTTTTATGCTACACTAGTTCACAACTTGAATAGTGGACTATGCCTTGAACTACAAGTTTTCTGCGAGACTAGTTTCACACAAATTCTTGACCGATACTTGGCTGCCGCAAGGCTTCCCCGCGGGTGGAGCGTATATGTTGTACTCCAGGGCCTTTCATGAATTTATTAGAAAGCACCCACTTCTCACAGACTGCGACGTTAACAGTCAAATTCATATAGGTGTGTTCCTCAGCAGATACTCTACAGGACAACATCTCTGCTTACTCAAATAAGCCACTTGGAACACATTAAGATAGATATCAACCTGCCATGCAGATCAGGAGAGTATTGCATCTTCATGGAGTGGGATAATTAAAATAAGGATACTCTCCTCTCAGCTAACCAACAGCTTGTCTCCCACTTCTACTTCACGGGATCTCCGATCACATAGAGTGGGTTACCACTATGGACAACTCATGCGGTGGGTCTCAAACCCATCTCCATCGATTCATTATCGATCACATTACGTGATAGACCCTTTGTGAAGGGATCTGCCAAGTTTTTCGATGTTTGGATATAATCCAACGTAATAACTCCGGAGTTTCTTAGTTTCCTGACAGATTTTAATCTCCTCTTCACATGCCTTGAGGACTTCATATTGTCCTTAGAACTGTTTATCTTGACGATCACAGTTTGATTATCACAGTTCATCAGGATAGGGGGTATTGGTTTTTCAACCATATGTAAGTCCATCAATAGCTCACAAAGCCACTCTGCTTCAACAGTGGCAGTGTCTAATGCCGTGAGTTCTGCTTCCATAGTTGACCTTGTTAAGATGGTCTGCTTGCAAGACTTCCAGGAAACAACGCCACCACCAAGTGTAAAAACATAACCACTTGTGGCCTTAATCTCATCAGCATCAGATATCCAGTTTGAGTCACTATAACCCTCCAGTACCCTGGATACCCGGTGTAGTGAATCCCATAGCTCGCAGTGCCCTTCAAGTAGCGTATAACTCTCTCAAGCGCACGCCAATGATCATCTCCCGGTTTAGACACAAACTGACTCAGCTTGCTCACATCAAAAGAGATGTTAGGCCTCGTGGCACTCGGCAAATACATAAGCGAGCCAATAATCTGAGAATACCTCAGTTGATCTCTAGCAATCCGTTGATTCTTTTGAAGCAACACACTAGCATCATATGGAGTTGGAGAAGGCGTGCAGTCGCTATACCCAAAACGACTCAAGACCTTTTCCACATAGTGAGACTAAAGCAGTGTGATCCCACCATTCTCATCTCTCAACAACTTGATGTTCAAGATAACATCAGCTACTCCTAAATCCTTCATCTCAAAACAGCGAGATAAGAAATCCTTAACCTCCTTGATTAAATCAAGTTTGGTTCCAAAGATCAATATGTCGTCGACATATAGTACACACACTTGTCACCATCATTTACTACAAAGCTGGCAGCAGTTAATGTTCTGTCAAACTTCTCATGCCATTCCTTAGGAGCTTGTTTAAGGCCATATAAAGACTTTAATAACTTGCACAACTTTCCTTCCTGACCAGGTACTACAAAACCATCTGGCTGATCCATGTAAATTTCCTCCTTCAACTCTCCATTGAGGAAAGCCGTCTTAACGTCCATTTGATGAACGAGAAGACCATGTGAGGCAGCCAGTGATAGTAGCACCCGAATTGTGGTCAGTCTAGCCACGGGTGAGTAAGTATCAAGAAGTCTTCACCTTCTTTCTGGGTATAACCCTTAGCCACAAGCCGTGCCTTGTACTTTTCAATCGTACCATCAGGTCTAAGCTTCTTCTTGAACACCCACTTACATCCTACAGGTTTGTACCCATAAGGACGGTCAGTGATCTCCCAGGTTCTGTTAGCTAAGATGGAATCCATCTCACTACGAACAGCTTCCTTCCAGTAGTCAGCATCTGGAGATGCATAGCACTACTAGGAGAAGGCCTACTAATGGCGCACCGGTTTTGCCTACTAATGGCGCACTACCGGTGCGCCATTAGTAGCACGCCACTAGTATTTTTTACTAATGGCGCACCACTGGTGCGCCATTAGTATCTGGTATACTAATGGCGCACCCAGCAGTGCGCCATTAGTATATAAGACCATGCGCCAATAGTATGCCTCCCGGGGGGCCATACATAACCATGTGCTTTGTCATACTAATGGCGCACTCTGAGGTGATGCGCCATTAGTATCCTTTGGCATACTAATGGCACACCTGGAGGTGATGCGCCATTAGTATGAATATTGGTTTTTTTTACTTTTTGATTTTTGCACAGGTTACAAAATATATTATTGGACAAAATATAGACAGCAGCACACAACAACAGCAGATTCATCGAATACAATAGAAGGTTAGTCTCCGAATACAATTCATCATATTAGTCTCCGAATTCAAAAGATCGAACAAAGATAAAACATTACAAGTCTCAAGACCGCGAGTATCGAGTTTGTCTTCACATTACAAGTCGATATCGATCATCTAAACTACCATCACATAGAAGAGAGGTGCGGTCATCACGATGAGCATCATCGCGATCAAACTGGTCTTCACCCGGTTCCTCCAAAGCTCCCTCCTCTCTCCCGCTAGATAGCGGGCGTATCTAGATTCGGCCTCCGCCCTAGTGGTGTACCCTTTGTAACTGTTACCGCTGAAACGGTGAACCTGTCTCCGACACTCCTCCCAGTCGTCGTAGACTCCGGGAACCTTACCCTTGTACATGACATAGGACGGCATCTCTATGCACAAGCCAAACAACAGACAACGACAATACATAAGCAATATGTAAGTATGCAACAAAAGGATCGGAAGAGAAAAGCAAGACATTAATAGCACGATTCATGATCCTACTAATAAATAGCATCGATTACATCTAAGTTGAATGACTGTCCAAACCAAAGAGACATACGAATTCATTAAAGTTTAATTACAACATGAGCCAATCAATGTTTCAGAACTACACATCACTACTTTCGACTCGACTCATCGGACAGGAGCGTGGATGAAGCCGTCGTCTGTCGTGATGGTCATGAAATCGCGGTCGTTGTCACCCTGTATTTGTAGCGTTCCATCTATCTCACTGTTGGACGGTTGATATCTGAGGAAGAACTGCCCCGAGTTATGAAGGACATCTTGATGGATGATGTCCGCAAACTCCGACTGGATGCGAAAGAATTCTTGTCTGAGGTCCGCGTCCTGGATTGCCGACAACCTCGCGGTCCAATCTTTGAGATTATCTGGTAGCAGAAGGTGATGATGGTCCCTTACGATCGCCCGCATGTGATGGAGGGCGTAGTAGGCATCCTTCTGACCGCCAGGCGGCTGCTTGACGCAGCAGAACTTCGTATTGTGTGAGAAGGTGTGCTTGCCGTACTTACGAACTGCCCTAGTGAAGGTGCCTCCAGATTTGGCGTAGCCGGGGAGAACATCATCAAGAACTTTCTTGACATTTGTGTAGTCTATCTTGGAGTTACGGTTCGGGTCGAAATACGTGGCCATGGAATATTTCGGGCTTAAGAGGATGAGTGTGCAATGTGTGTCACTGCACAGAACACGGAATGTTAGAAAAAAAAGAACAATCGAAATCTAAGAAATCATATGTTACGGGGCGGTTAAGGGATGACTTACTCGGGAAAGTAAGCCACAAGGAAGTTATCCTTATCTGGGTTTGCCAGAATGACGCCTTCGAGGTGTGAACTCGCAACTTGGCGGTCCCCAGCGCTGCTCAAGTGCTTGGCACGCATGTAGAAGGGTCGACTATCACGATGTCCGGGGTCTTGTCTCTAATGATCCGCATCTCCATACTCAGCAAAAACAGCAGAACGAAGGTGTAGTGCAGCGGATGAAGGTTAAACATAGCAAAGATGTCATCAAACCGCAGGACGATCATACCCCCGATGTCGCCATCCACAAAGCCCTTGCCCTCTGGCACCTTGGCCACGAAAACCGGGTATGCCACATCATTCTCCCTGAGACGCCGCTTCTCCAAAGAAAGAACACTATCGTGCAGACTCCGCAAAGCACCGGTTGCAGCATTGAGCATATTTGGCGGTAGCATCGCCCTACCCGCCACATGCACCCTCCTCGAAATATCCTTAGGTGAAGGTGGCCCGTCCTGAGCACGGACCGAACTCGGTGCCGGCTGGCTCGCACCGGCGCCCTTGTTAGTTTTTCGTTTTCGTCCCTTCTTCTTGATCTCCTGTAATGGGACCGAGTTCTGCTCACAGACCGCCTTCTTTAGCGTGTTGGGGCTGATAATATTTCGCACCTCAGCTATCTAAGGCTCGGTGAAGGCGGGAGCTGGAGGCGTCTCCTAAGAACTGAATGCCAGACGACGCCTGTTGCAATTGGATTTCTCTGCCGTACCAGCTAGATCGCGGTCGTCTTGGTTGGGTTCTTGAGAAAGAGGCCCGCAGAACTCGTCAGCGTACCCATGTTCGCAAAGTACTTATCGACTTTGGTAAATGTACCGTCGTCGTTGTCGTCGTTGTCCGGATCCTGTGCCATAGGGATGTCCGGCATAGATATGTCCGGCAGGTCCGGTAGCGTTGCGGCGTTCTTGCCATGGCTTGGCGCCGGCACGACTGGCGGTCTTGTCTGTGGGGTAGTGTCCCCCGCCCCCAAACGAATCTGGCTCTTCGGCCAAAGCAGGGGCCAGTTTACGCAGGCGCTGAGGGTCATCTCATCTTCTTCGTTGGCCCCAGCGGGTCAAATCGGAGGTAACAGCTCGTCGCTGCCTGGCAGCACCTGAACCACTTCAACCCTATACACTGTGGGTGGCATCGGATTATCGTGGAACATGGGGTTGCCCGGTTGAATGATTCTGCCCTTGGCAACATCGACCAACTCGCCGCCCACGAAGTGCAGAAGAGTGCAAGGAACGTCGACAGCGCCCTGCGAAAACATGTAGGGCGTCAGGGATGCCCAGTCAAAGGCAAGGAGATGAAGTCATTGGCCGAGAGGCTTAGTTACTGTGATGCCGTCGAGCTCGGCTAATGTCGAGGCACCGCCAACGGCGGGCGTGCAGCTGACGGAGGGGGCGCTTGCTGGCGAGGTTCCGGCCAGCGTACACCCGGGTGCATTAAGCTCCAATGCCCGTGCCGGCGCCGGAGACACGAATACCGCCTCTGCCGGAGACACCAATGGCACCGCCGGAGACACCAATGACGCCGCCGGAGACACCAATGGCGCCGCCTGCGCGCTGTGCGAGTTGCTGGCCGTGAAGCTGGGAACCGGGGGAGGCCCCTGTTGGCCGCCCGCAATCCACGTCGTCAGCCCATGAATCAACGTAGGCACCATGGCATTGAGCTTCGTTCCCAGTTGTTGTTCCACTTGCTCTTGGACAAGCTCCGAAGTCCGCGCCACTTGTGCCTTGAGTGCTTCAACCTCGCGCGTCTAGCTTTTCGAGCTGGTCTTTTTCTCCTTCCGCACACCAGCGGTATAGTATGACCCCCATTTTGTGGACAAGCCTTTGCCGGCCACACGACCAGCTGACGTCGGCTTAGTGAGCTTATCCTTGTTTTTCATTACGTTCAACGCCCTATTTAAAGGGGTGTCGAAAGGGAGCTCTGAGAGAACCCCGCGCTACTGCTTTCAGTGTCCTGCGAAAGGAACGTGAACCATTTAGAAATATTGGGGATTAATTAGAGTGCAACCATATGGAGCTAATTACGCGGGGGTGTATTCCTTACCAGAACAAGCTCAAGCGCCCTGGTCTTCGGATCCGTGGTAAGCTCCTTTGTTATTGGGTCCTCCTTGTACCGGGCCCTGACAAAGTTCCTGGTCTGCTTGTCACCGCTGTTTTCTCGAAGCGGGGCGGTAGGCCTTGCTCGGCACGCTCCGTGTACTCCTTGTCCCATATAGGCTCCGCCACTCTGTAACTGTCGGGACCGAGTTTGTGTTCCCCTAAGTTCAACTCCCGCATTTCTTTCCCCCACTGACTTGATTCGGAGGTTGCGCTCCTCTCGCACTTGATCTTGAACTCCTTGTAGTCATCTTCGCAGATCGAAGGATTTTTCGCCTTGATCTTCTCATAACTATCACCTTTATCAATCATTCTCTTCACCACGCTTCTCCATGTAGACAGGGCCATGCTCATCCTCGTGAGGGCGGCACTGTTCACTTTATTCCCTGAGAGGCGTGTGTTTTCAAATTCGGCGGGGAACTTGTATCGTTCGTGCAGCTTTGTGAAGAGGAGGTTGCGCAAATTCCCGTGATCCTTATGCCTAAGGTTCTCGGTGTTGATCGAGACGGTGCTCCGGAGAATGCACCCGAGCTGAAGCGAGTACCCCTTGACTATATGTTTGGGCTCCGTTGGATGCCCGTCGGAGTCCACTTGAGTAAATTCCTCCTTGAGGGTGCGGAGCGCATTCGGGCGCCGGTCCTTCCTTTGCTTCTTTGGTTGGCTGCCATCTATGTGTGCACCGCCATCATCAGTGGTGGCATCCTCGGCGGCACCATCAGTGGTGTCATCCCCGACGCCTCTAGGGGTTGTGTAGTCAGGATCGGTGTCTTCCACGACGTCCTCATAGCGGTGAGGTTGTTCCCCCATCTCCTGAGACAGCTCCCAGAATTGCTTGCCACCCGAACCACCGACCTCATCATTGTTGGCCATGTTTCGCTCTAAATAGGAAAACAGTTTGGTCAAAAAGTTGGTTATTGTCAAGGAACAAGATCATGGTCTCATCATTTAGGGTTTGTTGACACCGAGGCATCCTAAAAGCTAAGCTTTTATCATTTAGGGTTGGTCGACGCCGAGGCACCCTAAAAGCCTAAGTGTACATCATTTAGGTTCTCATCGACACTGAGGCATCCGGGGCAGCCAAGTTAAGTTTTCATCATTTAGGGTTTATCGATGCTGAGGCACCCTAGGTTGGGCCTAATCACTTGGCACTAATCACTTGGCTCTATTGCCACCTATGTTGGGTTTATCATCTAGGGTTTATCGATGCTAAGGAGAATTCTAAGTTGGGCCTAATCACTTGGCTCTATTGCCACCTATGGTTTAATGCAGCAAGAATGGCGGGGCAGTTGATCCTACTTATCTAAGTACTAAGATACCCCGGCCCATGCATTAGTCGCAAGTACCTCACATGTCCTATTTTTCGCAAAGCCATGCTAAAATTCACGGAAAATTTCAGCATGACCTTTGCTGAAAATAGGACATATGGAGTACCCGAATTTGCCGGAACGGAAGTTAATCGACATTCCGACAAACTCAAGGGCCTCTCGGGGTACCTGCAAAATCATTATCCCCGCGTAATGAAGTCCCCAATGGGTCATTTCAGAAGATCACAAGTAGCATCATCACAAGTACAACATCATCACAAGTACAACAGCAGCAGCAGTGAATACAGGCATAACAGCAGCAGCAGCAGCTTTATTCTTCTTCATTAAAACTAATTGTCTAATTGAGCAATACAGCGACAATGTGAACAAATAAAATCACAAACTACACCTACATATTTGGCTACCTCTATGGTAGTAACATGCCATTCTCTGCCTAGAGCTACTGTAGCACGATCTATTCTGCTTACTACTAAAGTTATAGCAGTATCATGCTTTCATAACCAACTAGTTACCATTAAGTTCAAATACTGTCCCCAAAACCACAACAGAAGTAGCACAAAATCATTCAAGTACCAGTGTTTAACTAAAACTTGGTGTGAATAAGATCCTCTGTCAGTACTTCATACCAATAATCAAAACCCCAAAACCTGACCCCAACTAGTTACCATAAGGTCAAATACTGTCCACAAAACCTTAACAGAAGTAGCACAAAATTATTTAAGTATCATTGTTTAACTAAAACTTGGTGTAAATAAGGTAATAAAAGCAAATTATCCTAGCCAACATGGGTTTTCAGGAAATATTGAGACGCCACACTTCTGATCGACTCCTGAGGTACATTCTCAACTAGCATAGTTTGTTTACCTTCTATTCCTATGTGGTTCATTACTTGATTTCCTTTCAGCCTCAAAGTTTATGTTTGTCCTGGTCATATTATGCTTTTGGCAACCACTAGAAATGTAAAAGATTTTTTGTGAAGTTCGGAAGAAAAGAACCAACTTTCATCAAAGAAATAAAAATAAGATCATGAGCAGAATAGTTGTTAGGGTACTGTCATTTATAGGACCATTTAACATTGGCTATGCATTTCTTGGCTGCAACAATCATTGAGTATGAAATAGGTAGAATAGAATGTATTTTTCTCACTTGGGAAAGTAATCAGTTACAACAACTTCAATATTTTGTCTCTCTGAATATTTGCATAAATTCCTACCATCATCCATGAGCAGCACCTCATAGCAGTTCACAGAGCAGAACATGAGGCAGTTAGCTACTGACAGAGCTTTTTGGCCAACACTCATAACACTGATCAACATTTCTCTAACTCGGACTACTTTACACTGATCAACTGTTCTAATGGAGGAGAGGAGGAACAGCTGTGGCTACTCACATCTACTTCTGGTGGGTGTTGAGGTAGGACTTCTCGCAGTACTCGGAGGCCGAGTAGAGCAGCGGCCGCAGGTTCTTGAGCTCCTGCATCAAGCATGGCCACAACGCTCAGTTTATCTACCATAGACAGTTTAGCAGAAACAAAAGCAACACACACATATCTATGAAGTATCTGAATTTTGCAAGGACCAAAGAACACACAAGGTGTGGTGCCGTTGGTCGTAATGAACACCACATACAATGTCAGAGCCTAATCTCCCCAACCACATAGGTTGCAAAAAGGGCCAAGGCACCACCAAGAACCACCCCAAACGCTAAATGAGCTCAGATTACCCACCTGTTCATTCCAAGACCGACAAAGAAATCCCCAAATTCGCTAAAAGAGGCACCAACCCGAGGATAAGAACTAATAAGAACCTAACGCGCATTCCCCAACTAATAAAACCGATCAAGAAGCAGCAGCAGCGGCACAACGGGGCGGCGGCAGCGAGCTCCTAGTCCTAACCCTAGGTCGCCACCCCGTGGGGGCATGGGGATGAGCGGGGGAGAGAGGGAGGGAGGGAGAGAGACTAACCGTCGTCGATGAGCAGCAGTCGCGCGGGGAGGCTCATGCTGCCGTCGAGGAGCGCGTCCGACGAGGCTAGCCGCCGTCCGTCCGTCCGTCGAGGAGCCCGTCCGTCGAGGAGCACGGGGAGGCTCATGCCGCCGTCCGTCCGAGGAGGTCGCTGGCTCGAGGGGGAGGAAGGGGAGAGGGAGGCGGCGGGGGCGCTTGGGCGGATGCGGCGCAGTGGGTCGGGGCAGCGGCGGCGGCGGCGCGGTGGAGGGAGGGACGAGGGAAGGAGCGGCGCGGTGGATCGAGGGAGAGGGAACTGGCGAGTGGGAGAGGGAAGGAAGGGTCGGGCAAAGGGGTATCCAGCTAGACACTATAGCAATGGCGCACCAGCCTCTGGTGCGCCATTAGTAGTTTTTTTTTCTTATAGCAATGGCCCACCCACCTCTGGTGCCATTAGTAACTTTTTTTTTCTGACAGCAATGACGCACCCACCTAGGGTGCGCCATTAGTAACTTTTTTTCATTATTTCTTGTTGCATCTAATAATTTGTTTTTTATCAAATTTGTTATTTTCATGAGGACTAGAACAGAAGATATCATCAAATATCATCAATTTTTTTTGAAAATATCATCAATTTTTGTTAATTGAAAATATCATCAAATTTGTTATTTGAAAATATCATCAAAAAGTGGGGGAGGGTGCGGGGTGTCGGCGGCGGCGGTGGAGCGGGGGAGGGTGCGGGGGGTGCTCGGCGGCGAGGGGGATCTGGCGAGGGGGATCAGATAGCTATCAAGAGGGAAGGGGATCGAGATCGAGTGTCCTCATGAATATTCAATATTTTTTCATACTGAATATGAAAAAATATCATCAAATTTGAAAAAATATTCATGAATTCAAAAAGTGCCCATGAAAATTAAAAATATTCATGATATCAAAAAGTGCCCGACAAATGAAGACTACGAGTTAAATACAATCGATCTTAGCTAGCTATCTGTTCACAATCTTCTTGCCCTTCTTTTTCGCAAATGGAGTTCTTCTGTGGAACGGACGTCCTTTAGGTAGGGTGGTCCTGCTTCTTCTTGTGGTGTGTGCTGCTACTTCATCGTCGTCGTCATGTTCGATCTTCGGGTCGCCGTACTTGTCGAAGTCTTGCTCATTGGCTACTCCATCCATTCCGATGATCTTCCTTTTGCCTCTCCTCACGACAACACGACTGGGCTTTGGCGGGTCGGTAATGAAGAAGCATTGGTCCACTTGGGAAGCCAGTACCCATGGCTCATTTTTCGCGGTGACGTTTTCGCCCGCGTCTTCGATTTGGCTTCGGGTATAACCATGGTGGTGAAATACCGGTCTTCTTTTAGGATGCTCTTGGCCCATCTGACATGGAACATCGGGACCTTCTCTCCAGCGTAGCTCAGCTCCCAGATCTCCTCGATCCTTCCGTAGTATCTGTCCTTGTCGTTGCCGGTGTAGGATTCCATCGTTACCCCGGAGTTCTGATAACCATCGCTCTTCATGTCCTTGTTCTCGGTGTAGAATGTGTAGTCGTTGATATCGTACGCCTCATAGGTCATCAGGTTGTGCTCGGCGCCCTGTGACAAGGCGAATATGAGTTGTTCTTCCGCGAAAGAATCCTCATGTAAAGGGTACGACAGAAGCTTCTGCTTGAACCAACGCGTGAAACATGAGTTGTGCTCTTTGATTATATCTCCGTCCATGCTCTGTTGGCCTCGGTCATTGTACGTCTTCTCAATAAAGGTTTTGTGCTCTACCACCCAAGGATCGACCACGTCTATGTGTTGTAGCGCGACTAGGTTTGCTCTTTCAAAGTCGGCGAGTCGACCCTCAAAGTCGACATGCATTTCGCGGCGACCCTCACGGTGACCCCATCGAGCGAGCCTGCCGAGGTGCCTGTTAACGGGCAGACCAACGTGGTTCTCGATGCCTAGATAATTCATGCAGTAGGAGATGCACTCTTTGGTCAGAAAGCCCCTGGCTATACTTCCCTCTGGACGTGACATGTTGTGAACGTATCCTTTGATGACACCATTCATCCTTTCGAATGGCATCATGCTGTGCAGGAACGTCAGCCTAAGTTGGATGATATCCTCCACGATATGGACCAGCAGATGCACCATAACGTCGAATAATGCGGGCGGGAAGTACATCTCAAGCTCGCATAGTATCACCATGATCTCTTCCTGTAGCCTTCTGAGTTGCCTCACGCCAATCGACTTCCGAGAGATGACGTCGAAAAAGTTGCATAGGCCAAATAGCGTTTCACGGACGTGTGCGTCCATGATCCCACGGATTGCAACTAGAAGTATCTGCGTCATCAGCACGTGACAGTCTTGAGACTTCATCCCGCTGAACTTCTGCTTCGCTGGGTCTAGATATCTGCTTATCTTCCCCGCGTAACCGTAAGGAAGTTTTACTCCTAGGAGGCAGGTGAAAAACTGCTCGATCTCCTCCTGACTTAGAGTGAAGCACGCGGGAGGGTAGTCATTTCCAGTCTTCTTGGCCTTTTTGCCTTTGCGACGACTTTCTGTGTCCTGCTTCGCCTCATCATCATCATCATCATCATCATCATTAGCGTGAAGCTCCTGCCTGATGCCCATTGATTTCAAGTCTGCCCTTGCTTTCGGCCCATCTTTGGTCCTCTCTGGCATGTTGAGCAGGGTACCAAGCAGACTCTCGCACAAATTCTTTGTGATATGCATGACATCAAGGCTGTGAGGCACACGGTGGATTTTCCAGTACGGCAAGTCCCAGAAAATAGACCTCGTTTTCCATATCTTCAGCAGCGGCTCTGGCGCCTTTCGCTTCTTTCCCGGCTCTGGCGCCTTTTGCTTCTTTCCCGGCAGTGGGCAGTCTTTCCAATTTTTCAACAGCTCGTCTATTTCCTCGCCGCTCCTCGTACACCGGCGTTTTCGGGGTTCGGTTTCACCATCGAACAGATCCTTGCATTTCCTCCACGGGTCATCGTCGCGAAGCCACCTTCGATGTCCCATGAACACGGTTTTCAAAGACCCGGGATCTCTATCTAGCTGGCGATACGTTGTGTCATCCATGCACCTTACGCATCCAGAAAATCCGTGGACTACCTGCCCCGCGAGATATCCGTAACCGAGATAGTCGTGCACCGTCAAGAGCAGTGCGGCTCTCATAGGGAAATATTCTTTCTCTGCAGCGTCCCACGTATTGGCTGGCGTTTTCCACAGCGTGTCTAGCTCCTCCTTCAGCATCCCCAGATACAGATTGATGTCGTTCCCTAGTTGTTTCGGACCTTCAATTAGCATACTCATGTGAATATACTTCCTCTTCATGCATAACCAGGGGGAAGGTTGTACATCCACACAAACTAAGGCCAGGTGCTATGTGTGCTTCTCTGGCTGCCAAACGGATTGACTCCATCGGTGCTCGCGCCCAGCACGATGTTCCTTGGATCCTTCCCAAATTCTGGGTATTCGAAGTTCAACGCTTGCCACTGGCTCGCATCCTTAGGGTGACTCAGCATCTTGTCTTTTTTATTTATCTCCGGATCATTTCCGTCATCTTCCCGCTTCTTCTCCTCCCTATCCGCGTGCCAACGCAGGAGCTTTGCTACCTTAGGGTCCGCGAAATACGCTGCAGATGAGGAGTGATCGGAAAGTACCACCGATTTTCGAGGAGCTTTCTTCCTCTTCTTGTATCGAGTGACGCCGCACACTGGACATATGGTAGACTCCGCGTGCTCGTCCCGATAAATGATGCAATTGTTCATGCACACATGGTATTTCACGTGCGGTAAATCCAGAGGACACACGATTTTCTTCGCCTCCTCGAAACTGGTCGGGCACTTGTTCCCCTTGGGAAGACGTTCGTGCCAGAATGACATGTTCTCGTCGAAGCATGCGTCGGTCATTTTGTGTTTTACCTTCATCTCCAGAGCCATGAGCATTACTTTCAGGCGGGTATCCTCGGGCCTCTATCCTTCATACAATGGAGTAACCGCGTCTATCTCCAGTTGATCCAACTTGGCTTTCTCTCGGGCGGCAGCTCTTGCGTTATCCGTCTGCTTGAGAAGCAACTCTTGAATATGAGGGTCCTGCACCCAGCCTCCATCGTCGTCTGCTCCGGCATCTTCATCTTCATGATCATGCCCTTCGCCTTGATCTTCCTCATCATCATGTACGACATCTTCTACATGATGACTGTGTACAGCATCACCGTCGTGATCATGTCCTGGAGATTCTTCGTCTTCTCGCCCGCCCTCGCCGTGGTGGTTGTCTTGTTGCCCTTCCTCATTTCTTGCCCGGCCCCCATGGACGACTTCATAGTCATCTTCATCACCTTGCCACCGATAGCCATCCATGAAACCACGCAAGAGCAGGTGGTCCCGCACCTGCCCGGAATCCAGGTCCGCAATAAGGCTCTTCAGCTTGCATCTTTGACACGGACATCTTATCTCCGTCTCGTTCTTTTGAAGCATCTCGGCCTTCGCGGAACTCAAAAACCTATTCACGATGCCTTCGGTCATCGTGCGGACCATGGTCGCCTGCGGGGTAGAGCAAAACGATATTTTAGAACCAAGAAATTTTTTGGCATGACCTTCCCTAAAAATAGGACCAAAAAGAATGCATAGTGCCAAAATTCTCGCTGAAACGGAAATGAATCAACATTCCAGCTAAATATTGGCAATTATCGCATTTCAAATACCGGTACCTGCAAACACAAACATATATGCAACACCACAAACATATGCAACATCACAAATATACATAGATCTAGCTAGGCCAAAAAAAATGCATGTGCACGTTGTTGGAGCGAGCTAGGGAGAAAAAAAGTAGATCTACAACATGAAGATAGCTTTCTCCTTACTTACCTATCAAAAAAAGGTAATTTCACCACTTAATTTTGATGAATCTATGGTGCAAATGAGGTGAGGAGGAGGAGGCAGCCGAAAGTTTGGAGAAGGAGGTGGAGGGAATGAAGTGGGGAAAGTGAGTGGGTAGGTGTGGCTGTCCAAAATATCTTGTTGGGGTCCCAGGTTACTAATGGCGCACCACCAACAAATGCGCCATTAGTATGCCTGCTTACTAATGGCGCACCTGCAGGTGGTGCGCCATTAGTAGTTTGGCAAAAAAGTAAAAAAATATATACTAATGTTGCACTCTCTGTCTGGTGCGCCATTACTAGTTAGAACTAGTAATGGCGCACCTCGCTCGGATGCGCCATTAGTATGTATGGAAAAATGGGGAAACAATTTATTACTAGTGGCGCACCATTTTTCTGATGCACCATTAGTGTCTTCCACACTAATGGCGCATCTCCAGAGGGTGCGCCAGTAGTATATAGTAGTGGCGCACCACCTGACAGGTGCGCCATTAGTGCTCATTCCATCTATAGCCCTTTTTGTAGTAGTGTAGGCTTCTGAAATAGTCCTGGGTGTGTCATCCACAAGGTACACAATGAAATCATCACCAAAGGACTTTGTAGTCCTCTGTCTCTTACTCCTTACAGGAATTTCATTGTCACCCTCAACAAGATTCTCAACATGTTCCATCGCAATGGTGGGTTCAGGAATGACAGTGAGTTCCACACTAGATGGAGTAGGTATCTCCTGATTTGATGAACTTGACATATCCTTCATAGGAAATATGTCCTCAAAGAAAGTTGCATCATTAGACTCCATAATCGTACCAACATGCATGTTGGATACCTCAGATTTTATTATCAAAAATCTATAGCCAATGCTATGAAAAGCATAGCCCAGAAGAACACAATCCACGGTTTTTGGTCCAAGCTTGCGCTTCTTGGGAATTGGTATATTGACTTTCGCAAAACAACCCCAAGAGCGTAGGTAAGAGAGTTTCAACCTTTTCCTTTCCCATTCCTCAAATGGAGTCATGGTCTTATGCTTTGTGGGAACTCGGTTTAGGACATGACACACAGTCATTAGCGCCTCTCCCCACCATTCCTTGGAAAGACCCGATGTATCTAACATGGCATTAACCAAATCAGTTAGAGTTTGGTTCTTTCTTTCGGCCACCCCATTAGACTGAGGTGAGTAGGGAAGCATCCTATCATGGATTATACCATGTTCCGCACAAAACAGATCAAATTCATTGGAAAAATACTCTCCACCACGATCGGACCTAAGCCGTTTAATTTTTCGATCAAGTTGGTTCTCTGCCTCAGCTTTATAGTTTTTGAAGAAAGTTAAAGCCTCATATTTTGATTTCAGAAGATACACATAACAATATCTAGTGGATTCATCAATCAACATCATGAAATATCTCTTTCCACCTTTTGTCAACACGCCATTCATCTCACAAAGATCAGAATGTATCAGCTCTAGAGGCGCCAAGTCTCTTGCCTCTGCAATCTTATGGGACTTGCGAGGTTGTTTAGCTTGCACACATAGTTGGCACTTAGAGCCTTTGACAGTAGATATTTTTGGAATTAAATTCATATTGGCTAGCCGCGTCATGCAACCAAAGTTAATATGACAAAGTCGTGAATGCCAAATATCTGACTCATTATTGTGGCAAACATAATTAATAACTTTAGTGCAAATATCTGACAAAGATAGGCGGAACAAGCCTCCGCACTCATAGCCTTTTCCTACAAATTGTCCACACTTGGAAATTACAACTTTCTTGGACTCAAAAACCAACTTAAAACCATCTCGATATAAACGGGAACCGCTAACGAGATTTTTATTGATGGACGACACATGATGAACGTTCTTCGGACGCACGGTCTTCCCTGAAGTAAACTTCAGATCGATCATACCAACACCTCGAACGATGGCATGTGACCCATTCCCCATCAGCACGGGATAAGTCCCTGTGGCCTGGTAAGAAGAAAACATGGAGGCGTCAGCACAAACATGCACATTGGCACCGGTGTCAATTAACCAATCAGGGGATTGAAATACTGAAAGGATGGTAGGAAAAATACCGTACCCTGACTCCTTCATATCAGTATCACCGATGACAACATCAGCGGACTTGGCACCCTTCTCATGTTCGCGCTCCTCAAAGCGGTTAGGACACTTCGGAGCCCGGTCATTAGGATCACCGCAGACATGGCAAAGTCCCTTTCCCTTCTTATGAGAATTCTTCTTGAAGTTGGTGGAATGTGATGGCTTGTTCTTTGTATCAAACTTGCCTTTCCCCTGAGTTTTGTTCTTGTTGTTTTTGAACTTATTGGGCTGGAAGTTCTTCTTCTGTACCATGTGGGCACCAGAAGCTCCCTCAGCAACTCGAGCACGTGTGTTCTTTGCTCTCGCCTTCTCTTCAATGTCAAGAGTACCAATGAGATCCGCAACGGAAAACTCCTGTCTCTTGTGTTTCAGGGAAGTAGCAAAATTGTTCCACGAAGGTGGAAGCTTGGCAATAATGCCTCTGGCAACAAATTTATCCGGCAACACACACTTGAAGAGCTCATGGTCTCTTGCGAGTGACTGTATCTCATGAGCCTGCTGTACAACAGAGCGCTCATCAGTCATCTTGTAGTCATAGAATTGCTCCATGACGTACAACTCGCTACCGGCGTTCGAGGCACCAAACTTGGCCTCGAGCGCAGCCCACATGTCCTTGCCGTTGTCAAACGACATATACGAATCCACAATGGAATCATCAAGAAAACCCAGAAGAGCGCCTTTAAAGAGAGTATCAGTATCTCAAAAGCTTCCAGCTGTGCTGGATTAAGATCGCCCTCAGGCTTGCCCTTAGTGGCGTCATAGCAGCCCATGGTCTAAAACCAGTAGACTGCTCTCGTGTGCCACCTCTTATATTGCGCCCTGCTAAAGGCAGGCGGCTTCAGATGCGCAGCAAAACCACTTGGAGTAAATTGCCTATAATCAGGTTTTGGATTGTTGGAAATATGAGCAAATTACTACGAGTTTTAAACCGAATAAACAGAAGATAAATCGTGACAGCACTAGCAGAGATTAAACTAATCATGTGAACTAGCATAGGAGATGAACATATCACATCTAGGGCACATACTAGAAACATGAATTCTACGACGATCTCGAACAGGAAAGATAGAATCACATACGGTGCAGCGGGAGCAGCACCGCCGGCGTTGACGTTGTCGCCCATGTTGTCGAGGATGAGGTTGCCGAGGTCGGGGAAGAAGTCGTCGTTCGCGAAGTCGTCACTGCCAGCAGTCGCGCGGGTGCGCTTCCCAAAAACCTGATCGCCCCTCTCCCGTACAGGATCACGAGAGGCGGGGTTCCGAAGGCCTGCTGTCCCTTCTCCCGGTGCACGCCGAAAGGAGGGATGGAGAAGACTTGCTTGACGGCGCAATGATCTGGAACGGTGGTGAGAAACCATACGAAGCAGTGGCGGCTAGGGTAGACGTCTGCCTGACTATATAGTGCGGGTCGGGTAGGTCGTGGGAGTAAACCCCACGTCTGAGTCATCACGATCCAAAAGAATCGAAAATGGTTCAGTAATTAACGCGTCCGTTAATTATTAATTAATGACTCATTAATTTTTCCCGAGCAGCAAAAATATAGACAGCGTGCATAGCTCTGTCCTCGGCTCGGCTCAATCCCGCAACCCGCGGCGCGGTGTGACGAGGCGTGGTGTGGCGAGGCGAGCGAGGAGGAGGAGCGTGCGTGTAGGTCTCCTCTTCTCATGCTCATACAAGTGGTAGAAGAGCTCACCTTATAAAGAGGTGCAACTCTCTCTCAACTTATGAGGCGGGACTAAACTTTAGCCTCACTCACTCCACTCACATGTGTGCATGAATGGGCCAAGAGAATTTTAGAATTTTAGTTGGGCTTTGGGCCAAAGGCCTACTAGCAAATTCCAACAATCCCCCACAAAGTCTCATTGGCACATCTCATCATTTAGTTCCAAAACATTGTTTATACACTGGTGCTTAGTGGAGACTGTGAAGTTAAACTTCCACTTAGAGTTTTATGCTACACTAGTTCACAACTTGAATAGTGGACTATGCCTTGAACTACAAGTTTTCTGCGAGACTAGTTTCACACAAATTCTTGACTGATACTTGGCTGCCGCAAGGCTTCCCCGCGGGTGGAGCCTATACGTCGTACTCCAGGGCCTTTCTTGAATTTATTAGAGAGCACCCACTTCTCACAGACTGCGATGTTAACAGTCAAATTCATATAGGTGTGTTCCTCAGCAGATGCTCTATAGGACAACATCTCTGCTTACTCAAATAAGCCACTTGGAACACATTAAGATAGATATCAACCTGGCATGCATATCAGGAGAGTATGCATCTTCACGGAGTGGGATAATTAAAATAAGGATACTCTCCTCTCAGCTGACCAACAACTTGTCTCCCACTTCTACTTCACCGGATCTCCGATCACATAGAGTGGGTTACCACTATGGACAACTCATGCGGTGGGTCTCAAACCCATCTCCATCGATGCATTATCTATCACATTACGTGATAGACCCTTTGTGAAGGGATCTGCCAAGTTTTTCGATGTTTGGATATAATCCAACATAATAACTCCGGAGTTCCTCAGTTTCCTGACAGATTTTAATCTCCTCTTCACATGCCTTGAGGACTTCATATTGTCCTTAGAACTGTTTATCTTGACGATCACAGTTTGATTATCACAGTTCATCAGGATAGGGGGTATTGGTTTTTCAACCATAGATAAGTCCATCAATAGCTCACGAAGCCACTCTGCTTCAACAGTGGCAATGTCTAATGCTGTGAGTTCTGCTTCCATAGTTGACCTCGTTAAGATGGTCTCCTTGCAAGACTGCCAGGAAACAGCGCCACCACCAAGTGTATAAACATAACCACTTGTGGCCTTAATCTCATCAGCATCAGATATCCAGTTCGAGTCACTATAACCCTCCAGTACCCTTGGATACCCGGTGTAGTGAATCCCATAGCTCGCAGTGCCCTTCAAGTAGCGCATAACTCTCTCAAGCGCACGCCAATGATCATCTCCCGGTTTTGACACAAACCGACTCAGCTTGCTCACAGCAAAAGAGATGTCAGGCCTCGTGGCACTCGCCAAATACATAAGCGAGCCAATAATCTGAGAATACCTCAGTTGATCTCTAGCAATCCGTCGATTCTTTCGAAGCAACACACTAGCATCATATGGAGTTGGAGAAGGCGTGCAGTCGCTATACCCAAAACGACTCAAGACCTTTTCCACATAGTGAGACTGAAGCAGTGTGATCCCACCATTCTCATCTCTCAACAGCTTGATGTTCAAGATAACATCAGCTACTCTAGATCCTTCATCTCAAAACAACGAGATAAGAAATCATTAACCTCCTTGATTAAATCAAGTTTGGTTCCAAAGATCAATATGTCGTCGACATACAGACAAAGAATAACTCCTTCGCCCCCACCATGGCGATAGTACACACACTTGTCACCATCATTTACTACAAAGCCGGCAGCAGTTAATGTTCTTTCGAACTTCTCATGCCACTCCTTAGGAGATTGTTTAAGGCCATATAAAGACTTTAATAACTTGCACACCTTTCCTTCCTGACTAGGTACTTCCAAACCATCTGGTTGATCCATGTAAATTTCCTCCTTCAACTCTCCATTGAGGAAAGCCGTCTTAACGTCCATTCGATGAACGAGAAGACGATGTGAGGCAGCCAGTGATAGTAGCACCTGAATTGTGGTCAGTCTAGCCACGAGTGAGTAAGTATCAAAGAAGTCTTCACCTTCATTCTGGGTATAACCCTTCGCCACAAGCCGTGCCTTGTACTTTTCAATCGTACCATCAGGTCTAAGCTTCTTCTTGAACACCCACTTACATCCTACAGGTTTGCACCCATAAGGACGGTCAGTTATCTCCCCGGTTCCGTTAGCTAAGATGGAATCCATCTCGCTACGAACAGCTTCCTTCCGGTAGTCAGCATCAGGAGATGCATAGGCTTCTGAAATAGTCCTGGGTGTGTCATCCACAAGGTACACAATGAAATCATCACCAAAGGACTTTGCAGTCCTCTGTCTCTTACTCCTTACAGGAATTTCATTGTCACCCTCAACAGGATTCTCAACGTGTTCCATCGCAATGGTGGGTTCAGGAATTACAGTGAGTTCCTCACTAGATGGAGTAGGTATCTCCTCATTTGATGAACTTGACATATCCTTCATAGGAAATATGTCCTCAAAGAAAGTTGCATCATTAGACTCCATAATCGTACCAACATGCATGTCGGATACCTCAGATTTTATTATAAAAAATCTATAGCCAATGCTATGAAAAGCATAGCCCAGAAGAACACAATCCACGGTTTTTGGTCCAAGCTTGCGTTTCTTGGGAATTGGTATATTGACTTTTGCCAAACAACCCCAAGAGCGTAGGTAAGAGAGTTTCAACCTTTTCCTTTCCCATTCCCCAAATGGAGTCATGGTCTTATGCTTTGTGGGAACTCGGTTTAGGACATGACACGTGGTCATTAGCGCCTCTCCCCACCATTCCTTGGAAAGACCCGATGTGTCTAACATGGCGTTAACCAAATCAGTTAGAGTTCGGTTCTTTCTTTCGGCCACCCCATTAGACTGAGGTGAGTAGGGAAGCGTCCTATCATGGATTATACCATGTTCCGCACAAAACAGATCAAATTCATTGGAAAAATATTCTCCACCACGATCGGACCTAAGCCGTTTAATTTTTCGATCGAGTTGGTTCTCTGCCTCAGCTTCATAGTTTTTGAAGAAAGTTAAAGACTCATCTTTTGATTAGAGAAGATACACATAACAATATCTAGTGGAGTCATCAATCAACGTCATGAAATATCTCTTTTCACCTTTTGTCAACGCGCCCTTCATCTCACAAAGATCAGAATGTATAAGCTCTAGTGGCGCTAAGTCTCTTGCCTATGCAGTCTTATGGGACTTGCGAGGTTGTTTAGCTTGCACACATACTTGGCACTTAGAGCCTTTGACAGTAGAGATTGTCGGAATTAAATTCATATTGGCTAGCCGTGTCATGCAACCAAAGTTAATATGACAAAGTCGTGAATGCTAAATATCCGACTCATTATTGTGGCAAACATTATTAATAACTTTAGTGCAAATATCTGACAAAGATAGGCAGAACAAGCCTCGGCACTCATAGCCTTTTCCAACTTTATTGGACTCAAAAACCAACTTAAAACATTCTCTACATAAACGGGAAACGCTAACGAGATTTTTATTGATGGACGGCACATGATGAACGTTCTTCAAACGCACGGTCTTCCCCGAAGTAAACTTCAGATCGACCGTACCAACACCTCGAACGATGGCATGTGACCCGTTCCCCATCAGCATGGGAGAAGTCCCTGTGGCCTGGTAAGAACAAAACATGGAGGCGTCAGCACAAACATGCACATTGGCACCGGTGTCAATTAACCAATCAGGGGATTGAAATACTGAAAGGATGGTAGGAAAAATACCGTACCCTGATTCCTTCATATCAGTATCACCGATGACAACATTAGTGGACTTGGCGCCCTTCTCATGTTCGCACTCCTCAAAGCGGTTAGGACACTTCGGAGCCTAGTGATTAGGATCACCGCAGACATGGCAAAGTCCCTTTCCCTTCTTATGAGAATTCTTCTTGAAGTTGGTGGAATGTGATGGCTTGTTCTTTGTATCAAACTTGCCTTTCCCCTGTGTTTTGTTCTTATTGTTTTTAAACTTATTGGGCTGGAAGTTCTTCTTCTGTACCATGTGGGCACTAGAAGCTCCCTCGGCAACTCGAGCACGTGTGTCCTTTGCTCTCGCCTTCTCTTCAATGTCAAGAGTACCAATGAGATCCGCAACGGAAAACTCCTGTCTCTTGTGTTTCAGGGAAGTAGCAAAATTGTTCCACGAAGGTGGAAGCTTGGCAATAATGCCTCTGGCAACAAATTTGTCCGGCAACACACACTTGAAGAGCTCAAGGTCTCTTGCGAGTGACTGTATTTCATGAGCCTTCTGTACAACAGAGCGCTCATCAGTCATCTTGTAGTTATAGAATTGCTCCATGACGTACAACTCGTTACCGGCGTCCGAGGCACCAAACTTGGCCTCGAGCGCAGCCCACATGTCCTTGCCGTTGTCAAATGACATATACAAATCCACAATGGAATTATCAAGAACACCCAGAAGAGCGCCTTTAAAGAGAGTATCGGTCTTCTCAAAAGGTTCCAGTTGTGCTGGATTAAGATCGCCCTCAGGCTTGCCCTTAAAGGCATCATAGCAGCCTATGGTCTGAAACCAGTAGACTGCTCTCGTGCGTCACCTCTTATATTGCGCCCCCTTAAAGGCAGGCGGCTTCAGATGCGCAGCAAAACCACTCGGAGTAAATTGCCTATAATCAGGTTTTGGATTGTTGGAAATATGAGCAAATTACTACGAGTTTTAAACCGAATAAACAGAAGACAAATCATGATAGCACTAGCAAAGATTGAACTAATCATGTGAACTAGCATAGCAGATGAACAGATCACATCTAGGGCACATACTAGAAACATGAATTCTACGACGATCTCGAACAGGAAAGATAGAATCACATACGATGCTGCGGGAGCAGCACCGCCGGCGTTGACGTTGTCGCCCATGTCGTCGAGGATGAGGTTGCCGAGGTCGGGGAAGAAGTCGTCGTTCGCGAAGTTGTCGCTGCCAGCAGTCGCGTGGGTGCGCTCCCCAAAAACCTGATCGCCCCTCTCCCGTACAGGATCACGAGAGGCGGGGTTCTGGAGGCCTGCTGTCCCTTCTCCCGGTGCACACCGAAAGGAGGGATGGAGAAGACTTGCTTGGCGGCGCAATGATTTGGAACGGTGGTGAGAAACCATACGAAGCGGCGGCGGCTAGGGTAGACGTCTGCCTGGTAGCTCTGTCCTCGGCTCGGCTCAATCCCGTAACCTGCGGCGCGTCGTGACGAGGCGAGGCGAGCGAGGAGGACAACATGACTCTGTGTGATCTGGCTGTGATTTGGAACAATTCTATCTGAGTCAGATACAAGTCTCTGGCTGTGACCTTTATATATCTCCCTGAGTATTATATGTGCAGCTGCATCTTGGACTTGGTGGTCTGAGTCCGATTAATTAACCTCCAGCTAGCCTTGCAATATATAGCGTCATATGGCTAGTGTGTTGGGCTAATCTTGTCATTAATCTCTCAAGGGAAAGCCTAAATTGACAAAAAAAAAGAAAGCCCCACTTGTCCACTTCCCAATCCCCCGGCCAAATCGATACAAACACATGCATGCATGTAGCATATATTGTAGGACAAGAAAGGCGGACGGGTGATGGACGACATATATCTCTATCTCTACTACCTAAAAGAAACACAAGGTTTCGTTTCCCCTATTACGTCGAGTTTTCGTCCGTCGCTCCCCCGCTTCGTCCCATCCCACCTCCTGATTTTTCTCCTTCCTCGCACGGTCACCGATGGAAAAAATCTCCCCCTAAAGTATCAGGACTCAATCCCCTACGCCTTGTACGGTCCTATCAGATTTGATTCCTTTTTTACGGGTGTAACTGATTGGAGAGAGAGGGAGAGTTTTTATGGAAGGGAATAATTTTCATGGAGGAATTTATGGAAGGAGAGAGAGAGAGAGAGAGAGAGAGAGAAAGAGAGATTTTAATGGGAGTAATTGGAACAGGGAGCGAGAGATTTGTTGACGAGGAGACTATGATGCAACCGAATCCCATCCCTCTCGCGCTCGATCCCCCGTCTCTCTCTACCGTCTCTGTTGTTTGCCGCCGCCAGCGCCGTCCTGCAGGCCGCTGCGAGTCTCCCCAGTCATGGCATCCGTCCGTGCTGCGCAAACCCTCGCAGACATCTCTACAGCTCCCTCCCATGCCATGACGCCGAGACGGCCTCCAGCCTTGCGCATGTGGACGCCGCTGTGCTACACCTCGCTCCTGCTCGCTTCCCTATGATATCTACATACCGCGCCGGCTGTGCTCCGTTGTGGCAACGACGTCCACCGCACGGTTCACGCTCTGTACTGACCGCTGCGTGTTGCTGTCGTCGGACGACATCCCGTCGAGGAGTACACCAGTTGTACAATGCTGGATTAGATCCTCTCGACACTGCCGCCGTAGGAGATAACAAGCTCGGTCTGGGGTCGCTGTCCATGAACAGGTATCCACTTCCTTCCAGAATACTCGTCCTCCCTCGCGATGTGCGTGTGCGGTAAGCCGGTAACCTACTATATCATTGACAATTATGTTTTGTTGTCTATTTTATCTGTTGTAACAAATCTCACTATGCAAACAACAACATGAATCATTGGTAAGCATGGATGAAATACATGTGCGCGGAGTCATGGACCGGCGCCTATGCTCAACTTAGGATGCTCCTAGGCCGCCTGCATGACCCGATGATGAGGTAGGAGGCGAGGGTTATCCTCTACGGCCTCCATCGGACTCTAGGGGAGAAGAGTGCTTATGGAGGTACAACTTCGGCATCTGTGAATTGTTCCGCCATGAATCCTGATGCACTTTTAGTGTAACTATTGTGATGTGGTAAAAATAGAAAGTCATGTATCTGTTATGTCTAGATCTCACTTTATTTTTAGGACCTCGTTTGATATTGATGTGTATATAATGCATGCTTAGCATGTAAGCTTTGTACAGTTTAATTGTTGTATTTTCTTATGGAATTTGGTTGCAAGGGTGTGCGAAGGCCTAGGTACATAATCATGTGTTTCACTGAAGGTAACAATGATGCTTAATGCATCCGCGCTCTAAAATTACATATTATACTCCCATGATAGATGCTGAAATGACATCGAAAGAAAAGAGTGGCAAATATTTTTCATAGTTTTACATGTTCGTTTTTTTGGCCTGGTAAAATGTACAAGTACAATATAGAGTCCATGTTGGTGGCCCATTATCTTCTAATTCCTTGTGAACTGGAAGTACATTTGTGCACCTAAGTCCTTGAGTGGCCTTGGAATTAAGGATTTGATTGCTTATAGCCGAGCTATTCTCCTAAGATAGCCTTGGTACCAGTGGGATAGCATTCATAGGCCTTGGAAGAGGAGTGATTTATAACAGTAAAGTTAAGCCCACAATGTTAATACACATAAGGATACGAAAAGCATATATTACATATGGTTAGTGTTGAAACACAGAAATATGTACGTCCCCGTTGCAGCGCACGGGCATTCTCCTAGTAGGACAACAAAAGACAACAGTTAAACTTATATTAGGGGGTAGTTCACCAATGGTCGCCCTTGCCCTTGTCGTCCTCGCCGCGGTAGCAATGGTCAAAGGCGGCGTAGAGTCACGACGGATCTCGTTGCCGGAGGATGAGTAGTCGGTGGAGGTGCCCAGCATGGCGGCATGTGGTCGTCCGAGTGCGACCGACGAGGACATGAGCGCCCCGGGCTTCAGTTCGCAAGGGCACGGCCTTCCTCTACGTGAATTTTTTGCCTCGGTGTCCTTGGATACGTCTATATTTCGCATTCTCGCCTCGCCTACATCGAACGTGTATTGGGCCGGTAGACTAGCTTCGCTCAGTTTGTGTATTGGGCCGGTAGGCTAGCTTAGCTTCGTTTGTCTAAAAAAAAAAGGTAGCTTCGTTCCGTTCGCGTACACAACCCTCCGTTCGTTGTTTTTTCCCCTTTCGTCGGTTCATCCTTTTCCTTCTCACAAGAACGTTTCTTTTCAATATAAACCATATATTCATTTGTAATTTAGGCCTGGTTCTTTTGCCAGAATCCGATCCCTACCCAGCTTCTTCCAGAATCTTTGAGCCCCATTTGTTTTACAATCCTGTCTAATTAGACCCTAATTAGATAGGATTGTAAAACAAATGGGGCTCAAAGATTCTAGGAGAAACTGGGTAGGGGTTGGATTTCGGGAGAATCCCCAGATTCTGGCAAAATAACTAGGCCTTAGAGTTGCATCAAAATCTTATATGTTTTTTTAATTTTCCTGTAATTTTAGAAGTTGTCCACATGTTTTAAGAAATGTTCATCGGGAATTTAAAAAATAATAACATAAAGAATGTTCACACACTTCCAAAAATCTATGTGACGTTAACAGAAATATTAGTGTAGTTTTTTTAGAAAAAACTATAACATTCAAAAAATGTGCGTGACAATTTTTTGAAAAACAATTGTTATAGTACAACGGTAGAAAATGTTCGCATAATTCAAAAAACTGTTTCCTACCACACAAAAAACTGTACATGACATTTACAAAAAAGTTGTTCCCACATTCCGAAATATGTACTTGTGACATTTAAAAAGATGTTTATACAATTGTAAACAAATATTGGCGTAGTTTTATAAAATGTTTTATATTTTTCATAAAAATGCCCAACGTGTATTTGGAAAATGTAACTATTGAGAAAAAGGTCAAAACATGTATCTGAAAAATATGTTAATAATGTATCTGAAAAATGTTCAACATGTATAAAAAAAAGTGTTCCAGATATATAGTGAAAACTTACGACATGTATTTGGAAAAATATTCAAAAACATTTATTTGTAAAAATGATAATTATGTATTTGAAAAATATTAAACGTGTGAAAATACGTTTCGGTTGTACATGAAAAATGTACACTGTGTTGAAAAAATGTAGACATCAAACATATATTTAAAAAAAATGTTTGTCACGTACTTACAAAATGTTCAGTGTGTACAAAAAAATGTTTGAGTGTATACAGCCATGTTGCTCTTGCTCCAAAAGTCTAACCCATTTCCTTTCTTTCTCGCATCACGCGCGGAAGCTTCTTACTCCTGGTGAAAGTCTAACCCATTTCCTTTCTTCCTCGCAGGTCGCTCGCAGCACGCGAAGCGGCCAACAACCCTCCCGGCTCGGGCTCCTGGCAGGTTTCAGGCGGAGGGAGAAGACATCACCTACGACTTCCGGCGCTGCGCGTTCTCATCCCTCCTGTTTCACGCGCTGCCGCCGGCTCTGCACGTGCGGAAGGTGACGCCGCCATCTCTGCTTCTTCTGGCTTCTTAGCGCTGAGGCTGTTGGTTGATTCGCTTCTGCACCTGCTCCCCCCACACCCATGAAGGTACTTTCCTTTCCTACTGCTTAGTCGAACAGTTATTTAGATCATATTCATACTTATCCTGATGTTTGAGCCATGTATGAGCTGGTCTACTTTTATTTATCTGAAATTTGTTTCTTGTGGATGACTTAGTTTGTTGCCGATATGACCCCAGTTGGATTTAATTCATAAAGTCTACGACTATGAGTCAATCAAACTCATTTCCATATTCATGGTTATTCTGATGTTTCTCATGGTTGTTTGGCCCGTGTATGACCTGGTATGCTTTCCTTTATTTATCTGAGATTTGTTTCTTGTGGATGCATGACTGAGTTTGTTGCCTATATGATATACTCCCTCTGTCCGGAAATACGTGTCATCAAAATGAATAAAAGGGGATGTATCTAGATGTATTTTAGTTCTAGATACATCTCTTTTTGTCTATTTTGATGACAAGTATTTTCGGACGGAGGGAGTATATAGTTGGGTTTAATTCATAAAGTTTATCAGTCAACTGTTCCTACTCATGGATCACTGTTTCTGCAAGTATATGCTACAAGTATGCTAGTCTGGTGCATGTACAAATGCTCAAAGCTCTAGGTTTGAAGTATGTTCCTTTGCTCCCAGACGCGGCCTTATAGTTTCTTTCAGGGATGTTGCGAGCTTCTGTGAGATAGTGGATACTGGATTTTCCTTCTAAATTAAGGGTGATAAATTTATTCTCGTATGCAATTTATCCTTGGATTAATTGGTACTTATGATGTTCATTAATTCTGCTCATTCAGGTTTTCAATTAATAAGATTTAGGAATATACTCCATATACAATATGGCTGGGGGTAGCAATAGCACAGATGCAGCAACCAAGGAGATGGAGGCATTGCATGTTGGGCAAACTCAGGAAACCAAAGTAAGCGTTGTGCTGCAAAAAGAATCATTTTGCCTTGAACTAGCAGTGAATGTTTTTCCTCGCAATATCTTGTATGGTTGCTTCGGCATATTTCATACTTTTGTTGGTCCTGGAGAAAAAAATGTTGGGGATGAACAAGAAGCATACAAGCTATTGCCGATACTATTATGCTTTGTATAATTGGTAAGCACGACAAGTCAACAACTACCTCCCCCTGCAAAAAAAAGTCAGCAACTACCTGTTGTTTCTTGTGATAATTGTTGTTTCCATTGCCCCATTGGTAAACTTGGTCGCATGGTGTTCATACTTTGTCTCGATCTGTTTTTGTTGCATGTCCCCTGAATTCTCCTCATAGATTAATTTAGAGCCATTGACTAGATGGCATGGCTAGCCTTTACCGAAAAAGGGTTTCCCCCCGCTTTGTATACAAAGCAACCAACCGGGTCATACAGGGATAGGTGCTGGGGCGGAAGCAGCACAGTCACGCCCAAAAGAAACAACAGAGAAAGAGCAAAAGAAACAAATGCCGACAACGGCGGATCAACAAAAACGAAGAAGCCTCGCGATCGCTAGGCCCACCGGTCTTATCCACTAGGCTCCAAGACTCCGAAGCGCCGGCACCAATCAACACCTCCAAGAAGGATCGCGACGATGACGACGCTGCTGCCAAGGGTTTCCCCCGGTACACGACGAGGCGATAGGAAGAGTAGCCCCCGACGCCCTCCCGGAAGGTCAGGCGGCACCCACAGGCGCCACCGCGCCGGGGTCGGCCACGCCGACAGGGGTTTCCCCCGATCTCAACCCGCACCTCGGGCGCTCCGGATCCCGCCACCAAACCAACCACCACCCTACGCCAACGCGGTCATGAGGCCTCCACGCCGTCTCACCACGGCACCGCGAAGTGAGAACAGCACGACGAAGAATCAGAGCCGGGACTAGGGCATCAGCACCATCGGCACGCGGGAGGGCCCCACCTCCACCGTCAGCGACAGTAGCCGTCCGGACGCAATAGCAGGAGCACACCAGGCCCGTAGGCCCACAGGCCCGGCCGAGCCCTCGTGGGCCCGTAAAGCTCCTGCCTTCGCGCTGCTGCCGGCACGCCATCGACGCCGACGCCCCAAGTCCGAGCCGCTCCTCCTCCTCACCGCGCCGCAGACAACAAGACCATGCCGGGGGGCCGGCCCCCAGGGGCCCAGATGGGGCCTGACGTGCCCGGATATGGGCCGGGGGCGCGTCGACGGCCACCCGGCACCACCACGCCGCCCCGCCGCCAAGGAGCGGCGCCGTCACCACGCCGGCCGCCGGCCGCCACCGCAGGGCCGCCGGACCGCAGCCAAGCCGGGCTGCACCGCCGCCGCCTCCCTGCCCCGGGAAGGGAGCACGGGCGCGCAGGGACTGGAAGGCCCGCCGCCGCCGGCACCACCCGGGCCAGCGCCGGGGGCGCCCGCCGACGACGGCGGGGGGAGATGGGGAGGGCGGGGTCCCGCGGGCGAGGGGCGCGAGCTCCGCCCCGGCCACCTCCCGGGGAGGCGACGCGAGGCGGCCAAGACGGAGGAGGGGGAGGGCGGAAGGGGGCGGAGGGGGGGGGGGCGGGGTCGGCGGCGGGAGGGGCGGCGGCGGCGGGAGGGGAGCGGGGGAACCCTAGCGCGAGAGCACTTTCCTTTCAGAGACCCCCTACAACCCATGGCTAGCCTTTCCATAATCCGGTTAGAAAGTGATATGTGATCCAAATACTCCTACAACTGATGGAAACTACTATGGTTACATGCCATCTTCTCCTGAATGATCGTTGCACTGTTATATGCATTTTATGGTAAATAAGGGAAACCCTAGTAGAACCCTCAAAAGGATATAACTCCTCAAAATTTCCCCTCTTGAGGAGTTAAATCGGACCTAGTCGAACCCTTTACTGGTTTAACTCCTCAAAAAATTAAAGCAGTGTGTGGGCCGCACCTCAAATATGAGCGGCCCCAGCCACTTCTCAGCAAACAAGTCCCCCCCCCCCCTACAACCGCTGCTCTCCCCCAATCACCAGCATTCATGTCGACGCCACCCTCCTTGCCTTCGTTGGCCACCACGCACCTCCGCCAACATCCTGTAGGCCCTGACGACATCCCATCCCACTAAAATTCACTCATCGGTCGCCGTCGTCGCCAAAATCGACGATCAAATTGCCACCCATCGTCATCTTTGCCGAATCGACAAGGAGGGCCACCACCGAATCGGCCCAGCTGCCTCGAGCACTGCTGCAACAGCCCCGCTCAAGATCCATGTCTCAGCTGCCATTGTCGCCGATGCCGATGACGAAGAAGAAGTGTGGTGTGTGTCATCAGTTGTGGGGCTTGGGTGGCAGAAATCTGTAATTCATACATGCAGGTGAGGTATTGGATCGACACTTTCCAGTCCGTGGAGTAGGCGGCTCATGCGTACGAGGTGGCGGCGGCGCGCTTGTTCGGACGCCGAGAAAAGGTTAACTTCCCCCTCAGCAGCCGTAGCGTCCTGAACTTCGGGGAGCCTCAGTTGGTCTCCCCACGAGGAGAAAGAGACTTGTGATGCCTCGAGAAAATCAAGGCCGAGCAAATCTATGAGGCCTATATATCCGAGATCAGAGCGTAGCATACGATCCGGAGCTCGTCACCGAGGAACAAGCGTTCTACAAGACCTATAAGAAGCGTGGTAACAACGCCGATGAAGCCGGACCCTCCGTCGTTGCGGGGATGATCGATATTTCCTATGGCTCCTCTGACTCCGGCTACTCGGAGGTGAATTGGGACAAGCACATGGAGGATTCCGAGTAGTTTTAAGTGTGCTATGTAGTTTTAAGTAGTTGTATGTTGTCCGAACCTTTGTTTAATTATGTAATTGAGTAGTTTGAATGAAATTGTATGCAAATGTTTTTAGGGAGTTAAGTTTAGGAGTTCCGCTAGGAACCACTTTTTCTCAACTCCTCAAAATTGGGGAGTTAAGGTTTCAGGTGGCTTTTGAGGATCTAAATTTTTGGGTTCGGCTAGAGATGTCATAAGCTTCCCGTTTTTGCTACAGGACACTCTGAAAAAGGCATCTAGTGTAGAGTCGGATGCAATCTCATCAAAAGAACTCAAGGTTGGATATAGTAGTGGTGGGACTCCCGAAGCTCAGTCCTCACCACGAGAACATGATGATGATGCGCAAGTGGATGATCCTTCAGAAGATGGAGCAGCAGGTGACTACCTATCGAATTCCTATTTCCGAGTTTTTCGCTTAGAGCTAGACCAGTGGATCTTCGTCTATTCTTGCTAGCATTTGGAAACTTGGTTATGAATCATGTGATTAGACTGAGTGTTTGTCTCGAATTGATAGCTTCGGCTGCAAAGAAGAAAAAGAAGAAAAGCATGGCCAAGTAAGTTCTATCATTCAATTAACTAATGTTCTTGTTTGGTTTGCTCCATTTTAAGAGCATATCATGCGTTTTACGTAGAAAGAAGAAGAACCCTCTTCAGCAGACAGATCCTCCGTCAGTCCCTGTTGATGAGCTTTTCCCTTCAGGAGATTTTCCGGAGGGTGAAATCCAGCAATACAAGGATGAGTAAGCACTAGTCTATTTCAGTTTCTGCCGCAATGAAGTATTGGATGATAGGAGTACGGTGTTTTTTAACTTCATAAAACAAGCCAAACTAAAAATTGCATGCATGATCTTAACTTTTGAAAATGATGCAAAATAATGTTTTGTTTCATTTATGGTTAATGAAGCACTCTGCAAAATGATATTATCTTCACTTTCTAAATAAATGTGTTATTTCTTTTCAGTAATTTATATAGAACAACTAGTGAAGAAAAGAGAGAAATGGAACGACTACAAAAACCAATGTATAATTCTATTCGTCGGGCCGCAGAAGTTCATCGACAGGTTTAGAATGTTCTAGCATTGTCGGGTTTTGGCAGCTTCATTTTCTTTGTGTTATTGATTACAACTCTACAGTGTGTAATATTTGTTTACAAGGTGCGTAAATACATGAGGAGCATTGTGATGCCTGGAATGCTAATGGTTGAACTATGCGAAACTTTGGAAAACTTGGTTCGGAAACTTATCAAGGAGAACGGACTACAAGCGGGTATTGCCTTTCCAACAGGATGCTCCTTAAATTGGTATGGTATTCCTCTAGATGCTTCTACAGTACTGCTTCTCCTTCTTACATTGACGACTTTTTTGGTGCTTAGGGTTGCAGCTCACTGGACTCCAAATTCTGGTGATAAAACTGTACTACAATATGATGATGTGATGAAGCTGGATTTTGGGACACATATAGATGGTATGTCTATTTTATTACTTTGTTCGATCCCTTCTTCAATGATTTTCGGTGTATGCTTTGTTCTCTTTTGTCCTTGCAAGTATGAATTCATGATATTTATAATTTCAAAGATTAACACAATAGTGTGTAATTATTCCCAGGGCACATAGTTGATTCTGCATTTACTGTCGCCTTTAATCCCATGTTTAATCCGTTGCTTCAGGCAACGAGAGATGCCACAAATACTGGAATCAAGGTAATTTCTATGCATTTTGTTTACTCTTAGAAGGCTAGGGTATATTTTAAGTCAATGGACTCAGATATTACCGAAAGAGTTCTTCCCATAGGCACCTTTGCCCATAGTATTTCTAATAGCAGCTCTACTTGGTGGAAGTAATAGTTTTTGTTAAAGCTGCTGCTTTTGATTACTCGATTCTAGTGTATGTTTCGGCACACTGTATTCTCTCTAGCTGTTTATGTATAATGAGTTTTGTTTTCCCCCGCTAATGATCTGATACTTGAAATCATATTTCCTTAAATCTATTGTTTTTATTTAATAATGATTATTTATCATTCATTTCAGGAAGCTGGAATAGATGCACGGCTTTGTGATGTCGGTGTTGCAATCCAAGAAGTCATGGAGTCATATGAGGTTGAAATTAATGGGAAAGTTTTCCAAGGTGTGTGTAGTTTTTGCTTCATTTAGTGCCATTTGAATTATATAGTGACAAGAATGTAAATAGAAATGGCTTCTTTGGTTTGTGACAGTAAAAAGTGTACGAAACCTCAATGGACATGGCATTGGACCATACCAAATCCATTATGGGAAATCAGTTCCAATTGTAAAAGGCGGAGAGCAAACAAAAATGGAGGAGGGTGAATTTTATGCCATTGAAACTTTTGGGTCCACAGGTACGGCGCTATCTAGCTTTAACTCATATGCCCAAATACACTAGGAAAGTCATTTCCATCCGATCACTAATAGTTTTAAAATCATTTTCTATAGTACCTAACTATCATGGCCTTCTTGGTTGAACAACCGATATCCGTTTTCCCTAATTTGGTGCATGTTCATGTTTTTGAACAGACTAACATTTCACAAGCATAATTCTGTTTGCAGGAAAGGGATTTGTGAGGGAGGACCTGGAATGCAGTCATTACATGAAGAACTTTGATGTTGGCCATGTGCCATTGAGGGTAGCAAAAGCTAGGCAGCTACTCACGACAATCAACAACAACTTTGGAACCCTTACATTTTGCCGCCGATACTTGGACCGCATTGGTGAGACCAAATATCTAATGGCACTGAAAAATCTCTGTGATGCTGGCATTGTGCAGGTACGTGGAATACCACCATTTTCACTCGAATGTCTGATCCCTATCATGTACATGGTTGCGTACGGTTTCCTGACCTGCTTGCCTCTACTTGCAGCCGTACCCTCCAGTGTGTGATGTGAGGGGAAGCTATGTGTCACAATTTGAACACACCATTTTGCTTCGACCAACCTGTAAAGAAGTCATATCCAGAGGCGACGACTATTGATTGGCGCTGCATCTCTGCTTTGAATATGTGCCCCGCGGTGATTAGTGTTTTACCATCTTGGTGATCTATGATCATATGGATCAAATGACACATGAGAACAGACAAATAATGTTTTGACATCTTTTACATTGCACCCTTTTGTTTCCAGATTTTAATGTTTCTAAGAACTCATGTCATGTTGTATTTGACTTGATTCCTCTATGAATAATAGTCTATTATCTTGAAGAAGTTTATCATTAGCATGGAATGGAACACCTATAAGTGAAGGTGTTTCTGCGAAGTGTTGAACAAGCTGTTGACAGAGTTTCTTCTGCTTACAGATCTATGTCTACTAGTACTGGAGCTTACAACCTAGGAACAGCCCGACCCCCGCGTCGCTCATCCTGGGTGACACGGAGAACCCCACGACGCCATTGCCTGCTTCATCCCTCGGCACACTCGTCTCGCCGCTGCCGCCGGCCTCACCGCGGTGGCGGCCCGCGGCGGTCCTCGCCTCCGAAGGTGGCATGGGGGGTCCCAGTGCACGCATCGATTATTTCTGGATCCACGGGCGCGGCGGCTTCGTGCCTGGGTGACACCGACGGATGATCTCACGACAGGGGCTGTAGCTTGAGCTGTGGGGCTTGGATCCGCGCGGATCTACTGACCTCCCTTTGACGTGGCTGCTTCTCGCCGGTGATGGCAAGCCAAGCCGGCGGCCTCGGGCATGGGGAACTGTCCTGCCCCTCCCACGTGTGGTGTTTGGGCACGTGGTGCTGACCTCCGCGGATCTGGCGCCTTTTTCAGATCCACCACTGGTCGTGCCTAGGAGTGCGATTGTTGCGGCGGTACGGCCATGGCCAGTCATCCTGGGCGCCCCCCGTGGGTGTGCGATCGCGGTGGTGGTAGAGGGCCGCAATGTTGTGTTAATTGACCATACTGTCATTAGGCGGCAATCACTCCGACCAACGGCGGCGGCCTTGATGCAGTTTGTGGTAGCCATCTAAAGGTCTTCACCAGAGTTTCATCTCTTCAGATCTAATGGTTGACTTTGGCGTGAGATGCAAACTATTCTCGACGACTTGACGCAAAGGGGTGGTTGTGCAGCAACGACACATCCACATGTAGCTGCTGGGACTGTTGAAAAGTGGTGGCAACAACACATCAGTGACTTCGATGGTGGTGCTACTCGAGCACCTAGTCTCGAGATCCGGGGTGGAAGCCTAGGTTTGACCCGAGTCGGGTCCACTTGCCAATGGCGATTTTATTATATCGTTACCTCGTTGAAGGGATTGCTCGGATATGTTCGGACTGGTTCTTCAGGTGAAAACCTAGATTCTGGTCCTGGATGGTCGGATCCGGCGATGGCGGGGTTTGAACATTGCTCCCTTCTTGAAGGTGTTGCCGTTGAAGAATCTCGTCGTCTGTGTAGGTCATGAGGTGGTTGGTGCTGATATGGTCATTGTTGTATTTTGCCGATTATGGAGTTGATCGCTTTGGTGCTTTTTTTCTTACCTACATATAGCCTTGGTCCTATATGATTTTGCTATTTGACGGCGTGTTTTTGTTTGCTTGTGTTGGTGTTGGCTGTGTGCATCCTAACAATGCAGAGGCCGGGTGTGTGCTCATTGTGTTTGTATTATCTTGAAGCTTTATTTTGAGCCAATAAAATTCACCCTTTAGCAAAAGGATGACGTTCTTTAGTGCTTGAAATTTCTAGTTGCGAAATTGAGTAGTGTGACACAACTAACCGCTGGATAAAAAACACATGTGCCTAAGATGAGAGCTAAAACTAAAAAAACACCGAAACACAGGGGAAAGTTGGCTGAAGAAGCCAACCATAAGCCCTAGCAGCCGACACCTCAAGATCAACCCATGCATGTCTTGATTGTTGGAAATATGAGCAATTTACTGAATAATTTTATTGACAGAAATACTAGATAAAGCATGACTAGTATAGCAGTGATGAAACAAGTCATGCGATTTGACAAAGAGAAGGTAAATAACATCTGCATATATAATCTAGAACCGATCATCTCTAGAGCAGACAGTAGATCAAGATGCATAAGAGAGAAGGTAAACATCGTCTGCATATATGAGTTTGAAGTAAACACATCTAGAACAGACACTAGATGAAGTTGCTTATACGACATAGAACCTAACATACTTAGGACAGAAACTAGAGCCAAGAACTGTAGTAGGACTTGTAACAGAAAGGAGAAGAACACGTACGGCACAGCAGCAGCAGAAGCGCTGGACTTGGTGTCGGTGTCCTCGCCTGCCATGTCGTCGAGGAGGTCGTGGACGTCGGGGAAGAAGTCGTCATCCGGGAAGTAGTCGTCGGCGACCGGATCGTCCGTGATGAAGCAGCCAGTAGTCGCGCAGAGCGCTCCCCAAAAACCTTATCACCCTTCTCCCGTACAGGACTCAAAGAGTGCGGTTTCGGAGGCCTACTGTCCCGACCTGCGGTGCACGCCGCAAGCCAGGATGAGGAAGACAGCGGTAGCTCAGGGAATGGAACCGGTGGCGAGTGGAAGGAGAAGTTCTGGTGCATCTCTCTGAGAGGAGCGACCTCCCTTTTATAGGCGCAAGAGAAGGAGGCGAGAGGTTGCGTCGGGAGCTGAAGGGAATGCGGGAGACGAAACGAACAGACAGCAGCCGAAGAGGCGCGCCGTTCGGATTCAGTGTCCACTACAGAAAAAATGTTTCAGCTTCCGAGTGACCTTTCGTATACCCGTAGTGCGTGGCAAAAATTTAGACATCGGCTCGGCTCATTCCCGCAACCCGCGGCGCGTCGTGGCGAGGCGTGGCGTGGCGTGGCGTGGCGTGGCGAGGCGGGCGGCGAAGGAGGAGCGCGCGTGGATGTCCCTCTTGTTCTCATGCTCATACAAGTGGGGAAGGAGCCTCCCTTATAAGGAGGTCCAACTCCCTCTAAACTAGCAATGTGGGACTAAACTTTAGTAGTATCCCTTGCCTTGCACAAATGGGCTAAGTGGGCCTCTAGGATTTATTAGGAATTTCTGAAATAGTTATTGGGCTGCCCCAATATAGACTAAATTCCAGCAATCCCCCACCAGATCCCAGAGGCACACAGAAATTTGCCTTTGGTTCCAAAACACTGTTTTATATACCGGTACTGCAGTGGAGACTGTTAAGTTGAACTTCCACCTAGAACTCTATGCTACACTAGTAAGCAACTTGAACAGTGGACTGGGCCTTGAACTGCAAGTTTTCTGCGAGTCTAGCTTCACATAAAGCCTTGACCGATACGTGGCTACCGTGGGTCTTCCCCGCGGGTGGAGCTTATGCGTCATACTCCGTGACCTTTCATGAGTTTACTAGAGAGAACCCTACTCTCATAGATTGCGACATTTGACAATCAGACTCATATAGGTGTGTTCTTCAAAAGATGTTCTGCAGGATAACATCTCTGCTTAAATAAGCCACTTAGAACACATTAAGATATACATCAACCTGCCATGCAGATTAGGAGAGTATTGCATCTTCATGGAGTGGTATTGTGAATAGTAAGGATACTCTCCTCTCAGTTGACCAACAGCTTGTCTTCCACATCTAATTCACGGGATCTCCGATCACAAAGAATAGGTTACCACTGTGAACAACTCATATTGTGGGTCTCATACCCATCTCCCTCGATGCATTATCTATCACATTACGCGATAGACCCTTAGTAAAAGGATCTGCCAGATTTTTAGACGTTTGGATATAATCCAACGCAATAACTCCGGAGTTTTTCATTTTCCTGACAGACTTTAACCTTCTCTGAACGTGTCTTGATGACTTCATGTTATCCTTTGAGCTGCTCACTTTTGTGATCATAGTTTGATTGTCGCAGTTCATAAGGACACCCGGTACAGGTTTCTCAACAACCGGCAAGTCATTCAAGAGCCGGCGAAGCCAATCTGCTTCAACCGTAGCTGTATCTAGTGCTGTGAGTTCTGCTTCCATTGTTGACCTTGTTAAGATGGTCTGCTTGCAAGACTTCCAAGAAACAGCGCCACCTCCATGAGTGAATACATATCCGCTCGTGGCCTTTATCTCATCAGCATCTGATATCCAGTTTGAGTCACTATACCCTTCAAGCACCTTTGGGTGCCCGGTGTAGTGAATTCCATAATTTGCAGTGCCTTTCAAATAACGCAAAACTCTTTCTAGAGCTTTCCAATGCACATCTCCTGGTTTTGAGACAAACCGGCTCAGCTTGCTAACAGCAAAAGAGATGTCAGGTCTTGTAGCACTGGCTAAGTACATAAGCGAGCCAATAATCTGAGAATACTTCAATTGATCTCTAGCAATTCTTCGATTCTTTCGAAGCAGCACGCTTGCATCATCTGGTGTTGGAGAAGGCTTGCAGTCACTATAGCCAAAGCGACTCAAGATCTTTTCCACATAGTGAGATTGAAGCAATGTAATCCCACCATCATCATCTCTCAACAACTTGATGTTCAGAATGACATCAGCCACTCCTAAATCCTTCATCTCAAAACAGCGAGATAGGAAATCCTTGACCTCCTTAATAACATTCAGATTTGTTCCGAAAATCAGTATGTCATCAACATACAAGCAAAGCATAACTCCCTCGCCCCCACCATGGCGATAGTACACACATTTGTCAGCTTCGTTCACAACAAAGCCTGCAGCTGTTAAAGTTCTTTCGAACTTCTCATGCCACTGTTTGGGTGCTTGCTTGAGTCCATACAAAGACTTCAGCAACTTGCACAC
Organism: Triticum aestivum; assembly: GCF_018294505.1. Lineage (NCBI taxonomy): Eukaryota > Viridiplantae > Streptophyta > Magnoliopsida > Poales > Poaceae > Triticum > Triticum aestivum. The sequence continues at coordinate 834,188,633 of NC_057801.1, read as the reverse complement.
TTTCCCTTCCTGACCATCTATTACAAACCCATCTGGTTGTTCCATATAAATTTCCTCATCCAACTCTCCATTTAGGAAAGCAGTCTTAACATCCATTTGATGAACGAGAAGACCATGTGAGGCAGCTAGTGAAAGTAGAACTCGAATAGTGGTCAGTCGAGCCACAGGTGAGTAAGTATCAAAGAAGTCTTCACCTTCCTTTTGGGTATAACCCTTAGCCACGAGCCGAGCCTTGTACTTTTCGATAGTACCATCAGGCCTAAGCTTCTTCTTGAATACCCATTTGCATCCTATAGGTTTGCACCCATAAGGACGATCAGTTATCTCCCAAGTTTCATTCGCCAAGATGGAATCCATCTCGCTACGAACTGCTTCCTTCCAGTAGTCAGCATCTTCAGATGCATAGGCCTCTGAAATAGAACTGGGAGTGTCATCTATGAGATACACAAGAAAATCATCACCAAAGGACTTTGCAGTCCTCTGTCTCTTGCTCCTAGTAGGAACTTCATTGTTCTCCTCCACAGGACTTTCAAAGTGTTCCATCGAAATGGCAGGTTCAGTAATTGTAACTGGTTCCTGATTCGATGAACTAGGCATCTCCTGATTAGATGAGGTAGCCATATCCTTCATGGGAAAGATATCTTCAAAGAAAGTCGCATCATTCGACTCCATGATCGTACCAACGTGCATGTCCGGTACCTCAGATTTTACAACCAAGAATCTATAGCCAATGCTATGAAAAGCATATCCCAGGAAAACACAATCCACAGTCTTTGGTCCAAGCTTCCGCTTCTTTGGAATTGGAACATTGACTTTCGCCAAACAACCCCATGTTCGCAGATAAGAGAGTTTTAACCTTTTCTTCTCCCATTCCTCGAATGGAGTTATCTCTTTGTTCTTTGTGGGGACTCGATTTAGGACATGACATGCTGTCAATATCGCCTCCCCCCACCATGCCTTGGAGAGACCCGATGTGTCTAACATGGCGTTAACCAAATCAGTTAGAGTACGGTTCTTTCTTTCGGCCACCCCATTTGACTGAGGTGAGTAGGGAGGCGTCCTCTCATGGATTATACCATGTTCCGCACAAAAAGCATCAAATTCATTGGAAAAATACTCTCCACCACGGTCGGACCTAAGCCTCTTGATTTTTCGATCAAGTTGGTTTTCCACTTCAGCTTTATAGATCTTGAAAAAGTTCAAAGCCTCATCCTTAGATTTCAAAAGATACACACAGCAGTATCTAGTGGAGTCATCAATTAACGTCATGAAATATTTCTTTCCACCTTTTGTCAAAACACCATTCATTTCACATATGAATGTATAAGTTCTAGTGGTGCAAGATTTCTCGTCTCCGCAGTCACGTGAGATTTACGAGGTTGCTTAGCTTGCACACACACTTGACACTTAGATCCCTTAACGGTGGTGAAACTAGGGATTAAGTTCAACTTTGCTAGTCGCGACATGCAACCAAAGTTAACAAGACAAAGTCGTGAATGCCACACATTTGATTCACTATTGTTGCAAATATGATTAACAACTTTATTGCAAACGTCTGATAAGGATAAACGAAACAGGCCTCCTGACTCATAGCCTTTACCAACAAAGGTTCCATACTTGGATATTACAAATTTATTCGACTCAAAGACAAGCTTATAGCCATCTCTACACAGAAGAGATCCGCTAACAAGATTTTTATTGACAGAGGGGACATAATGCACGTTCTTCAGCCGCACGATCTTCCCCGAAGTAAACTTCAGATCGACCGTGCCAACACCACGAACAGAAGCACTTGAACCGTTGCCTATCAGCACGGTTGAAGTTCATGCGGTCTGATAAGACGAAAACATGGAAATATCACCGCATACATGCACATTAGCACCTGTGTCAATCAACCAATCAGGAGAATGACATACTGAAAGAATAGTGGGAAATATACCATACCCAACATCCTTCATGTCAATGTCTCCGATAACAACATTAGCGGTCTTGCCGCCTTTCCCAGAATGACGCTTGTCATGGCGATTGGGGCAACTAGGAGCCCAATGATCAGGATCTCCACACACATGACAAGCACCTTTCTTCTTGTCATTCTTCTTCTTGAAGTTCGTGTGCTGCACAGCCTTGTTCTTCCCATCAAACTTTCCTTTACCATCAAACTTGCCCTTGTTCTTGAACTTGTGGGACTGGAAGTTTTTCTTCTGTACCAGATTGGCACTAGATCCTCCCTCAATACCTCGAGCACGTGTGTCCTTTGCTCTCGCCTTTTCTTCCACATCAAGAGTGCCAATGAGATCCGGAACGGAAAACTCCTGCCTCTTATGCTTCAGCAAGGTAGCAAAGTTCCTCCACGAAGGAGGAAGCTTAGTGATGATACCCCCGGCAACAAACTTGTCCGGTAGGATACAATTGAAGTGCTCAAGTTCTCTAGCAAATGACTGTATCTCGTGAGCCTGCTCAACCACGGAGCGCTCTTCAGTCATCCTGTAATCATAGAATTGCTCCATGATGTACAGCTCAGTGCCGGCATCCGAGACCCCAAACTTGGCCTCGAGTGCGTCCCACATATCTTTTCCATTGTCAATTGACGCATAAGCATCAACTATGTTCTCACCAAGAACACTCAAGAGAGCAGCCTTAAACAAGGTATCCATTTTCTGAAAATCTTGTGCCTGTTGGGCATCTTGCTCTCCTTCAGGTTTGCCAAGAGTGGCGTCATAGCAACTCATGGTTTGAAACCATAAGACTGCTCTCACGCGCCATCTCTTATAGTGGATACCCTCAAACATAGGAGGTCTCATGGAAGCAGCAAAACCATTCGAGGTAAATTGCCTATAATAAGGTTTTTAGATTGTTGGAAATATGAGCAATTTACTGAATAATTTTATTGACAGAAATACTAGATAAAGCATGACTAGTATAGCAGTGATGAAACAAGTCATGCGATTTGACAAAGAGAAGGTAAATAACATCTGCATATATAATCTAGAACCGATCATCTCTAGAGCAGACAGTAGATCAAGATGCATCAGAGAGAAGGTAAACATCGTCTGCATATATGAGTTTGAAGTAAACACATCTAGAACAGACACTAGATGAAGTTGCTTATACGACATAGAACCTAACATACTTAGGACAGAAACTAGAGCCAAGAACTGTAGTAGGACTTGTAACAGAAAGGAGAAGAACACGTACGGCACAGCAGCAGCAGAAGCGCTGGACTTGGGGTCGGTGTCCTCGCCTGCCATGTCGTCGAGTAGGTCGTGGACGTCGGGGAAGAAGTCGTCGTCCGGGAAGTAGTCGTCGGCGACCGGATCGTCCGTGATGAAGCAGCCAGTAGTCGTGCAGAGCGCTCCCCAAAAACCTTATCACCCTTCTCCCGTACAGGACTCAAAGAGTGCGGTTTCGGAGGCCTACTGTCCCGACCTGCGGTGCACGCCGCAAGCCGGGATGAGGAAGACAGCGGTAGCTCAGGGAATGGAACCGGTGGCGAGTGGAAGGAGAATTTCTGGTGCATCTCTCTGAGAGGAGCGACCTCCCTTTTATAGGCGCAAGAGAAGGAGGCGAGAGGTTGCGTCGGGAGCTGAAGGGAATGCGGGAGACGAAACGAACAGACAGCAGCCGAAGAGGCGCGCCGTTCGGATTCAGTGTCCACTACAGAAAAAATGTTTCAGCTTTCGAGTGACCTTTCGTATACCCGTAGTGCGTGGCAAAAATTTAGACATCGGCTCGGCTCATTCCCGCAACCCGCGGCGCGTCGTGGCGAGGCGTGGCGTGGCGTGGCGAGGCGGGCGGCGAAGGAGGAGCGCGCGTGGATGTCCCTCTTGTTCTCATGCTCATACAAGTGGGGAAGGAGCCTCCCTTATAAGGAGGTCCAACTCCCTCTAAACTAGCAATGTGGGACTAAACTTTATTAGTATCCCTTGCCTTGCACAAATGGGCTAAGTGGGCCTCTAGGATTTATTAGGAATTTCTGAAATAGTTACTGGGCTGCCCCAATATAGACTAAATTCCAGCAATCCCCCACCAGATCCCAAAGGCACACACAAATTGGCCTTTGGTTCCAAAACACTGTTTTATATACCGGTACTGCAGTGGAGACTGTTAAGTTGAACTTCCACCTAGAACTCTATGCTACACTAGTAAGCAACTTGAACAGTGGACTGGGCCTTGAACTGCAAGTTTTCTGTGAATCTAGCTTCACATAAAGCCTTGACCGATACGTGGCTACCGTGGGTCTTCCCCGCGGGTGGAGCTTATGCGTCATACTCCGTGACCTTTCATGAGTTTACTAGAGAGAACCCTACTCTCATAGATTGCGACGTTTGACAATCAGACTCATATAGGTGTGTTCTTCAAAAGATGTTCTGCAGGATAACATCTCTGCTTAAATAAGCCACTTAGAACACATTAAGATATACATCAACCAGCCATGCAGATTAGGAGAGTATTGCATCTTCATGGAGTGGTATTGTGAATAGTAAGGATACTCTCCTCTCAGTTGACCAACAGCTTGTCTTCCACATCTAATTCACGGGATCTCTGATCACAAAGAATAGGTTACCACTGTGAACAACTCATATTGTGGGTCTCATACCCATCTCCCTCGATGCATTATCTATCACATTACGCGATAGACCCTTAGTAAAAGGATCTGCCAGATTTTTAGACGTTTGGATATAATCCAACGCAATAACTCCGGAGTTTTTCATTTTCCTGACAGACTTTAACCTTCTCTGAACGTGTCTTGATGACTTAAGTTATCCTTTGAGCTGCTCACTTTCGTGATCACAGTTTGATTGTCGCAGTTCATAAGGACACCCGGTACAGGTTTCTCAACAACCGGCAAGTCATTCAAGAGCCGGCGAAGCCAATCTGCTTCAACCGTAGCTGTATCTAGTGCTGTGAGTTCTGCTTCCATTGTTGACCTCGTTAAGATGGTCTGCTTGCAAGACTTCCAAGAAACAGCGCCACCTCCATGAGTGAATACATATCTGCTCGTGGCCTTTATCTCATCAGCATCTGAGATCCAGTTTGAGTCACTATACCCTTCAAGCACCTTTGGGTGCCCGGTGTAGTGAATTCCATAATTTGCAGTGCCTTTCAAATAACGCAAAACTCTTTCTAGAGCTTTCCAATGCACATCTCCTGGTTTTGAGACAAACCGGCTCAGCTTGCTAACAGCAAAAGAGATGTCAGGTCTTGTAGCACTGGCTAAGTACATAAGCGAGCCAATAATCTGAGAATACTTCAATTGATCACTAGCAATTCTTCAATTCTTTCGAAGCAGCACGCTTGCATCATCTGGTGTTGGAGAAGGCTTGCGGTCACTATAGCCAAAGCGACTCAAGATCTTTTCCACATAGTGAGATTGAAGCAATGTAATCCCACCATCATCATCTCTCAACAACTTGATGTTCAGGATGACATCAGCCACTCCTAAATCCTTCATCTCAAAACAGCGAGATAGGAAATCCTTGACCTCCTTAATAACATTCAGATTTGTTCCGAAAATCAGTATGTCATCAACATACAAGCAAAGCATAACTCCCTCGCCCCCACCATGGCGATAGTACACAGATTTGTCAGCTTCATTCACAACAAAGCCTGCAGCTGTTAAAGTTCTTTCGAACTTCTCATGCCACTGTTTGGGTGCTTGCTTGAGTCCATACAAAGACTTCAGCAACTTGCACACTTTCCCTTCCTGACCATCTATTACAAACCCATCTGGTTGTTCCATATAAATTTCCTCATCCAACTCTCCATTTAGGAAAGCAGTCTTAACATCCATTTGATGAACGAGAAGACCATGTGATGCAGCTAGTGAAAGTAGAACTCGAATAGTGGTCAGTCGAGCCACAGGTGAGTAAGTATCAAAGAAGTCTTCACCTTCCTTTTGGGTATAACCCTTAGCCACGAGCCGAGCCTTGTACTTTTCGATAGTACCATCGGGCCTAAGCTTCTTCTTGAATACCCATTTGCATCCTATAGGTTTGCACCCATAAGGACGATCAGTTATCTCCCAAGTTTCATTCGCCAAGATGGAATCCATCTCGCTACGAACTGCTTCCTTCCAGTAGTCAGCATCTTCAGATGTATAGGCCTCTGAAATAGAACTGGGAGTGTCATCTATGAGATACACAAGAAAATCATCACCAAAGGACTTTGCAGTCCTCTGTCTCTTGCTCCTAGTAGGAACTTCATTGTTCTCCTCCACGGGACTGTCGGGGGTTGGGTGCGACATATGCCAATGGGTGGCTTATCATGGTGGGGGCGAGTAGAACGTCGCCGGTGCCTGGAAACGGGATGAGGCGTAGACATGCACGCCGGCGAATCTTACCCAGCTCCGGGGCTCTCCGGGGAGATAACACCCCTACTGCTGCTCTGCGGGGTCTCCGCATGATCACTATGGGACGATAATACAGAGGTGCTCCTGGAGCTGTTTCGGGGGGGCAGGAGGGAGCAAGGCTGTCTCTCTCGCCTGCTTGCTATGTGTCTAAAACCTATCCAAGGCCGAACCCTTTGCATGGGTGCCCCGGGGGGTTTATATAGGCCTACCCCCCGGGGGTACAAGAGTAATCTGACTGGGCATGGCCCCCAGCCGTCTGTCTCTCATGCCGCTGTCCCTTCTGCCGGCTTCTGGGGCCCGCCGGCTGGTGGGTCCTGCGGACATGCAGAACACTGTGCAGCACTCCTGATGACGCAGGCTTGGTCATGGGGTCGTGGGAACAGTGCCGCCGTCTGTCGGGCGATCACTGTCGCCACTCCCCGTCCAATCTGGTTTATGGTTCGTGGGGCCCTGACTGAGAGGTGGCCGACTCTGGGAAGGCCGACTCCCGCAGGGCCGTCTTCGGGCTCTCCGGCCATCTTCTTCTCCCTCACTGACGGGGGGCCCGGTGGTCTCCGGGCCGTACAGGCCGCCGTCGTGGGAACAGTGCCTTGCGCACGGTGGCTGAGGTCAGCGGAGGCATGGCAACAGTGTCGCGCCTTACCGGAGATCTCCTGGTGGTACGGCTCAGTGTAGCCATGCCTACCTCCCGTAGGTTTGAGGGGACGGCCACGTCGGGACCGTACCCTGCGTCGGTCTTCGTGAAAAGGTCGCGGGCCGACTCTCATAGTTGGCCCCTTGAAAGGTCGCAAGCCCGGAGTCGGCTTGCTTCTGAGTCGCCAGCTGGGACTCGCCCTTCTTTGAAGGTCGCCGGCCGGAATCGGCTGAGGGGCGTGGCCTGCCCCGATGTCTTTGAAAGATCTTGGGACCCGGGTCAGCCTACCCGTGGCCCATTACTCCGACAGTAGTCCCCGAAGCTGGTGAAGCCCGGCGGGTGCCACCTCAAGGGGCTTCAGCAGTTTCATTTCATCTAGTGCCGACTCTGAGACTCGGCTGCTGTTGCTTTGGGCCGCCTCGCCGAAGTAGGACACGTTCGGCGAGGGGCCGCCATCCGCAAGTCGTGGCGGGAAAACGGGAGGCGTATCGGTCACGCCTTCCTGCCATTATCGAGACGGTCCTGTCGCGCGGCGCCATGTGGAGGCGATAGTCTGTCCACCCACGCGCGTGACGGGACGGGCCGGCTAGTGGGGCCGCCATTACCGCGCCTCGGGCTCCGAGCGGATCCGCTGTGGCCGAGGGCGGTTGGCATTCCCACGTCGCTACTGCGCACAGTAACTTCGTGGGGGTGGATCGTGGGCGGCGTGGGGCTGCAGGCGCAGTTAATCCCCCTGTCGCCCCCTCAGCTTCTCAGCCCATAGGGCTATAAGTAGGCGGGGAGGAGCGGGGCGGCACTGCGCGCGCACTCTCTCGCCCGCTCTCCCGCCCTTCTCCTTCCTTCGCCGCGAGCCACGACATTCTTCCTCCGCCGCGAGCCAAAACCTTCTTCCTCGCCGGCGATGAGTTCTTCTTCCGCCGCGCCGCCCGCCTCGCGTTTCGGCGAGTGGGATGGCTCGGACGTGGACGCGGAGCACATTGAGTTCCTTCGCCTGACTCGCCATCTCCCCAGCGCGGACCTGGTGCGCGCCCGTCCCGCGCCGGCGGGAGAGATCCGACCCGCGCCGGAGGAGGGCGAGCGGGTCATCTTCCGCTCGCATCTTATGCGCGGGCTGGGGCTTCCGGCGAGCGGATTCTTCCGCTCGTTTCTCGAGTTCCACAAACTGCAGCCGCACCACCTCACCCCCAACGCGGTGGTGCTTCTCTCCGCCTTCGCCACCCTGTGCGAAGGCTACATCGGCGTTCTCCCTACCCTCGAGCTGTGGGGGGAGTTCTTCGCCGCCAAACTCGGCACTCAGGCCGCCGGCACGCCGGCTCAGTGCGGCACCTACATCGCGGTGCGGCGCTCGACGGCCGACAATCCTTTTCCGCCCATCCCGCTGGTGAAGTCGCTGAAGATGTGGCAGAAGTCCTACTTCTACATGAAGAACATCTCCACCAACGGCGACTGGGTCAACCTGCCGCCTTTCGACCCCGAGCCGCTGACTGGCCGGCTGGCCAGTTGGTCCCATCGATCCAAGTCTCTCTCGACCTCCGGAAGCGGCGCCGTGGCGCGGCTCTGAGTCATGCTGCAGTCAGAGGGGCTCGTCGCCTCCGATCTTCTGGCCGCCTTCGTGGCGCGCCGGGTTCTTCCGCTCCAAGGCCGGCCTCACCTCATCTGCCAGATGAGTGGCCGACACGATCCGAGCCGGCTGTGCACCAGGGACATGCCGCGTGGGGAGGTGGCGAACTTGGTGAACCACATCGCCCACTGCGGGTTCACGGAGGAGTGGCAGTTCGGCAAGGAGCCATACTCGCGCGACAACCCCCCCTCCAATGGTAAGTCGCATCTATCTGCAGCTCGATCTTATTTCCGTCAGACCTCGAGCTCTGATCTTTGTTGGTGTCTTCTGGGCAGAATCCCCTTACGGTGCCCTCAGCTGGCGCCACAAGAGAGCCTCGCGACTACGTCCCAGATCGCAAGGTTAGCGACGCTGACGACCCCGACCTGGGAGCGGCGGCACTGGAGGCCGACACCGAAGGCGGCGGAGAGGGGGCAGACGGCGGCCTCAGACCGTCGGCGACCTTCGCTGACTGGCCCGAGGGCGACGCCGATGCAGAAGTCGCCCCGCGCCGCCAGCCGAAAGCTGGCTCCTCCAGCCGAGCCGGCGCGAAGAGGCATCACGCCGGGCCAAGTGTGCCCGGCGGCAAGTCGAAGAAGTTCAAGGGAGCCGCCGCCGCGACCTAGCGGGAGGAGGCGACCGCGAAGGCCAACCGCTTCCGAAAGGAAGTGAGAAGGCCGCCGCTAGTTTCTTCGTGAGTCTTCTTACTCTGTCGTTTCTTTCCTGGATCTCGCTTGGAGTTTTTTCTGATTTTCCCTCCGACCTTCTCCAGAGCTCCCCTCTCTCTTGAGAGAGCCGCCGTCCCCTCCGTCATGGGGTCGGTGGAGACGTCTGCCAACACACGGCGGATTGATCCCGCCGCCGACCTTCGGGAGGCGACGGCACGGAACGCGCGAGAGAAGCGCGAGGAGGCGGAGGCCGAGAAGGCGGCCGCCAACGCCCAGCGGCACCTGGAGGAGGCCGTGGCTGCGGCCGCGGCGAAGCGGCATGCCGAGGAGGTCGCGCGTCGTCGATCGGCGATGCTCGTCCCCCCACTGTCGTCGGCGCCGCCGGCAACTCAGTTCACGGGGCAGACCGGGGAGGTCGGCACCGCAAACCCTCTCGCAGAGGAGGGCGGCGACGTCTCAGGCTCGGATACTCACGCGCCGCCCCCGCCGCCCCTGCTGCCTCCATCTTCCAGGCCGCACGGCAAACAGCCGGTGGACCCGCAGGATCCTCCGACTGTGGACGACGCCGACGCACAGCTACTTCTTCAGGTCGCCGTGCCAGCGTGCCACCGGATTGAGAGGACGAACTCAGCGCCGCGAGCTCGGGAAACCGGCGCTGCAAGCTCGGCGAATTTGGACGTCGAGGCCTCAAGTGCCGTGCCCACCGGCTGGCTGCGTGAAGGCGGCACCGGCCCGCTGAACCAGGCCCTTCTGGACGTCCAATCGAAGCTGCGCAAAGAGGGCGACGCCCTCCAACTTTACACCAAAGTGCATCTGGCCCTGCGGACCTCCGTCCGGGTATGTTTCATTTTTCCTTTTTTAGTTTCTGTCTTTTCCCGTGGGGGCGCGCCAGCGCACCCACTGGGTGTAGTCCCCGAGTTCGGGGTCGGCTGCTAAGCAGGCGACTCGGAACTCCTTCTGGCGAGCTCCGAAGGCTAACTTTGCTTTGCCGGCGTTGCAGGAATACCACAATCTCCGCGCCACTGCCTTCAACCGCAATGTTGAAGAGCTGCGGAAGCGGACCACCGATCTGACGAAAAGCCGAGCTGGGCTAATTCTTTCTTCTTTGCGGGGGCGCGCTGGCGCACCCGCGGGCTGTAGTCCCCGAGATTCGGGCCGACTGCTGAGCAGTCGGGCCGGATCTCCCCGGCGATTTATCTTCCTTCTTCTCCGCGGGGGCGCGCTGGCGCGCCCGCGGGCTGTAGTCCCCGAGATTCGGGCCGACTGCTGAGCAGTCGGGCCGGATCTCCCCGGCGACCTTTCTTACTGATAATGTCTCTCGATCTTCAGACGCCAATGCCGCCCTCCAGGAGCAGCTGAACGAGGCCAACGCCACTCGTCGCGCCAAGGAGGAGGAGTGCGACAAGCTCGTCCAAGAGCGCGACCTGCTGGCGACGCAGCTGGCCGAGCAGAAAGAGCTGCTCCAGAAGGCGCAGGAAGACGCCAAGTCGCGGGAGGATGCCCTCATAGCCGAGTTCGAGGTCGAGCGCTCCGCCTGGATCGACCGGGAGGCGATGCTGACCTCCGGCTACCACAAGCTTGAGGACATCGTCGACGGTAATTCTTTTTTCTCTTCTTTGGTCTTCCGACTCTTGTGTCGGGCTCATTTCTGATTTTTCTAACTGTCTTCTTTTCTGTCTTGGCAGACTTCTTTCCCGGCCACTCGCAGGCCATTCCTCTGGTCATCGAGGCGGCTCGGGAGGAGCGAAGGGCGAAGGGCGAAGTGATTGCCGCCAACGCCCCCCGAACCATCGACGAGCAGCTTCTGAGCATCGGGGTTCGCCTTCGTCCTGCTCATCGTCTGCTGCGCCGTCTTCAACGCGCCGGCGCTCAAGTCGTTGCCGCTCTGTGGCCGGAGGTGCCAGCTCTTCACACCGCCAGCCGGACGGCCGACTGGCTGGAGGTCGCCGTCGGTCGCTTCGAGGCTTGGAGGGGCTCCTCGGCCCGTGCTAGAGCACGCCGGGCCTTGGAGTTCGTCAAAGGGTGGTATCCAGGGCTGGACCTGGACCGTCTGGCCGAGTTCCGGTCAGAGGCCCAGGCCGAGCTGGAGGCCGTGGAAGGCGCCCTTGTCGAGCGCGCGGCGGCCATCGCCGAGTACACGGACACTAGTGTCTTCGTGCCCGAGCGGACCGACGGTGGCGAGGAGGTCCCGCCGGAATGGTTCGGGATGCACCCGGAGTACGAGGAGGACTCGGCGTAGGTGATCAGCTCCAGCGTCGAGGAGGAGGACGAGTCGGAGGACGGAAGCGAGGAGGCGCCAGAGGACGAAGTGGGCGGCCAGCCCCAGCCTGATCGCGCCTCCAGCAACGAGCCTCAGAAGAACAAGGCGACTGTCGCCGGAGGCGACCAAGCCGAGACCGCCCAGCCGACTGCCCCGACGTCCGACACCGCTGTCACCTTCGACCCTCCGGCTCCGGAGGCAGCCCCCTCGAGTGCTTCAGTTTTACCTGTCTCTTTTGTTCTCTTTTTTTAAAAAAAACTTGTCAGTTCCGAACAATTCCACCCACGGGGTGTATTCGGCCAAGGGCCTTATGTAAATATTTATCAAATTTCCGCCTTTCCTTGCTTTGGTTCTTTAGACTTTTTCCTTTGCCGCCTTCCTTCAGTTGCCGCCTTGCCGACTGGGCAGCCGCTCTGCGGACTGCCGCTGGGTCAAGTGCTCAGCTACTTTAGGGAGGCAAGTACTTAGTCGTTTAGAATACCTTAGCAAGTTGGCTGAAAATCAACAGGCCGACTCTCGAGAGTCGGCTATTCTTGATGAAAATTGAGACTGCGAGCCGACTGCTCGCGAGTCGGCTCGGTAAGGGGAGGCTGGCAGCCGGCTTGGGCTATGCGTAGCTCTTAAGTCCTTAGCCGTTTTTCATGTGTGCACTCGTTCTTTCCCGTCCTCTGCTTACCGACAGTCGCTCTGCGAGCTGCGGCTTTCGGCAGGAGACGGCTTTGAGCGCGGCACATTACTTGTCTGACTTCAGGGAGCATTTCATAGCGCAAGACGGCGAGTCCCCGGGCCGACTAGTCGGACCCGGTGCCGGATAGTATGATAAAAGGGGAAAGCATACTCGGAAGCGTAATCCATATCATACAGATAATCAAAAAGGCAGTCCCCGAGCTCGTCCCGGGGGGCCTAAGGTCTTAGTACTTTAATACAAAAGAGGGTAGCGTGATACATACTGCATCAACTGTAAAATCTTCGCAGAAGATTTGCGTTCCACGGGCGCTCTGTTTCTTTGCCGGAGTCGTCCCTCTTGCGCGCTCGAGGCTTCTGAGCATCAATCAGATAGTAGGCGTCATTCCCTAGCACCTTGCTGATGATGAAGGGACCTTCCCAAGGCGCCGACAACTTGTGCTGGCCGGCTGTTCTCTGAATCAGCCGGAGCACAAGGTCGCCCTCTTGGAATGATCTTGGCCTGACCTTGCGGTTGTAGTATCGGCGCAGACTCTGCTGGTAGATGCCGGACCGACTGAGTGCCAACAGTCGGCCCTCTTTCAGCAGATCGACGCCGTCTTGGCGTGCTTCCTCAGCCTCCTCTTTGGTGTACATGGAGACTCGCGGAGAGTCGAATTGTATGTTCGTCGGGATGACGGCTTCGGCACCGTAGACGAGGAAGAACGGCGTGAAGCCGGTTGACTTGTTTGGGGTTGTGCGCAGGCTCCAAAGGACGGCAGGCAGCTCTTCGACCCAACAGCCGGCCGAGCGCTCGAGTGGTTCGACCAATCGAGGCTTGATGCCGGACAAGATGAGGCCGTTGGTTCGTTCTACCTGGCCGTTTGACTGCGGGTGGGCAACGGACGCTAAGTCTAGTCGGATGCCCTGCGTCGCGCAGAAACGTGCCAGGGCGCTCTTGGCGAAGTTGGTGCCATTGTCTGTGATGATGCTGTGTGGTATGCCGTACCGCACTGTGATGTCGGCAATGAAGGTCACAGCTGTGGGCCCGTTTAATTTCTTGATGGGCTTTGCTTCTACCCACTTGTTGAACTTGTCCACCGCGACAAGCAAATGAGTTAGGCCGCCTCGGGCCGTCTTGAATGGTCCCACCATGTCCAAGCCCCAGACTGCGAAGGGCCAGGCAATGGGGATTGTCTTCAGCGCGGAAGCCGGCTGGAGGGGCTTGGAGCGGAACACCTGGCACCCCTTGCATTTCTTGACTAGTTCTTTAGCTTCTTCCAGAGCGGTCGGCCAAAAGAAATCGTGCCGAAAGGCTTTGGCCACGAGCGCCCTTGAAGCCGCATGGTGGCCGCACTCGCCCTGGTGGATGTCTCTGAGGATCGCTTGACCTTGCTCTGACTCTACGCAGCGCTGGTGGACACCGGTGACACTGCGCCTGACTAGCTCTCTGTTGACTATGGTGTAGGCTGCTGCTCGGCATTGTACTTGCCGAGCCAGGGTCTCGTCTGCTGGTAACTCCTTGTTTACTAGGAACTTGAGGATGGGCTGCGCCCATGAAGGTGCTGCTATCTCTTCAACTGCTACCACAGCGACTTGGACAAGGGTGGCTGGGCTGGGAGGCGGTGGGTTGGAGTCTGCCGCCGCTTGCTGGATTGAGGGAATCTCTGGGCCGACTGGCGCAGCTTCCGGGCCGACTGGAGCAGTCCCCGGGCTGGGCTTGGAAGTCCCCGAGCCGACTGGCGCACTCCCCGGGCCGACTGTGGCTTTCTTGAGGTCGCTTGCCGGGGCCTTGGAGTCGGATCTGACTATCTCTGGCGGAGCCGGCACGAAGATGGAGTCGGATTCTGGTGAAGGCTTGATAGACGGCTTGAGGAGGCGCTGAAGGGCGATGCCGGAAGGTATCGCTTGGCGAGCAGAGCCGACTCGTGCCAAGGCGTCTGCTTGATCGTTGTCGTTTCTCGGTATGTGAAGGAATTCGCACCCCTCGAAGTATCCGCTGAGTTGCTGCACCAGGAAGCGGTAGCTTGCCATATTTGCGTCTTTGGCGTCCCAGTCGCCGGATGATTGCTGAACCACCAAGTCGGAGTCGCCGTAGCACAGGATCCGGCGAATGCCGAGTTCTTTGGCAAGCCGGAGTCCGTGGATGAGCGCTTCATATTCAGCGATGTTGTTGGAGGCGGCGAAGTGGATTTGCAGCACGTATTTGAGCTTGTCGCCCTTGGGGGAGGTGAGGACGACGCCGGCTCCAAGGCCGGTGCGCATCTTGGAGCCGTCGAAGTGCAGCCGCCAATGAGTAGAGTCGGGCGCTGGTGGCAGGTACTGAGTCTCGGCCCAGTCGACGAGGAAGTCGGCCAGCGCCTGCGACTTGATGGCGGTGCGAGGTTGATAGTAGATGGTGTAAGGAGCTAGATCGATAGCCCACATGGCCACTCGGCCGGAGGCATCTCGGCTTCCAATGATCTCGGCGAGTGGGGCGGTGCAAACCACCGTGATTGGATGCTCTTGAAAGTAGGGCTTCAGCTTCTTGGCGGCAAAATGCACGCCGTAGCACATCTTCTGATAGTGAGGGTAGTTCTGCTTGGAGGTCGACAGTACCTCGCTCAGGTAATACACCGGTCTCTGGACCGGAAGCGCTTTGCCTTCCTCCTTGCGTTCGACTACAATAACCGTGCTGACTACCCGGCTGGTGGCGGCGATGTACAAGAGCATGGGCTCTTTGGGAGTCGGAGCCGCCAGCACAGGGGGAGTCGCCAGCATCTTCTTTAGTTGGAGAAATGCCTCGTCTGCCTTGTGGTTCCACTCGAAAAAGGTGGTCTTCTTCATCAGTTGATACAAAGGCAGAGCTTTCTCGCCCAGCCGACTGATGAATCGGCTGATTGATGCCAAGCAGCCGGTGAACTTCTGCACATCCAACAGTCGGCTGGGTACCTCCATTCTCTCAATGGCCTTGATCTTCACGGGGTTGCACTCTATGCTGCGTTCGGAGACCAAAAAGCCGAGGAGTTGGCCGGCCGGGACTCCGAACACGCACTTCTCAGGGTTGAGCTTGATCTGGAATCGGCGCAGATTGTCAAAGGTCTCTTTGAGGTCTTCCAGTAGCGTCCCACGCTTTTCTGTCTTCACCACCACATCATCCATGTAAACATGGGCATTTCTGCCGAGTTGCTTGAGGAGGCACTTCTGCATGCAACGCTGAAAGGTGGCGCCGGCATTCCTCAAGCCGAACGTCATTGTCAGGTAGCAGAAGGCTCCAAACGGCGTGATGAATGCGGTCTTTAATCTGTCTGCCGGATTCAGCTTGATCTGGTGATATCCTGAGTATGCATCTAGGAAACTCAACAGCTCGCATCCGGCTGTGGAGTCTATCACCTGATCGATCCTTGGCAAAGCAAATGGATCCTTCGGGCAGGCTTTATTGAGGCTGGTGTAGTCTATGCACATCCGCCACTGCTTATTCTTCTTCAATACCAGCACAGGGTTGGCTAACCACTCCGGAAAAAACACCTCCATGATGAATCCGGCTGCCAGGAGCCGGGCTATCTCTTCTCCCACGACTCTTCTCTTCTCTTCTGACAGGCGGCGCAAGGGCTGTCTGACGGGCTTTACATCTGGCCTGACATGTAGCTTGTGCTCGGCGAAATCCGTCGGTACACCCGGCATGTCCTTGGGGGACCATGCGAAGATGTCCCGATTCTCACGGAGGAAATCGACGAGCTCGCCTTCCTATTTGCTGTCGAGGCCCGTGCCTATGACAGCATATTTCTCTGGGTGCTCCGGGTCCAAGGGTATCTTCTTGGTTTCTTTAGCCGGCTTGAATGATCCTTCTGCCTCCGACTCCTTGGGGTCGGGCGACATCTCTGGCTGCTTCCCAGCCATCGCCACGACGCGGTCAAGGAGCCGCTTCTCGGCCGCGATCACCAAAGACTCGGCCAGCCGACTGCTCTCGGCCGCGCAAGCGGACGACTTCTTGTAATCGCCAGCAACAGTTAGGATCCCCTCGGAACTCGGAATCTTCATCTTGAGGTAGGCGTAAAGGGGAACCGCCATGAATTTGGCCAAGGCAGGCCGGCCAAGCAGGGCGTGGTACGGGCTCTCCAAGTCTACCACCTCGAACCAGACAGGCTCTCGGTGGAAGTGATCTTTGTCTCCGAAGAGGACGTCTATCAGAATCTTGCCGATCGGTGAGCAGGAGAGGCCGGGTACAATTCCATGGAATACGGTGCGGCTGCTCTGTAACTGCCTCCGCCTGATTCCAAGCTTCTCCATCGTGTCCTTGTACAGGATGTTTATGCTGCTGCCTCCATCAATCAGGACCCGTGAGAAACGGGCGGCCCGCCTATCAGTGGCCAAGGTCGCGCCTAGGACCAGAGCGTAGGAGCCCGGACTCGGCATCACTTCTGGATGATCCGCCCAACTCCAGCTGATAGGCTTCTCGGACCAGTGCATGAACTCTGGGGCGTCAGTTGCTACCGCGTTCACTTCTTGCTGTTGTCGGCGCCTGCTGCGCCGGTCATCTGCCATGCTGGTGAACACTATGTAGGCTCCGTGCTCTTCCGAGAACTCGTCTTGGACCACGCCGACTGGCCGAGCCGCCGGCTGCGGGGGTGGCGGCGGAGGCGGCGGCCCCGCTGGCGGCGGAGGGGCGAGGCCGTCTCCCTTGGCGATCCTTGCGAGCCAATGGCACTTCCTGGTGGTGTGGTTCGACGGCTTCACGCCGCTGTGGAACTTGCAAGGTCCATCCAAAGTCTGCTCATAGGAGAAAGCCGGCAACCAATTGGACTTGCCGCCTTTCTGCCGCTTGGCCTGAGGCTGCCCCTCCGGCTGCTGATCTTCTACTGCTGCGACCTGCCGACTATTGGAAGCCGGCTGAGGGGCCTTGCGCTTGTTGTCGTTCTGCTGCTGTCGCCGGCTGGCGTCTCCAGCCGGGGTTCTGGGGGCCTGGAGAATCACTTTGCCAGCCGCGTTGACTTGAATCTCTGTCTTCATAGAAGAGTCGGCCGTGGCGTACTTGTCTGCTATGACTAGCAGTTCGTCGAGGGTTTCGGGCTCGTCGTAGAGGAGCTTGTGCTTAAGGAGGGTGCCCTCTCGGCACCCGGCCGTGAAGTAATCGATGTCCTGCACCTCGTGCACGCCCTCGCAGGAGTTTCGAAGTTCGCCCCAGCGCGTGAGGTAGTCGCGTGTTGATTCTTCAGGGCCTTGCACGCACAAGGAGAGCTGGCGCGGCTTGGGAGGTCGCTTGTACGTGCTGGTGAAGTTGCGAATGAAGGCTTCAGTAAAATCGACCCAGCTATTGATGCTGCGGGGCTTCAGGCTGTTCAGCCATGTCCGGGTCGTGCCCTGGAGCATGAGGGGAACATACTTCACGGCGACTCGCTTGTTGCCGTTGGCTATGTTGATGGCTGTGGAGTAGTCTATCAGCCAATCCTCCGGCTTCACGGAGCCGGTGTACTTGGGCGTGTCTCGGGGGAGCGTGAACCCTTTGAGGAAGGGCTCATCTCTGACGCGGGGCCCGAAGCAAGGCGGACCCAACTCATCTTCTTCTTCTAACGCCAGGGATCTGTGGAGTCGGTCGATCCGGTGGCGGGCGTCATTCTCTCCGACTCCCTCTCGGCGGCCAAGGCGACCTCCGAGAGTCGGATGCTCAACAGGCGGCGGAGAAACTCGCCGCTCTCTTCGGGGTGGGGGAGGCAGATAATCATCTCGCCGTTCCACTGCTCTGGGGCGGCTGTCTTGGTCGCGCTCGATGGTGATGCAAGTCCGGCTGTGACTGGCAGCCCGCTCCTTCTCTTTCCTCCTGCGGACTCCGCCAGTCGGCGTCCGGGAGGTCGCGCCTTGATCTCGGCGAGGAGGTAAGTCGTCGTTCGGCTGCTGCAGCGCGTCTGCGCGGCCGCCTGCCGCGTTTTATGCTGCAACCGCATCGAGGAGTTGCTGGACTCGCTCCGTTACTACACGGCGCTCTTCGCCTTCGAGGTTCTTCAGTTCTTCGATCGCCGCTTGGGCGGCGCGGATGTTCTCCGCAGGGGTGGCGTACACGGGGCGTTTCGCCCCGAGCAAGTCGGCGATGGCCGCGCCGCGCTCTCGGACCGCACCTAGACGGCTCGGCCCAGTCGGAGCCGGCGAGCCGCCTATAGCACGATCCATCTCGCGCTGGTATGCTTCTGACAAGTGTCTCATGCTCGCCAACTTCTTGGCGCCTTCGATGATCTGAAGGCGGCGTTCTTCCAGCATCTCCGCGTCCGCGTCCTCTGGGATGGGCGCGGCCAGGTCTTGCAGGGCCGCTGGCAGCGGGTCCTGGGCGTTTTCACCGGAGTGCTCGCTGTGGCCGATGACGAGCACCTCCGTGACGGCGCTTCCGCCACTCTCCTCGTACGGAAGCGGCTCGTTGTAGACCACCACGTTGGTGGGGAAGATATCGAGCGATACGGCGTCGGAGTCGACCAGCATCGGGTCGGAGGAGCCTACGGACTCCAAATCTACGGAGGGCTCGCCGGCGACGTGGAGTTGGCCGAGGAGGCCCGCGAGGAGGCTCTCGGGGCCACCCGCCCCCGCACTCGGTGTGGGCTCGTCGGAGAGGCGCACCTCGCCAATGAGTTCGGCGAGGCCGCTCGCAGCGCAGGCGGCTTCAGTGCCGTGCAGCGTGTCGATGCAGACTCCATCTGGCGGGCCGGGCTGGCTGCGCTCGCCAGGGAGGAAGAGGGTTCCCGTCCAGAACAGATCTCCGGACGACGGTGCACCTCGCCCCACGGACGGCGCCAAATGTCGGGGGTTGGGAGCGACATATGCCAACGGGTGGCTTATCATGGTGGGGGCGAGTAGAACGTTGCCGGTGCCTGGAAACGGGATGAGGCGTAGACATGCACGTTGGCAAATCTTACCCAGCTTCGGGGCTCTCCGGGGAGATAACACACCTACTGCTGCTCTGCGGGGTCTCGCATGATCACTAGGGGACGATAATACAGAGGTGCTCCTGGAGCTATTTCGGGGGGGCAGGAGGGAGCAAGGCTGGCTCTCTCCCCTGCTTGCTATGTGTCTAAAACCTATCCAAGGCCGAACCCTTTGCATGGGTGCCCCGGGGGGTTTATATAGGCCTACCCCCCGGGGGTACAAGAGTAATCTGACTGGGCGTGGCCCCCAGCCATCTGTCTCTCATGCCGCTGTCCCTTCTGCCGACTTCTGGGGCCCGCCGGCTGGTGGGTCCCGCGGACATGCAGAACACTGTGCAGCACTCCTGATGACACAGGCTTGGTCATGGGGTCGTGGGAACAGTGCCGCCGTCTGTCGGGCGATCACTATCGCCACTCCCCGTCCAATCTAGTTTATGGTTCGTGGGGCCCTGACTGAGAGGTGGCCGACTCTGGGAAGGCCGACTCCCGCAGGGCCGTCTTCGGGCTCTCCGGCCATCTACTTCTCCCTCACTGACGGGGGGCCCGGTGGTCTCCGGGCCGTACAGGCCACCGTCGTGGGCACAGTGCCTTGCGCACTGTGGCTGAGGTCAGGGGAGGCATGGCAACAGTGCCGCGCCTTACCGGAGATCTCCTGGTGGTACGGCTCACTGTAGCCATGCCTACCTCCCGTAGGTTTGAGGGGACGGCCACGTCGGGACCGTACCCTGCGTCGGTCTTTGTGAAAAGGTCGCGGGCCGACTCTCATAGTCAGCCCCTTGAAAGGTGGCAAGCCCGGAGTCGGCTTGCTTCTGAGTCGCCAGCTGGGACTCGGCCTTCTTTGAAGGTCGCCGGCCGGGGCTCGGCCTTCTTCGAAGGTCACCGTCTGGGACTCGGCTGAGGGGCGCGGCCTGCCCCGATGTCTTTGAAAGATCTTGGGACCCGGGTCAGCCTACCCGTGGCCCATTACTCCGACAGGGACTTTCAAAGTGTTCCATCGAAATGGCAGGTTCAGTAATTGTAACTGGTTCCTGATTCGATGAACTAGGCATCTCCTGATTAGATGAGGTAGCCATATCCTTCACGGGAAAGATATCTTCAAAGAAAGTCGCATCATTCGACTCCATGATCGTACCAACGTGCATGTCCGGTACCTCAGATTTTACAACCAAGAATCTATAGCCGATGCTATGAAAAGCATATCCCAGGAAAACACAATCCATAGTCTTTGGTCCAAGCTTCCGCTTCTTTGGAATTGGAACATTGACTTTTGCCAAACAACCCCATGTTCGCAGATAAGAGAGTTTTAACCTTTTCTTCTCCCATTCCTCGAATGGAGTTATCTCTTTGTTCTTTGTGGGGACTCGATTTAGGACATGACATGCTGTCAATATCGCCTCCCCCCACCATGCCTTGGAGAGACCCGATGTGTCTAACATGGCATTAACCAAATCAGTTAGAGTACGGTTCTTTCTTTCGGCCACCCCATTTGACTGAGGTGAGTAGGGAGGCGTCCTTTCATGGATTATACCATGTTCCGCACAAAAAGCATCAAACTCATTGGAAGAATACTCTCCACCACAGTCGGACCTAAGCCTCTTGATTTTTCGATCAAATTGGTTTTCCACTTCAGCTTTATAGATCTTGAAAAAGTTCAAAGCCTCATCCTTAGATTTCAAAAGATACACACAGCAATATCTAGTGGAGTCATCAATTAACGTCATGAAATATTTCTTTCCACCTTTTGTCAAAACACCATTCATTTCACATAGATCTGAATGTATAAGTTCTAGTGGTGCAAGATTTCTCGTCTCCGCAGTCACGTGAGATTTACGAGGTTGCTTAGCTTGCACACACACTTGACACTTAGATCCCTTAACGGTGGTGAAACTAGGGATTAAGTTCAACTTCGCTAGTCGCGGCATGCAACCAAAGTTAACATGACAAAGTCGTGAATGCCACACATTTGATTCACTATTGTTGCAAATATGATTAACAACTTTATTGCAAACGTCTGATAAGGATAAACGAAACAGGCCTCCTGACTCATAGCCTTTACCAACAAAGGTTCCATACTTGGATATTACAAATTTATTCGACTCAAAGACAAGCTTATAGCCATCTCTACACAGAAGAGATCCGCTAACAAGATTTTTATTGACGGAGGGGACATAATGCACGTTCTTCAGCCGCACGATCTTCCCCGAAGTAAACTTCAGATCGACCATGCCAACACCACGAACAGAAGCACTTGAACCGTTGCCTATCA
Organism: Triticum aestivum; assembly: GCF_018294505.1. NCBI lineage: Eukaryota > Viridiplantae > Streptophyta > Magnoliopsida > Poales > Poaceae > Triticum > Triticum aestivum. Next base: position 834,167,306 of record NC_057801.1, on the reverse strand, counting down.
GCACGGTTGAAGTTCCTGTAGTCTGACAAGACGAAAACATGGAAATATCACCGCATACATGCACATTAGCACCTGTGTCAATCAACCAATCAGGAGAATGACATACTGAAAGAATAGTGGGAAATATACCATACCCAAAGTCCTTCATGTCAATGTCTCCGATAACAACATTAGCGGTCTTGCCGCCTTTCCCAGGATGACGCTTGTCATAGTGATTGGGGCAACTAGGAGCCCAATGATCAGGATCTCCACACACATGACAAGCACCTTTCTTCTTGTCATTCTTCTTCTTGAAGTTCGTGTGCTGCACAGCCTTGTTCTTCCCATCAAACTTTCCTTTACCATCAAACTTGCCCTTGTTCTTGAACTTGTGGGACTGGAAGTTTTTCTTCTGTACCAGATTGGCACTAGATCCTCCCTCAATACCTCGAGCACGTGTGTCCTTTGCTCTCGCCTTTTCTTCCACATCAAGAGTGGCAATGAGATCCGGAACGGAAAACTCCTGCCTCTTATGCTTCAGCAAGGTAGCAAAGTTCCTCCACGAAGGAGGAAGCTTAGTGATGATACCCCCGGCAACAAACTTGTCCGGTAGGATACAATTGAAGTGCTCAAGTTCTCTAGCAAATGACTGTATCTCGTGAGCCTGCTCAACCACGGAGCGCTCTTCAGTCATCCTGTAATCATAGAATTGCTCCATGATGTACAGCTCAGTGCCGGCATCCGAGACCCCAAACTTGGCCTCGAGTGCGTCCCACATATCTTTTCCATTGTCAATTGACGCATAAGCATCAACTATGTTCTCACCAAGAACACTCAAGAGAGCAGCCTTAAACAAGGTATCCATTTTCTGAAAAGCTTGTGCCTGTTGGGCATCTTGCTCTCCTTCAGGTTTGCCAAGAGTGGCGTCATAGCAACTCATGGTTTGAAACCATAAGACTGCTCTCACGCGCCATCTCTTATAGTGGATACCCTCAAACATAGGAGGTCTCATGGAAGCAGCAAAACCATTCGAGGTAAATTGCCTATAATAAGGTTTTTAGATTGTTGGAAATATGAGCAATTTACTGAATAATTTTATTGACAGAAATACTAGATAAAGCATGACTAGTATAGCAGTGATGAAACAAGTCATGCGATTTGACAAAGAGAAGGTAAATAGCATCTGCATATATAATCTAGAACCGATCATCTCTAGAGCAGAAAGTAGATCAAGATGCATAAGAGAGAAGGTAAACATCGTCTGCATATATGAGTTTGAAGTAAACACATCTAGAACAGACACTAGATGAAGTTGCTTATACGACATAGAACCTAACATACTTAGGACAGAAACTAGAGCCAAGAACTGTAGTAGGACTTGTAACAGAAAGGAGAAGAACACGTACGGCACAGCAGCAGCAGAAGCGCTGGACTTGGGGTCGGTGTCCTCGCTTGCCATGTCGTCGAGGAGGTCGTGGACGTCGGGGAAGAAGTCGTCGTCCGGGAAGTAGTCGTCGGCGACCGGATCGTCCGTGATGAAGCAGCCAGTAGTCGCGCAGAGCGCTCCCCAAAAACCTTATCACCCTTCTCCCGTACAGGACTCAAAGAGTGCGGTTTCGGAGGCCTACTGTCCCGACCTGCGGTGCACGCCGCAAGCCGGGATGAGGAAGACAGCGGTAGCTCAGGGAATGGAACCGGTGGCGAGTGGAAGGAGAAGTTCTGGTGCATCTCTCTGAGAGGAGCGACCTCCCTTTTATAGGCGCAAGAGAAGGAGGCGAGAGGTTGCGTCGGGAGCTGAAGGGAATGCGGGAGACGAAACGAACAGACAGCAGCCGAAGAGGTGCGCCGTTCGGATTCAGTGTCCACTACAGAAAAAATGTTTCAGCTTCCGAGTGACCTTTCGTATACCCGTAGTGCGTGGCAAAAATTTAGACATCGGCTCGGCTCATTCCCGCAACCCGCGGCGTGGCGCGTCGTGACGAGGCGTGGCGTGGCGTGGCGAGGCGGACGGCGGAGGAGGAGCGCGCGTGGATGTCCCTCTTGTTCTCATGCTCATACAAGTGGGGAAGGAGCCTCCCTTATAAGGAGGTCCAACTCCCTCTAAACTAGCAATGTGGGACTAAACTTTAGTAGTATCCCTTGCCTTGCACAAATGGGCTAAGTGGGCCTCTAGGATTTATTAGGAATTTCTGAAATAGTTATTGGGCTGCCCCAATATAGACTAAATTCCAGCAATCCCCCACCAGATCCCAGAGGCACACAGAAATTTGCCTTTGGTTCCAAAACACTGTTTTATATACCGGTACTACAGTGGAGACTGTTAAGTTGAACTTCCACCTAGAACTCTATGCTACACTAGTAAGCAACTTGAACAGTGGACTGGGCCTTGAACTGCAAGTTTTCTGCGAATCTAGCTTCACATAAAGCCTTGACCGATACGTGGCTACCGTGGGTCTTCCCCGCGGGTGGAGCTTATGCGTCATACTCCGTGACCTTTCATGAGTTTACTAGAGAGAACCCTACTCTCATAGATTGCGACGTTTGACAATCAGACTCATATAGGTGTGTTCTTCAAAAGATGTTCTGCAGGATAACATCTCTGCTTCAAATAAGCCACTTAGAACACATTAAGATATACATCAACCTGCCATGCAGATTAGGAGAGTATTGCATCTTCATGGAGTGGTATTTTAATAGTAAGGATACTCTCCTCCCAGTTGACCAACAGCTTGTCTTCCACATCTAATTCACGGGATCTCCGATCACAAAGAATAGGTTACCACTGTGAACAACTCATATTGTGGGTCTCATACCCATCTCCCTCGATGCATTATCTATCACATTACGTGATAGACCCTTAGTAAAAGGATCTGCCAGATTTTTAGACGTTTGGATATAATCCAATGCAATAACTCCGGAGTTTTTCATTTTCCTGACAGACTTTAACCTTCTCTGAACGTGTCTTGATGACTTCATGTTATCCTTTGAGCTGCTCACTTTCGTGATCACAGTTTGATTGTCACAGTTCATAAGGATACCCGGTACAGGTTTCTCAACAACCGGCAAGTCATTCAAGAGCCGGCGAAGCCAATCTGCTTCGACCGTAGCTGTATCTAGTGCTGTGAGTTCTGCTTCCATAGTTGACCTCGTTAAGATGGTCTGCTTGCAAGACTTCCAAGAAACAGCGCCACCTCCATGAGTGAACACATATCCGCTCGTGGCCTTTATCTCATCAGCATCTGAGATCCAGTTTGAGTCACTATACCCTTCAAGCACCTTTGGGTGCCCGGTGTAGTGAATTCCATAATTTGCAGTGCCTTTCAAATAACGCAAAACTCTCTCTAGAGCTTTCCAATGCACATCTCCTGGTTTTGAGACAAACCGGCTCAGCTTGCTAACAGCAAAAGAGATGTCAGGTCTTGTAGCACTGGCTAAGTACATAAGCGAGCCAATAATCTGAGAATACTTCAATTGATCTCTAGCAATTCTTCGATTCTTTTGAAGCAGCACGCTAGCATCATATGGTGTTGGAGAGGGCTTGCAGTCACTGTAGCCAAAGCGACTCAAGATCTTTTCCACATAGTGAGATTGAAGCAATGTAATCCCACCATCATCGTCTCTCAACAACTTGATGTTCAGAATGACATCAGCCACTCCTAAATCCTTCATCTCAAAACAGCGAGATAGGAAATCCTTGACCTCCTTAATAACATTCAGATTTGTTCCGAAAATCAGTATGTCATCAACATACAAGCAAAGCATAACTCCCTCGCCCCCACCATGGCGATAGTACACACATTTGTCAGCTTCGTTCACAACAAAGCCTGCAGCTGTTAAAGTTCTTTCGAACTTCTCATGCCACTGTTTGGGTGCTTGCTTGAGTCCATACAAAGACTTCAGCAACTTGCACACTTTCCCTTCCTGACCATCTATTACAAACCCATCTGGTTGTTCCATATAAATTTCCTCATCCAACTCTCCATTTAGGAAAGCAGTCTTAACATCCATTTGATGAACGAGAAGACCATGTGAGGCAGCTAGTGAAAGTAGAACTCGAATAGTGGTCAGTCGAGCCACAGGTGAGTAAGTATCAAAGAAGTCTTCACCTTCCTTTTGGGTATAACCCTTAGCCACGAGCCGAGCCTTGTACTTTTCGATAGTACCATCAGGCCTAAGCTTCTTCTTGAATACCCATTTGCATCCTATAGGTTTGCACCCATAAGGACGATCAGTTATCTCCCAAGTTTCATTCGCCAAGATGGAATCCATCTCGCTACGAACTGCTTCCTTCCAGTAGTCAGCATCTTCAGATGCATAGGCCTCTGAAATAGAACTGGGAGTGTCATCTATGAGATACACAAGAAAATCATCACCAAAGGACTTTGCAGTCCTCTGTCTCTTGCTCCTAGTAGGAACTTCATTGTTCTCCTCCACAGGACTTTCAAAGTGTTCCATCGAAATGGCAGGTTCAGTAATTGTAACTGGTTCCTGATTCGATGAACTAGGCATCTCCTGATTAGATGAGGTAGCCATATCCTTCATGGGAAAGATATCTTCAAAGAAAGTCGCATCATTCGACTCCATGATCGTACCAACGTGCATGTCCGGTACCTCAGATTTTACAACCAAGAATCTATAGCCAATGCTATGAAAAGCATATCCCAGGAAAACACAATCCACAGTCTTTGGTCCAAGCTTCCGCTTCTTTGGAATTGGAACATTGACTTTCGCCAAACAACCCCATGTTCGCAGATAAGAGAGTTTTAACCTTTTCTTCTCCCATTCCTCGAATGGAGTTATCTCTTTGTTCTTTGTGGGGACTCGATTTAGGACATGACATGCTGTCAATATCGCCTCCCCCCACCATGCCTTGGAGAGACCCGATGTGTCTAACATGGCGTTAACCAAATCAGTTAGAGTACGGTTCTTTCTTTCGGCCACCCCATTTGACTGAGGTGAGTAGGGAGGCGTCCTCTCATGGATTATACCATGTTCCGCACAAAAAGCATCAAATTCATTGGAAAAATACTCTCCACCACGGTCGGACCTAAGCCTCTTGATTTTTCGATCAAGTTGGTTTTCCACTTCAGCTTTATAGATCTTGAAAAAGTTCAAAGCCTCATCCTTAGATTTCAGAAGATACACACAGCAGTATCTAGTGGAGTCGTCAATTAACGTCATGAAATATTTCTTTCCACCTTTTGTCAAAACACCATTCATTTCACATAGATCTGAATGTATAAGTTCTAGTGGTGCAAGATTTCTCGTCTCCGCAGTCACGTGAGATTTACGAGGTTGCTTAGCTTGCACACACACTTGACACTTAGATCCCTTAACGGTGGTGAAACTAGGGATTAAGTTCAACTTCGCTAGTCGCGACATGCAACCAAAGTTAACATGACAAAGTCGTGAATGCCACACATTTGATTCACTATTGTTGCAAATATGATTAACAACTTTATTGCAAACGTCTGATAAGGATAAACGAAACAGGCCTCCTGACTCATAGCCTTTACCAACAAAGGTTCCATACTTGGATATTACAAATTTATTCGACTCAAAGACAAGCTTATAGCCATCTCTACACAGAAGAGATCCGCTAACAAGATTTTTATTGACGGAGGGGACATAATGCACGTTCTTCAGCCGCACGATCTTCCCCGAAGTAAACTTCAGATCGACCGTGCCAACACCACGAACAGAAGCACTTGAACCGTTGCCCATCAGCACGGTTGAAGTCCCTGCGGTCTGATAAGACGAAAACATGGAAATATCACCGCATACATGCACATTAGCACCCGTGTCAATCAACCAATCAGGAGAATGACATACTGAAAGAATAGTGGGAAATATACCATACCCAACATCCTTCATGTCAATGTCTCCGATGACAACATTAGCGGTCTTGCCGCCTTTCCCAGGATGACGCTTGTCATAGCGATTGGGGCAACTAGGAGCCCAATGATCAGGATCTCCACACACATGACAAGCACCTTTCTTCTTGTCATTCTTCTTCTTGAAGTTCGTGTGCTGCACAGCCTTGTTCTTCCCATCAAACTTTCCTTTACCATCAAACTTGCCCTTGTTCTTGAACTTGTGGGACTGGAAGTTTTTCTTCTGTACCAGATTGGCACTAGATCCTCCCTCAATACCTCGAGCACGTGTGTCCTTTGCTCTCGCCTTTTCTTCCACATCAAGAGTGCCAATGAGATCCGGAACGGAAAACTCCTGCCTCTTATGCTTCAGTAAGGTAGCAAAGTTCCTCCACGAAGGAGGAAGCTTAGTGATGATACCCCCGGCAACAAACTTGTCCGGTAGGATACAATTGAAGTGCTCAAGTTCTCTAGCAAATGACTGTATCTCGTGAGCCTGCTCAACCACGGAGCGCTCTTCAGTCATCCTGTAATCATAGAATTGCTCCATGATGTACAGCTCAGTGCCGGCATCCGAGACCCCAAACTTGGCCTCGAGTGCGTCCCACATATCTTTTCCATTGTCAATTGACGCATAAGCATCAACTATGTTCTCACCAAGAACACTCAAGAGAGCAGCCTTAAACAAGGTATCCATTTTCTGAAAAGCTTGTGCCTGTTGGGCATCTTGCTCTCCTTCAGGTTTGCCAAGAGTGGCGTCATAGCAACTCATGGTTTGAAACCATAAGACTGCTCTCACGCGCCACCTCTTATAGTGGATACCCTCAAACATAGGAGGTCTCATGGAAGCAGCAAAACCATTCGAGGTAAATTGCCTATAATAAGGTTTTTGGATTGTTGGAAATATGAGCAATTTACTGAATGATTTTATTGACAGAAATACTAGATAAAGCATGACTAGTATAGCAGTGATAAACAAGTCATGCGATTTGACAAAGAGAAGGTAAATAACATCTGCATATATAATCTAGAACCGATCATCTCTAGAGCAGACAGTAGATCAAGATGCATAAGAGAGAAGGTAAACATCGTCTGCATATATGAGTTTGAAGTAAACACATCTAGAACAGACACTAGATGAAGTTGCTTATACGACATAGAACCTAACATACTTAGGACAGAAACTAGAGCCAAGAACTGTAGTAGGACTTGTAACAGAAAGGAGAAGAACACGTACGGCACAGCAGTAGCAGAAGCGCTGGACTTGGGGTCGGTGTCCTCGCCTGCCATGTTGTCGAGGAGGTCGTGGACGTCGGGGAAGAAGTCGTCGGCGACCGGATCGTCCGTGATGAAGCAGCCAGTAGTCGCGCAGAGCGCTTCCCAAAAACCTCATCACCCTTCTCCCGTACAGGACTCAAAGAGTGCGGTTTCGGAGGCCTACTGTCCCGACCCGCGGTGCACGCCGCAAGCCGGGATGAGGAAGACAGCGGTAGCTCAGGGAATGGAACCGGTGGCGAGTGGAAGGAAAAGTTCTGGTGCATCTCTCTGAGAGGAGCGACCTCCCTTTTATAGGCGCAAGAGAAGGAGGCGGGAGGTTGCGTCGGGAGCTGAAGGGAATGCGGGCGGCGGAGGAGGAGCGCGCGTGGATGTCCCTCTTGTTCTCATGCTCATACAAGTGGGGAAGGAGCCTCCCTTATAAGGAGGTCCAACTCCCTCTAAACTAACAATGTGGGACTAAACTTTAGTAGTATCCCTTGCCTTGTACAAATGGGCTAAGTGGGCCTCTAGGATTTATTAGGAATTTCTGAAATAGTTATTGGGCTGCCCCAATATAGACTAAATTCCAGCATTGATATGGTTCCACAAACAAACACGGAGACACAACCTCAAGAAACTCGTCCCGCCACATCCAAAAGGCAACCGGAAAGGCTAGCATGAAAAATGCAGGCACCCAAGAAGAAGCTTGCAGAGGAGCATCACTGGCACAATTGAACGACATTGAATAACCAAGATCATGCGAGAACACTATGCCTCACCGACGAAGACAGAAGATAGCACACAACCGAGACCGAAGGGGGCTCCATTGGTGTACGATCACCGACGTTAGAGGCAACACGTTGTCAAGGCCAATCCAAAACGTCCAGGCTAGCGTAGCTCGGACGACCAAGCACGCAAACCTGCCAAAGACATAGAACCAAAAGTAGAAGCATGGCGAGGAGAGTCGATGGCATAGTTAAAGGATAGAGCGCGACCGAGATCGAAGGGTGCGGCACTGGTGTACCGCCGCCGAAATCGAATGGAAATGAGGGGGAGGGGGGTTGTCCAAGCAACGAGAAGCAATTCGACCCAGAGCAGTTTGATCCTTAAGATGACGCCCAAAGGGAAATGACAGAGAAGTCAACATCGTCCGATCCGGAAAACTCCGAATTCGAGATTTCTCTCATTCCCTCATTTCATTGATGTGGAAATAATACGAGATGAAAACCTGCTCACAAATTAACATGCACCTATGAAAAAAAAACGGTTGGAGTTGCCTCCCTAGGTTCTCATTCCTCTTTTCCCACGTAAATTTCTAATCTCTCTAACCAATCATTGGATTTTTAATATTCTTACCCCAGTTCAGGTATCAAATTCTCACGAATCAAACAGGTTGTAGGGAGTTGATTGCAATTTCTTATTCTTGTATGAAAGTTATTGTAAAGTTTGATTTAATCAGCAAAATAGAATTCCTCCTCATGCATTACTCCTTTTCTAAACCTTGCGATGAAGATCGAGCGGCTCTAGAATGCTCACTTGTTTTCTTGTGCCAGGAAAAAGACCCCGTGCTAGATTCTACTAGAACTGATGATGGGCCACACCGCCCGGCCGAGGCGCTCCATGGCGGCGACGGCGCCGCCGCATTTGGCCCCACCACCACCCTCCAATCCGGCAGGTTCCGTCCACCTCCTCCCGCCACCGCCCCTTCAACCGCGGTATTGACCTCCTCCCGTCGGCATCTTCAACGCCGATTCGTCTCTCCGCGGCTCGCGTGGATGGGCGCGCGGGCCGGCGGGCGTGGAGGCGTTTCGGTCAGTACCCGCCTCCTGTTCAACCGGGGTACCCCCAGCCAGGGCCGACCGACTCGACGGCCTCCCTGCTCCGCGACCCCTGAGTTCGTCATCATTCGGTTCATTATTCAGTGGCTTCTTACTGCAGATTGGTTGGTAATTTTCTCTGATTCCGCCCAATTAATTGTTCAGACAGATTTTGCTGCTCGATTCTGTCGAGGTAATCCATGAAATAGTTCATACTCTGGTTTGATTGACAATTAATTCATAGCAAAAGTGTCTTGTATACTCTGATTCTGCTGGTATCTTCAGTTTCCCATTGATCAAATGTGGGATCACCAGAATCTCGAAATTTATTTTCTTGGATGGGGATAACCAAAAGGGTTTAAATTCCTTAATTTCATCTTGGGTAGAATCTCCAATATAAATTGTATGTGTTCCTTTCCTCTAGCTGGCCAATCTGCGGATTAGTTTTTAGCATCGGCCATTCAGTTGGTCATTAAATGGATTTTTTATGAACTTACGAAACGTAGGGTATTTCACATATGAGAAATAGAGGACTGGGTGATGGCCCAGCGGTACGTGAGAGCACAGTGCCGTGTCCCCAGTGTTCCGTCAGACCAACTATCATGATCTAATTAGATCTTCTAGCTACCATCTTCGTCTGGTGAGTTAGAGAGGAAAAGACTAGAGCAACAAAGAAATATGTTGCTCACATGTGCTGTTAAGGTGACTGACATCAAACCAGTAGATTTGACTTTCTTTGTGCTGACACCTTGCCTAATTTCTTCAGCAAAATGGCCTGGGTATCACTGTCACTTATTCTATGGTGTTCATATAGCACATTTGCTGATTCTGTGTCTATCTGTATATGCTCCCTTTAAACCGAAAAAAAATATTTTTATCATCTCTGAATGTTCTCCTTATTGGTTTTATCCATGTTCTGCTTCTCTAGGTGGCACATCCTGAAGAATTCAGCTACATTGGACCAGGTCATGTTGCATGTATATGATGAGGTACTACTTCTTTCTCCAATTAGACTCTGAAGACCAGTCATACTATGAATCGAATTTTTGTTTTGTTTTGTTTTGTTGTAAATATACTTCTTATCCAGTATTATGGACTATCAAGGATTACGTTATAATCTGGGTCTGGCCTTTTTAACTATTAACTACTTACAGTACACAAATAGCAAAGAAAGAGATGCTAATGCAAAAATGTAGAGAAGAACTATAAAACAAAGAAAAGCTCTACTGCAAAGTAGTGCTATTTTATTAAGTACAACAATCAGTTTATACCATGGTAACTGATGCAACCGACCAAACACATCCACTTGCCCAAAATTCAATACAGTACTTGCATTGGTTTCCATTTTCTTGACAGCGTGCTTCTGCACATCTAATTTCCTCATCGATTATCACAGGATTTTGACTAGAATCAGATAACATTGGTTGCAGACAATTTGCACTGCTCAAGAAGTGCAGTACCCCTGCAGTTAGACACATGATGCGCGTTTCGTCGCATGTTAAATAAAAAGCTATATCCCTGCAAAGTAGAGTTATTTTGTTAAGTACGACCATCAATTTCTTTGTGCAACCGACCAAACGCATCAACTTGCCCCCAGAATTCAATACAATACTCGCATTGGATTCCATTTTCTTGGAAGTGTGCTTCAGCACATCTAGGTTGCTCACATCGATAATCGTAGGATATATTATCTAAAATTGGATAACATTGGTTGAAAATCCACACAACTTGCACGGTCAAGAAGTTCATGAACTTTTCTGCACAGGTTCATCTAACAGAACACATTGTTTATAAAACCAGTAGATTCAACTTTCTTTGTGCTCATGTTGCTGTATGGAATGCCACATCTAATTTCTGCAATATATGGCTTTTCTGGTCTAGAGTATCAATGATGTTCATATGGCACATTGCTGATTTTGTGTCTGTATATGTATATGCTCCTTTTAAACTCCAACCAAATGATTTTATCATCTCTGAATGTTCTCCTTTTTGGTTATTTCCATGTCTGGTTTTAGGTGGCACATATTTAAGAATTGTTGTACTGGACCAGATCATGTTGCATAATGAGCTGTTGATAATGAGGTACTAGTACTTCTTTCTCCAGTTAGACTCTGCAGACCTGAAAAACAATTATTCTATGATACAGAATTTTACTTGTTTTGTTGTAAGCATACTTCACATTCATTATGTTGGACTATCAAGTGTTAAGTTATAATTTCAATCTGTCCTTTTAACTATGAATAACTACTTACAGTGCAGAATAACAAAGAAAGAGACGCAAAATGTAGAGAACTAATAAAACAAAGAAACGCTATTGTATCATAAGTTCTGAGCATATTGGATTTTTTTTAAAAAAATTCAATGGCGTAAAGTTAAATGGTTTGTTATTTCAAGTTTATCTTTTCGTCCCTACATCTTGTATTTCTCTCCTTGGTGTGTAGCATGCATTCCCGCAGCAATGTCTGGGGCATCATCTTGTTAAGAACTAGAGATGCCCCAGCTATTAACGTGCTACATCAGAAGGCTTGGTTAGCTGTCAGTATTATTATAATTCAGCCAAGAAACAACGCCAAGAGCTGAGGTACTGCCAGCTGGAGTGAGTAGTTTATTTCTAATTAGGCTCAGTTAATTGTCTAAAAATAATACTGGCCCAGTGAACTTTTGCAAGATCTAACGTGATTGGTTGAAGAAGTGCAGATCAAGCTCTACTCCTACAGTAAGACACATGATGCCCTGTTCTGATGCATGGTTAGAAAAAAAACACTACTCTGCAAATTAGTGTTATTCTATTAAGTACAACCATCCATTTTTGTCATCGTACTCGATGTTACGACGCAACTGACCAAACGCATCCACTTGCCCCAAAATTTAATACAGCTCACATTGGATTCCATCGGAAGCAAGAACCCGCACATCTAGCTTGCTCACATCGATTGCCGGAGGATGTTTTTTTTTCTGAAATCAATTAACGGTAGATGAAAATCCAGACAACTTGCAGGGTTCAAGAAGTTCATGAACAACTTTTCTCTACAATTTCATCTAACAGAACACATTGTTTCTAAGTTCAATGGATTCGACTTTCTTTGTGCACATGTTTCATCTAATTTCTCCAAGATATGGCTTTGCTGATCTCGAGTATTACTTTCACCTGTTCAATGGTGTTCATATAGCACATTGCTCATTTTGTGTCTGTATATGTATATGCTTCCTTTTAAACTGACAAAAATATATTTTGTCATCTATGAATGTTCTCCTTTTTGGTAATTTCCATCTTCTGGTTTTAGGCAACACATATTATAGAATTCAGTTTTATTGGACCAGATCCTGTTATGTATATAATGAGCAGTTGAAAATGAGGTAGTACTTCTTTCTCACTTTGTAGACCTGCAAAGCAATCATACTATGAAGCAGAACTTTATTTTCTTTGTTGTAAGCATACTTCCAATCCAATATTTTGGACTATCAAGGGTTAAGTTATAATTTTGGTCTATCCTTTTCAACTAGAATAACTACTTACAGTACAGAACTACTTAATGGAAATTTTTGATAAGTAATCAAACAAATAAACACTATTGTAACAGAAGTTCTGAGCACATTGCATTTTTTACAGAAACCAATGGAGTAAAAGTAACTAGCGTGTTGTTTCAAGTTTGTCTTTTGGTCCCTACATCCTCAACCCCAAGCTTCCAGCCATTAATAGCTGGCTAAGCAATGGCTTAGTTTATAATCTGTGTGGGCCATTCAGTTTAGAATCCTCAACATGATATGTATGTGTTGCTTTTCTCGAACTGGCCAAGCAACAGATTAGTTCTTTGTATGGGTGACTCACATATACAAAATTCAAGACTGGGCAATAGCCCAGTGGTATGTGAAAGCGCATTGGTGCGTCTAGGCCGGCCTGGGCTCAACTCCCGGTGGACATGGAATTTAGCCGCACCAGGGAATTGTATTCCAATCAGATCACAGTAGTTCCTAGCTACCTCTTCTGTCTTGCGAGCTAGAGTGGAAAGAACTGGACCAACAACAAAATGTGCTGTCAAGGTGACTGAAGGCAAACCAATATATTCGACTTTCTTTGTGCACATTTGCTGGTCTTGCTACAAGATATGGCGTTGCTGGTCTCGAGTGTTACTTTCACTTACTCAATGGTGCTCATTTAGCACATTTGCTGATTTTGTGTCCATAGTATGTATATGATTCATTTTAAACTGACAAAAAAATAAGTTTTCCATCTCTGGATATTCCTTCTTTCTCCAATTAGACCCTGGAAGCCTGAAAAACAATCATACCGTGATCAGAACGTTTTAATTTTGTTGTAAGCATACTTCTCATCCAGTATTATGGACTATCAAGCATTATGTTATAATTTTGGTCTAGCCTTTTAATCTATTAATTACTTATACAGAACTAACAAAAAGGAGATGCTAAGTATGTAGAGAACTAAGAAACAATGAAACACTACCATAACACAACTTCTGAGCACACTGCATTATTTTCTTACAGAAACCAATGGAGTAAAGTTTACTGGTCACTGGTGTGTCATTTCAAGTTTGTCTTTTGGTCCCTGGGGTATCAAAAGAAATGAAGATGCTCGTGCTATAACGTGCTATGTCAGAAGGCTCAGTTAGCTTTCCCTGTTAACCAAGAAACAATGCCCTGTGCTGAGGTACCGCCAGCTGGAGTGATTAGTTTAGTTCCAATTTGGCCTGCTAATTGTCTAAAAAGAATTCAGGCCCAATGCAGGGTCGGAGGTAACTGAAGTGCATCTCAAGCTGTACTCCTACAGTGAGACATATGAACCGTGTTCCGATGCATGTTCAAATAGAAAAGCTCTGCTCCTGCAAACTAGTGTTATTCTATTAAGTACAACAATCATTTTGTATTGTGGTAATCGATGCAACCGACCAAAAGCATCCACTTGCCCACAGAATTCAATACAATGCTCGCATTGGATTCCATTTCTCAGAAGAAAGCATCCACGCAGCTAGCTTGCTCACACCATCCTCTTCTCCATTCTGGACTGCAATTGTGTTTCCCTGTGTTCTGCGTGTGTCGCGAGCTCTGAGCATTCCATTAGTAGAGCTGGTGGCCACTGCTGTCCATCGTGAAGGAGAAGGGTCCAGCTACGTCCTGGATGTGTACAAGGTGATGGAGGCGTGTGACGGCGTCCCTTTGTGCTGGTAAGTCCTTTTGACTTTCTTAGTATGCTCTGTTGGATCCCTCGCATCCTCTGAATCTCTTGTCTACCTTGATCTTAATTGGAACATTTGGTTATTTGCTAATTCTAGTTTGTAAACTGTAAACTATCTTTTTGGCTCGCCCAGATCTCTGAAGCTTGGCCACTTAGAAGAACACTTGTGTTGAGGTTGCCTTCACTGTCTTGGATTTCACGGCTGTTTTGGTTGCTCACGAGGTTCCTGTCACCTCCGTAATCTTCATCTTGGTTGCCATCAATAACACTAGGTATGCTCTCTGTTTTCTCTCTTGTTATTTACCTCTTAAGATTTAGCTCAAGCACAGCTATTAACACAGAGTATTAGCTTGCAGTACAACCTCTATCCGTCACAACCAATTGATCCACACAAACGTCCAGTAAATGGAGGTGACGGCCATCAGCATTGGCAAGTCCGTGTTGAGCGGGGCGCTCAACTATGCCCAGTCTGCCGTTGCCAAGGAGGTGTCTCTGCAGCTTGGTGTCCAGCGTGACCACTCCTTCATCAGGGCCGAGCTCGAGATGATGCAGTCATTCCTGATGGCTGCACACGATGAGCGAGACGACAATAAGGTGGTCAAGACTTGGGTGAAACAAGTCTGCGATGTGTCCTACTCCGTCGAGGACTGCCTCCTGGATTTTGCTGTCCGTCTTGAGAGGCAATCTTGGTGGTGTCTCTCTCGGAAGGTGCTAGCCCGCCGTTATGTGGCGAACCAGATGAAGGACCTCAGAGCTGAGGTGGAGGAGGTCAGACAGAGGAACCAACGTTACCACCTCATCAAGGGCTCTAGCTCCAAGTCTACCTCCGCTATTGGGCAGCCTATCATCTCCGGTGCGACAATGTCTGCCGCCAATGAGGCAAGGCTACCACGGCAGAAAGCAAAAATGGATCTCCTCATGTTGATTGATTGCAAGGATGTGGCACTTAGGGTGATAGCATTGTGGGGCACAAGTAGTACTGATCTGGGGGAGATGTCCATCATGAAAAGTATATATGAAGATCCCATGATACACAAGAATTTTGATTGCTATGCTTGGATCACATTGATGTGTCCTTTCAATCAGACAGATTTCATTCAAAGCATTATTAGGCAAATTTATGTTAATTCTCTTCAAGAGACAGGAGAAGAAGGAAAATCAGCTATTGGGGCCCAAGTTTTGAAGATGATGGTGACATTGAAAGAAGATGGTTTGGCTCATGAGTTCAAGAGATATTTGAATTTCAAGAGTTACCTAATTGTACTCAATGGCATAAGCACCATTGAAGAGTGGGATTGCATTAAAACATGTTTCCCAAACAACAAGAAAGGAAGTCGAATCATAGTATCTACTGAGCAAATTGAAGTTGTGAGCTTATGCATAGGAGCAGAGGATGAAGCTCTAATGCATAAGAAGTTACTCGCTGATCAGTCTCTTTATGCTTTCTACAAGAAGGTAACTTTTGAAGTCCTGAAAATTGTCTAATTAATGTTCCTCTTGTTACGTTTGTTGAGTGTCTCAACTAATAGTTGAATCAACTAGCTTGTACTCCCTCCGTTCACAAATATAATATGTTTTGTATATTTCAATATGGACTACATAAGGACTGAAATGAGTGAACAAACACACTAAAACGTGTCTATATGTGTCTATATACATCCAATTCACAAAAAAGTTAGAACATATTATATTTGTGAATGGAGGAAGTATATTTTAGGTTGATAGCCATTCCACACAGTTTAATTTAAAATATTATATTTTTCATCTTTTTTCATGAGAAAGAATCAGTGGGATTTATATAGATTTTACTTATGCCACATCTGAGATATATAGTAACCTTAATTTACCAAGACCAATGTGCATAAATGACTCCATCTGATGTTTGTACACTTCCCCCTCCCTTCTCCTTCATCCGATTGCATGTCCTCTGCCTTAGCCTTAGATCCAATCTTGACTATGCAAATAATTCCACTTGTTACAATTATACTTTGTACTCCATTCGTTTTCTAGCTTAGGTCCTCAACTCTCCCATGGAGTTATTTGGCTTCCTATACTTACCTAGGGGCCACTGGTCAGCAACCACATACTTCTTCCATAAATTATATTCTCTCCATCTTTGAAACAAATGAAAGCAAGCAAACTAAGTTAGAACCGCCATAAGCGGGTACAATTTGTACCATTCCTGGTGGCTACTGGCTAGTGCCGTGGAGGAACTACCACTAGAGAGAAGATGCAGGTTATAGCACATAATGAGCAGCCTCGCCATGGTATCTTTGTGTGTTGCATTACAAAACACTTACCAGAAGGATGTATATATATGCCTTTCTCATCCTATCAAGGAATGGCTTCACATGCCCTAGGTGTGGACCGCCCTAGTTGCCCCTGATTCTTGCATCCACAAATGAGAGAATCTCCTTGACTGCCATTCATGACCCGCTGGCGAGAATGCCATCTGCTCTAATACCAGTGGCCACTGCCCAAGAGAGATATGAGGCCTTAGTCTCGCCATGTTAGCTTGTACCCCTAAAGTTTGTATGTGGCAACTAACCAGATTAGCCTAAATTACTGTTTGACAACTAAGCTGATTAGCCTAAATTACATGTTTTTTTAGTTAGCAGGCAGGGTCTCCTGTATCACTCTCGAGTGGCACCGGGGTGGAAAAATCCTATGCGCTCGCCATACCTCAACACTGCCAGTGCCGGCAGCAGGTTGCTTTGGACACCAAAGGTCGCGAGCTTCTCTTGCTGGCCACAGTGCTCCTCGAGCTTTTCTCGCAGGTGGTTTTGCTCCCTCCTCGCTCTGCTGGCATGTGGTCTGCTCCGGGCGCGGCTGCTCAGGCAGCAGATCTGACCTTCGGGCGCGCGGAAACAACCATGGTAGTGATGTGTGATGGGGGTGGTGGCCAGATATGGTGCTGGCATAGGTTGGCGGATGCGGACCCGGCAAGTTCGGCAATTTTGCTTCTTCCCTGCTTGTCCGTAGTGCCTACGGCTTGAAGCTCTTGTGGCCTTGGGTAGGCTGCAGTCTGCGCGGAGCTACATTAGGGCCCAACCAGGCCGTGTCCTGCCCAGCTTTCTTGAAAAATATTTATATAGCTAAGCCCAGCCCATAGGGACACATGCAGCATCACAGAGTTAGCAGCGTTTAGCGCATCGGCCATCCGCACGTGACACTCATCAACCGACTGGCTGCCGCCACAGCTAGCAGCAGTGAGCCAGCGACTTAGCCCAAGGCAAATGATCACCTCCTCTCGACCTCTCCAAAATTTCCAAGTCCCTGCAACTCCTAGATTTGTGATTAATGCTGTTTATTTGTATCTAGTACTCAGATTTCTTGATACGGATGCTTTTTTCATGGGAATTTTTTTGCAACTGATGTTAGTACTACTTTTTGTATGAGAGGTTTGCAAACTGATGTAGTGATGTGAGTACTGCTGCATGAGGGGAAAAGAATCTGGAAGACAGCACATATAATTTTCTTTGATTCTTTCCCGTCCCTATATTTCACTTGCAACATTGTCTACTCATCTAATTACCAATTCCTACTACTTGATTTGTATCTAGTGAAGAATTGTTGTTAGCACTGGTTAGCATGATATAAGTCTGAGGATCTTGAATTGTGCTTAACACGGCATCAATCTGATTGCGATAACTTATTATCCAGTGCCCCCCAAAAAATTGTGTCATTTGAAGAATTGTTGTTAGCATAAGTGTACCACACCTTTCCTTTAGCCTGGCCCACCCAACTACGTATTTGTTTGTAGCTCCACCACTGCAAATCATTGACACAGACGAGGTGGGGTGGGAGATCTGGCCTTTGGGCGAGCAGATCCGGCCTGGTGTGTGGTCAGCGAGGTTCATGCCAGATGGTGCAATTGCATGCATAATGTTACAGGTTTCGGCAAGTTGTTGATGGCTTCAGTGATGGGGTTGGTTTGCGGAGAGTAGCATAAAAAAAGAAATGTGGAGGTACTTCTAGTGAGTTAGCTTATCCACCATTCTGATTGTTTAACTCAGCATTAACACCGTGCCCTTTACACGCAACCAAACAGAGGCTACACCAGGGTTTTCGCATACCTACAATCTAGTCAAAGAAAACTGCAAAATTATATAGCGAAAAATTTGTACTCTTTGGGTTAAAAAAATCATTGTCATATACTCCCTCCGTCCCATAATATAAGAGCGTTTCCAAAACAGAAGAGGGTTCTGAATATATTGTGACTGACAACTTATTAATGGTCAAAATTTTCATACTAGCTAAGGGATCATTATATAGTGTCATCATAATTCTCCTCTAATCTGTTGCATGAATTTTTGAAAGGTTCCAACCATTGAACTCTTAATAGTATTTCAGGTAATCAATGATGGAAAATTGAAGTACATATTTACATGTCTTATCTTATTTTTGTATCATAATATATTTGTTCAACGTGCACATTGAAGTCTTATGCCCACATCATATCAAACTTCCTTGTATATACTCCCAACATACTTTATTTTTGTTGTTACCCCACTGAACAAACTGCATGGTTTGTTATAGATCTCAAATCATTTAAGAACAAACGTATTGTATCAAAAGTTGCAAAAAACTTAGAACATGACAAAATATAGAACAAAAGTAGCATATGAAAATTACAAAAAAACTTAAAACAGTACAAAAATATTATCTTGCAGAAACAAAGACAACGCCTAAGCATTAATCATTTGCTTGTGTTTAGGTATCTCAGGAGGGAAGGGATTCAGCGGAAAAAGGGTCCATCTCATGCATAGTCCCTACCGCTGTTGAAAACTCTACACACAAGAACATCCTCACCCGGACGGAGACAATGGCTACTCTAGAGGAATCTCGTCTCATTGGGAGAGGGAATCAAAAAGAGGAAATCATCAATCTAATCTCGAATAAAGATCTCAACCATTTTCATGTGTTCTCCTTGTGGGGAATGGGTGGTATTGGGAAAACAACACTAGTGACAGATATTTATCAAACCCAAGAGATTAGTAGCATGTTTGATAAGCGTGCTTGTGTCACGGTCATGCGTCCTTTCAATCCAGCAACACTCATTGGGAGCTTAGCTATGCAATTTGGAGGTAAAAATGGGACAGATTTAAGGAGATGCTTAGAAGAAAGGAGATGTTTGCTTGTTCTTGATGATTTGTGGTCCATAGAAGAGTGGAATGCTATAAAACAATATTTGCCAGAAACGGCAGCAAGTTGCATAATAGTCACCACAAGGGAAGAGAATATAGCGAAGCACTGCTCCAAGGATGAAAGAAATATATACAAGCTCAACCATTTGGATCATGTTGATGCATGTACCCTCTTCACCAAAAAGGTACTAATAAAGTAGTTCATGCTCAATTAGTTGTATTTATCTGTCTCCCTCTTATTTCAAATAATGTTATGGAATATGTTGTCATATTTTCTGTGTGTGAATGCCACCTTCACAAGAAATATCTTTTTAAGCACATATAGCAGAATTGTAGAAAGCTTGCTAGGCCTTTGTCCACAGAAAAATTGGATTTGACATTTCTTAGAAACTGTACACAATAGCTAGAGTAATACTTATGAATACAACGGGCATCAGAATACATAAACTATGATTACAATAAGGTGGACATATGATAATCTATATAGTTATAGTTAGGTCCAAGTCCAACCAAATATTTTGTGGAATTTGATGATGTAAAAGTGAAGTAGGATATCTGTGTTTCTCTATGGAACAAAAATTGGTCAGTAGAGGCACAAATAAAGGTTCATCCTATTTTACATGGTACAACCAATGGCAAAAGTAGTTTCACACGAAGTAAACCCCTAAATTGGTCCAGGGCCACAGTCCTGGACCGCATGGTGGAAAGGACGCAACTGGTGTAAACAAAAACCTGCAAGCATGCATCACCACAAAAGCTTACCATTGAGCAAACCACAGCAGGCAACAAACTACAACATAGCACTAGAACCTAGAAATACAGAGCAACTACAAGTGGGTTGAGTTGCAAGGTCTCCCTGATCTTGTCTTGGTGCGAGTTGGAGCTTCTTGAGCCTTGGTGCATCCATGCAGCAGTGATAGAGGCACAAGGAGGATTGTTGGCGTCGAGGTCCGTGTGAGCGAAACACTATAAAACTTATCGAACTAGCAGGGAAGAGCCAGCTGAGCTGGTTGTGCTTCGAGTCAATGGCCACCTAGCACCGTGGAAAGGCCCATGCCTCCTGGCTCCATGGTCCACCAAGAACAACACACGACAGTCAGACAACGACCGCCTTGCCGCCTTCAGAACCCCCACTGCATCCACCACACCACAGCCATTGATGAGAGGCTTGGAAGCATCAAGGCAGCGTCTTCAAGAAGAAAGCAGCATGCCCCTGCAACACGACCCTGAAGATCTGGGTATGCATCTTTAACAAGAGGACAACATGCCCAAAAAAACGATATATAGTGCCGAGATGCCAGAAGCGGAAGTGTATTTGCAAAGCGGATATGCAGAGTGAATAGGTAGGCAGCAGTGGACCCACTGGACTTCCAGGCTCCCAGCATACTGGACTAGGCTCTGGGAGAAGATGCTGGCACGCCAGTGAGGTCCCTACTGGAAAGGAAGGTCATCCTCAACCACATCTTCACCCCCATCTCCCCTCTGCCGTCAGCCTAGCCCAACCGCAGAAAACGCACCACCGAGCCGCCGTCTTGAGCAAACGCCTCATGGCCGCCCCTCCGCCATGACCAGAGCACAATACAACACCAAATGCGTCATCAAGGTCTGCCATCCTGGAGCCCAAGCGCAGCTACATGCCTCTCCCTGGTCTACGAGATCTTAAGACATACAGATCCAAAGGCGGGAGCACACCAAGGTGATGGCAGGCAGGGGAGAGGCAGGGAACGGAGCCCTAACCTTAGCGGGGTGAGTCGCCACCTGAGTCATCCGCGTGGGAGCGACACAGGGGCAAATCGTTTTTCTAAGAAACCCAATAGTTCACACTTATATTGGGTATTGTTGTCATGGTGCACTCCTTGAATGCCTCCACAATTATTCTGTGCACATGCAACAGTATATGGGTTTAGCTAGCACTTGGTATACCTTTTACCACTTGTTTCCTTTCCTTTCTTATGTGCAAGTAACCGGGAGAAGACAACACTCTCGTGGTTAAAAAAAGCCTCTACAGAATTCATCGCTAAGGTGTTAGGAACCATATTACCTTCTAATAGGAGCACCATAAAAGAGCTGTTTGTGTAGTAACCACATTCGAACGTTATGGCTATGCTGAATATACACGATTAACTAAGAGGCCCGATTATATCAGGTTAATGCCTGTTTATTTAGCACCAGATCGAAAAAAAAACAGTGGACATAGGAAAACTGATGTCCAATAAAATCAGTCGCAAGAATACTATCAGAACTAACCAGTTCAGAGGAGGCGAGGTGCAACTGTAGAAGTCGAAGTAGAGCATGGGGGGAGAGGGCATTGTTTCACTTGGCTTTCTTGGTCTGCACTACAGGTAGGAATGAGTGAGACGATGGTTCATTGCACTAGGGTACGTTGCTACGTGGGAGGAAAATATTTTTAGGAAGAACAATATGATGATATGAGTGGAAAAGATGAATAACGGAGAAACCTATTAGCTAGCAAAAAGTACCGGTGTCTCACTTTTACATCTTTATACTACATACTCCTAGTACTAAATGATTTATTGATATGGATTTCTGTCTTCTAGTACGTGTTAGACAATCACAATAGTGCTCATATGATTTCTTTCTTCTAGTACAAAATGACTTATTGATGTGAATTTCAGGTATTTAAGGAGATCGTAAATTTGGATGAGCAATATCCAGAGTTGGTTGAACAAGCAAAACTGATATTGAAGAAGTGCAGAGGACTTCCCCTTGCACTAGTCACCATAGGTGGATTCCTGGCAAACCAACCAAAAACTGCTGTCGAATGGAGAAAAATGAATGACCATATCAGTGCTGAGTTGGAGATGAATCCAGAACTTGAGATCATAAAAGCAATCCTTATGAAAAGCTATGATGGTTTACCCTATTACCTCAAGGCTTGTTTCTTGTATCTGGCCATCTTTCCTGAAGACCAGCAGATTGCACGGAGACGCTTAGTTCGTCGGTGGATTGCAGAGGGTTACTCAAGTAAGGTGCGTGGCAAGTCTGTGGAGGAAGTATTGGACTCTTACTTCATGGAACTCATAAGCAGGAGCATGATCTTACCATCTCAACAGTCAATTCATAGTAGGAAAGGAATTGACTCCTGCCATGTGCATGATCTCATTCGTGAAATTGCCATCTCAAAGTCTATGGAGGAAAATCTTGTTTTCACATTGGAGGAAGGGTGCAGTTTGAACAACCAAGGCATAGTGCGTCATCTTGCTGTAAGCAGCAACTGGAAAGGGGATCAGTGTGAGTTTGAGAATTTGGTAGACTTGTCCCGTATACGATCATTGACTGTATTTGGAAATTGGAGGCCATTTTACATTTCTGATAAGATGAGGTTGCTCCGAGTGCTGGATTTGGAAGGCCAGTGGGATCTAGTTGATCATCATCTTGAGCACATTGGGAAGCTTGTACATCTTAGATATCTTTCTCTAAGGGGACATTATAATATATTTCACCTGCCAAATTCATTGGGGAACCTGAGACAACTCCAGACACTAGATATTTCAGGTACCAGCATAATGAAGCTACCAAGGACCATCATCAAGATTGAGAAGATGCAACGCATTCTTGCTAGTGGTGTAGGACAGTATCATTTTGATATATATCAACGTGCAAATAAGTGGTCCCTAAAGAGTTTACCTTTATATTCAGTGCGTTGTTGTGTGGCATGTTGTGCACCTAATAGGCTGGGAAGGCAATTTAAACTTAACGATGGTGCACTTAACAGGCGTGATGTATGCACTGCGTTCTGTTGTAGCATATTACCTTATTATGTGGCAGGAGGACGAAATCCAGGTACTGTTGAAGTGCCAAGTGGGATTTGGAAACTGAAGACCCTGCATACACTTGGTACCGTGGACATATCAGTGGGGAGGACTGTTCTCCAAGATATAAAAAGGCTGACCCGGTTACGCAAGTTAGGATTGGCAGGCATCAACAAGAGAAACAGTCAAGAGTTGTGTTCAGCAATTGCTTGTCTCAACAGCCTGGAGTCATTGTCACTGCAATCACATGGAGAGACAGGTTTATCAGGCTGCTTGGATGGCATGTCGTCACCTCCAGAAAACCTGCAGAGCCTCAAGTTATACGGCAACCTGGATAAACTGCCGGAGTGGATCCAGGGGCTCAAAAATCTGGTGAAGCTGAAGCTAGAGTGGTTGAGTATATCGGAGCATGATGTGGCCATGCAAGTCCTTGGGAATCTACCAAACCTGGCCACCCTACGTCTATTGGGTTGCTCGTTCAGTGGTGAAGAGGTTCGTTTCAGTTTATGTGGGGATGCATTCCCGACACTGAAGGTGCTAGAGCTGAATTGCGTAAGGAACCTCAAGTCGGTGGAATTTGAAGAAGGAGCAGCCCCTAAGCTTGAGTTGCTGCAGTATTCTAAACTGAGCAGTGACAGTGTTAGGTTGTTCTGTGGGTTACCACTTCTCCCAAGCCTCAAGGAATTTATGCTTGATTGGAGGGACTGGCATGATACAGAGTTGGGGGAGTACTTGCGTGGCCAGCTCGCAGAGAATGAAAACCGGCCCGTTTTGAAGATGTGGGATCCGAAATCCTAGTTGTATGCAACTCCCGGTCTATGTATCAAGTAGAGTATTTCCTTTGATTGAGTTGATGAATCAAGACCACCTACATCTGTAATTAAGCTAGCGGACCTGTATATAAATGATGAAAAATGCTCATTTTATCTCACCAACTGCATGCGTGTGTAAGCTGTTCCTTTCTTTGCGTGATATGATAGCAAATGGAAGAATTTGTTGTTCTTTTCATAAGTAGTGACTCTTTGAGGAGAGTTTAGTCAGGAGTAATTTTTTCATGTGATATTTTAGGAAACAGAGTAGTAACTAGTAAGTGGTACCAAACTGGGGTGTCCACTCTGCTTTCCCGTTGGCATGGTCAGCATTTCCAGCATTAATATTGTTTCCTCAGCTTGAGGAGTTGTATCTGATGCAGGTGAGGAGTTGTAGCTAGACATTTGACTAAGTTGACCAATCAGAAACTGCAGAACCATCAACACATGGCGGTGGCTGATCATAGTCTGCTTGACACAACATCAACGGCAACAGCTGGATCTCCAACATCAAGCCTTTGGCTTTTTACCTTTGCCTTTGCCCTCATGTCCTCCAAGATTACGTTGGTCTACGCTGGAATGCTGTGCCTGCCACGCTTCAGCTTCCTTCTCTGTTAGTGTGTCACATAACATTTCAGGAAAATAATCCAGCCAATCTTTTAGAGATTAGCGAGGTGTCCATATGTAATAGCAGCATCACCATGGGAAGCTACAAGTAGAACCAAAACCAAGCAGCGGCACAACTGTTTCAACAGATACAGTCACAGCAATACGAGTCATGATGATTGGATAAAGTGTACTGTCCCATCTAGTAGCTTTCAGTAACCTACATTAATTTATGTGCCAAAAACTCTATGACACTTAACTTAGACATGTCACTGCATTTCTTGTTCAGCGTAGCTCTGTGTGATCTGTCCGTGGGTTGGAACACTTATTGCGTGGCTCAGATACATCATGTCTTTAGCTGTGACCTTTCTCTATCTCCTGCCTTCAGTGTTGTTTCAGTCAGGGCAAGCATTTACAGAACCTGCTCAAACACTCATGCTTGTGTGCTCTCTCAGTCTCAGTGTATTTTATGAGGAGAGCAGCTGCATCTTGGACTTGGTTGTCTCACATCTACGTACCTCCAGCTAGCCTTGCATTGCAATAGCGTCTTATGGCTATACATAATGTTGTACTCCTACTACTATATGCTTAAACATTGTTCTTACGAAATAAAAATATAATGCCGTCATTAGTTGCGACCAACTGGACCGGGTCAACTTATTTGCAATTCTCAATTACAGGCTGATGGTGTG
This sequence comes from Triticum aestivum, assembly GCF_018294505.1. Taxonomy (NCBI): domain Eukaryota; kingdom Viridiplantae; phylum Streptophyta; class Magnoliopsida; order Poales; family Poaceae; genus Triticum; species Triticum aestivum. Next base: position 834,142,162 of record NC_057801.1, on the reverse strand, counting down.
TATCCCCTCAATTTTGTTTTGTTCATCATCATGCATTGCAATAGCGTCAGGGACTTGTCATCGTCCTTATGGCAACAGTTACGCCTTCCTTGGATTCTACACAATTTTGGTGTGTCTCCTGTGGAACTCGCGTCGACTTTGCATTCCATGGCATGCTCACTTGAATCACACACAATTCAATTAGTACTTGGCGTTGACAACCAAGTCTGAACCAAACGACCTTGCTAGAGCTAACACACAATTAGCTATACCTAGATGACAATAACAGATTAAACAATACTCGGTCGTTGGAACAGAGACAATGAAGTAAGCCAAGAATAGAACGAACAAATCTCAACCAGAAGCCGGCGACGTCCTCCAGCACGAGGTGCAAGCGTAGCCCCAGGCGGCGGCCCCTAGAGCAAGGAACAAGACGCCGGCGATTACCACGACGGCGCCCTCCGCCCTGCTGCGCCGGGCTGGAGGTCGCAGGGGCAAAACAGGTAGAAGCAGCCCAGTAGCATGAAGAAGATGCCGATGACAGTGGTCAAGAGGGGGTCGCCAGAGTCCACGCCGCAACCGCCGGCATGCTTGCCGCCTTGTCCGTCCTCGAGATCCACGTACTCGTACTCCCCCGCCGCCGAATCCTCCTCCTCCTCCTCATGCTCACGTGGTTGCTTCGACAGGTAGAAGCTGCTCCTGCAAATAAAAAGGAGAAAAAAAACACAGGTTGGATTGGATGAGAAAGAAAAAGGATTGTTTCGATCGATCAATGTGTACCTGAAAATCTTGGTCATCGAGTTAATTAGCACAGAAACCGATCGGGGCGAAGAGAATCAAGTTTAATTTCGCCTGCCATAAGACGGCAAAAATTAAGAAGGGGATCAATCGGGTGGTCTGTTGTAAGAGGGTTTTATTTATACTAGATGACCAGTTGCGCCCATGGCGCAAAGACCGAGAGCAAGCCAAATATTGAAAGAATGTGCATCAAAATATGTAGACACAGAAGAAAACATATGGAAATAAGTACGGATTGATGATAGTCATATGGACAGGATTATCATAATTTTTTACATAAGATCCAAAATGATGCCAGATATAGAAGTCTCGATAGGTACTTATAGTAATACCAAGTTACGTAGCAAAGGACTATTGTGACTTGTTTAGATTGGATAGACAATCATGCAGAGGACCTTGGACATGCACTTGAAGGCGAAAGCATATGCACACCCTTTCTTCATGTTCGCCTTATGGAAGAGGCTGCTCCAGTTCTTTGTGAGTGTAGCCCTGTTGTCGACACTCTTGATAAAGCAGGCCATGACACTGGTGGTCCCGTCTCCTGATTGGTATCTCATCATGATCAATATCCATGTGCGGGAAGAGGCTTCTCTTAGAAAAGTGTGTGCAAATGAGAGTAAAGGTTATTCAGTACATGGTTTGCCAGCATGTTCTTGTATGAAACACAAGAATGCATTTGTTTGAGATTACCATTCTTTTGCCGTCGGTAGCAAATGTTTCTGTCATGTGGCATACGTAGTAATGGTCAACGGTAAGTATTCCCTTTGTGAGAATAGTAGCACATGTGTTGTACCTAAAAGTGTTCAAACATCAGTACAGCTGCATAGGCCCTGCTTTATGATTCATGAACTTATGTAGAAGAGAAAGGAACAGATGACAACACAATCCATGCTTTCACAACAGTAACAACCAAGAATCTTCTTCTCTTCTCTAACAGTCCTTATGATTCACGGTCATCGATCTCGGCTCGAACGCTCGAAATCAGGATCATGATAAGTAGTTCAAGTACCTAATATATTTGTAACTAATCCATCTATACCACCTCATATGCCACACTGTCCTAATGATTCACGGTGAAAGCTAGCCCTTTTCGAACAAAAGAAGATGCACACACAAAGAATTCTTTCCAACACGGGCATTTACGCAAACATATGCCGTACACACCTGCAACCTCCCAAAAAAAGGTGTTGCAGATCAGGGATGGATTTAGAGAGATGTTGTTCAAGGCTAGGGATAGGACTCAAGGTAAGAACAATTTCCACACCTTGAGATGGGGCGTCGATGCCGTAGCGAATCCATGATTGCTCTCCCTAGCTCATCGCTGTCATTGGCTCACAGAGACGCGAGGCATATTGCTGGCGCCACCTCGTGCAGTGCAACCGCGGCCCAAGATCCTCATGTTGAGCTGAGGTAGAGGAACACCCAGGAAGGCAAGAACCCATCCCATTCAAAGCCAGCAGCAACCCAACCCAAAGACAAGCTCAGATATACATATACTTGTCGAAATATAAAGGAAGCCACCAGATCTGTCGCTGGAGTTATGTTATTGTACAAACAAACTTTCAAGTCTCCAAAACTTCCTGGGTGCAAACCCACCAAGAAACCAACCAAATTGCAGCAAGATGCATTCCTCTCGACTCTACCCTTGTTCGCCATCCTCATCATCTTCGTCCTCCTCAGCTTCCTTGAGTTGCCACTTCAAAGGAAAGGAATTGGTTAGAGCAAATCCCCTACAGTGGAAATGCACATCTCCTACAGTGTTTCAAAAGAGACAGACATCACTTGAATACAAAACAAGTTAAAAGGACCCATCAGGCACTCACGGAGAAGCAGGACTTGGCGTTTCAAAGACGGCACTTGAATACAAAATCAGTTAAGGGCCAGCAAAACCAATAACCATCAGGCGCAACATCACATCACATCCAGATCCAGCAGCAACCCAATCCGGGAACAAGCTCAGATATACATATACTTGTCGGAATATAAAGGAAACCACCTCCCTGTATGACCCGGTTGGTTGCTTTGTATACAAAGCGGGGGGAAACCCTTTTTCGGTATAAAGGAAACCACCAGATCCGTCTTCCCATAGACCTAAAAGCTCCATCGGTTGGTCTTCTAGTCGAGGCCCTCCAGAAGATAAAAATCAACCTTCCCAAATCGCTGGAGTTATGTTTTTGTACAAACAAATTTCGAGCTTCCAAATCTTCCTGGGTGCAAAGTGCAAACTCACCAGGAAACCACCCAAATTGCAGAACGATGCATTCCACTCCGACTCTACTCTTCTTCATCATCTTAGCCTTCCTCTTCAGCTTCCTTGAGCCACTTCAAAGGAAAGGAATTGGTTAGGAGTTAGTATACTTAACACAAGTCATATCATAATGTGAGTTTTGCTGTGCCAACCCAAAAGATGGTACAAGCCGAGCCAGTTATTACAAATACAACCATCTAAATTTGAATCTATCT